>NC_054482.1:600000-900000 GCF_017639515.1 Carcharodon carcharias
GCGTGTGGAGCTTGTCTGTTCTTGAGCTCTAGGACGTCCTGCTCGAACTTGCTGAGCAGCAGCAGCTTGGGGGGGCCTCCGCCTGTCCATGACCCCTCTGCTTGGTTATGGCTTGTCTTTTCCTGAAAGGACAGAGGAGCATTGATTAGTCCATTCTCTACCTGCAGCGTCATTGCAGCCTGGCCAACCCCAGCTGAGGAACACCTAACAGGGCACATCTGAGTCGTGGCCCTGCAGCCACAAGGCTCTCAGTCCGAGCAGCCAGGGCTCACCCCCTTGGCCAGCTCTGGCGTCATTGACAGTTGACACTCAGACTCTAGCACCTCTGAGCTCCACAGGGCCACGGCCACACCATAACACTCCTGCACACTGACCCATGTCAACACAGTTCTCATCCTTCCTGAACACAGCAGGTTATTGAAGTGCTTCTGGCACTGCACCCAGGTGTGCCGCTGCACTTCATGGCTGCTCACCAGCACTGCCACCTCCTCCCATGTCCCCTTTGTGACGTGCGGTAGCCTCCTCCTCCCATCTCTGGGGACAAGGGTATCCCTCCTGGCAGCTGCCTTCTCCAGCAGGACCAAGAGGCACTCACCAGAAAAGCGGGGGGGTGCTGAGTGCCCACCCAACCTGCCCTCTCGGTAGGTGTCTCCAGCTGCATTTGACTCCATCAAGACGATGTTGAACAGACATCCAGCTGTGGCAGCCTTTCTTGGGCTGCCTGGGCCGCTTTTAAACCGGACGCTGGGTCACCATAGGGCCTGGTGGCTACCAGACCTCTGCCCCACTCGGCCCTTCCTGACTAGTGAAGGGTCAAAGGCCACCCAGCATGAAATTGTGGTTGGGAGCCAATCGTAGGTGGCGGGCTGTTTCCCAGCCGCTAGCGATCCCACTCACTGTGCCTGCCTGCCGGTCTCAAAGTTCTGCCCAATGGGTCCATAGATTAACTTTGACTTTGATAAATGTGCGGCATATCGGATCTCTGCCAGAACTGTGTTCCTTTGGGTTGTAGTGTAACTTTGGATATAGTAATACAACAATGCTGATGGGCTGGGTTTTCACGATAATGAACTTGAAGTGCAGATTCAAACTCTGACACTAAAATGTTGGCACATAAACTGTATTCCTGTGTGAAAAAGGTGATTTCTGCTAGCCTTTTGACTTTCAATTATGATTTCCTTGATCCTTTGAACCTTTAAAGTGTATGTTACAATTGGAATTGACACCTAATCCTGGGAAGCCTGGGTACTCCACAGATAGGGAGTTGCTCTAAAAAGATCACATAATAAGTTGATCTTAGTAAAATGCCCTTGTTGCCAATGACCTTGGCAAGAACTTTCTTAATAGCTGAGTAAAATGGATTTGCATCCCACTCTACATTAATAACCATCACAAACTGCCCACCCACTCTGACCCATACTGGGTTAGCATCCTGGAGAACTGTCTATAGCCAGACCTCCCCTAATCATCTAACTAATCTTTTACTAATGCCTGAGTGTATCCTCTCTGACCTGTGCCATGTATACAACTTTTTACTTTGCTGGACTCTTGGAATTGATTAACTGATGGCCTTCTCAGTTTATTGAAGCATATTTATAGTGTACTAATAGTATAGAAGACAAGAGATCTGCCATTTTATTCAAATTAATTAGAAGATTTACCAAAAAATATTAGTGAGAGTCGGGCCAATGGAAGGGATGGTGAGAGAGACTGCTGAAGGCATGTGTTTATTTTTATTTGGTTACAGGATGGGGGCATCGCTGGCTAGGCAGCATTTATTGCCCATCCCTAATTGCCTTTGAGAAGGTGGTAGTGTGCTGTCTTCTTGAAGTGTGGCAGTCCATGTGGCGTAGGTACACGCACAGTGCTGTTAAGGAGGGAGTTCCAGGATTTTGACCCAGTGCCAGTGAAGGAATGGCCAATATATTTCCAAGTCAGCATGGTGAGTGACTTGGAAGGGGAACTTCCAGGTGGTGGTGTTGCCATGTGTCTGCTGGCTTTGTCTTTCTAGGTGGTAGTAGTTATGGGTTTGGAAGGTGCTATCCAAAGAGCCTTGATGGGTTTTTGCAGTGCATCTTGTAGACAGTACACACTGCTGCCACTGTGTGTTGGTGGTAGAGGGAGTGAATGTTTGTAGATGGGGTGCCAATCAAAAAGGCTGCTTTGTCCTGGACTGTGTCAAGCTTCTTGAGTTTTGTGGGAGCTGCACTCATCCAGACAAGTGGGGAGTATTCAATCACACTCCTGACTTGTGCCTTATAGATGGTGGACTGGCTCTGGGGAGTCAGGAGGTGAGTTACTCATCGCAGGATTCCTGGTCTCTGACCTGCTCTTGTAGCCACAGAATTTATATTGCTAGTCCAGTTCAGTGCTAATCTAGTTCAGTTTCTGGTCAATGTTAACCCCCAGGATGTTGATAGTGGGGGATTCAGTGATGGTAATGCCAATGAATGTCAAGGGGTGATGATTAGACTAAAGTAAGACTTAGCCATTCTAGGTCCAATAATTTTCCTATTTTAATTTCCTGTTTCTGGTTGGAATAAAAACAGGTTCAGGTGTTGTGGATCAGTAACCATGTATTTCTCATAACCAAGGTTTGAAACTTTACATCAAGCAGCATGGTTATGCTGGTCAGGATGTTGGACCACTATAAAGCACATGCCCTCATTCGAAAGGTCCTTTCCTTCATCCCCTAGGACCTAGTGCTGTTGAAATAAATTGAAGTTATGTGGCTGTCAACTGCTGCATATAATAAATTTTCACTGGCTAATCTAGACAACGTAACTAGCAAATTAGAAATTCGCCATGATGGTCAGGTTTCAAAGTCAATGTCAAATCACATACCACAGCTGGCAGTCATGTGCCCTCTTTATATCAATCAGCCCAGCAAAACGTGTAAGCACTTGTAACCATGAACAAATGGCCATATCCAGGAGGAAAATTTCCAGTCTTGTCTGGGCCTATAATTTGTGCCAATTAGCTGTCACTGTTAGTTTTTGGTAATGCTTCTGCTTGTCACACTGGAGTCATTGAAAAAAATTGAAGTTTGTTAAAAGTGTGAAGTGAATCTCCAGAAACCTTTTTAAAGAAAGGACAAAGCAAAGCAATCCGTATCAGTCAGTAGTTTTTGTTTAATGTGCGTAAATAATTCAGAACACTGAATAGTTTGACAACATATTGTATTTTTGGCCTGACATTTTTCTTTGATTTGTACACTAAACAAAGAGCTGCATTTATGCTATGCTGTTCAAGACTGTGCCACGTCCCAAAGCACTTTGTTACCAAAAAAGGTACTTTTAACGTATAGTACCGATGTATGTAGGAAATGCAACAACCAGTTTATACAGCAATGTCCCACAATCAACAATGAGATACTGACCAGATCAGCTATTTTCGTGATAATTATTGAGGACACCTACTCTTCTTCAAATAGTGCCAGGGGACCTTTCAGACTTAGTGGATGGAAGAAGCCTCAGTTTAAGGTCTCACCTGAAAGATGGCAACTCCGACAGTGCAGCACTCCTTCAGTACTGTACTGAAATATCAGCCTAGATTTTGTGCTCAAGCCTCTGGAGTGGGGTCTTAACTTGCAAACTTCTGACTCAGAGATATGTGTCTTACCACAAAGCCATTGCTTACACGTTTGTGGACATTTTTGAAAGCAGATTGCAGCTCTCTTAGGGAAAATAAAGGACCTACCCCTGACAGGAATGCTAATTAAAGGCAAGTCCTGGAATTCTGGCAAATATCATCATCTGTACGATTCAAATACTGCATGATCGTTGAGCCAAATTGTTTAAATGAATACCCAATCTGGACCAGATAATTTGAAGCATTTTCTCCATGCACTGCGGCAGCTAAAAGATCAGTCAGATATAAAAACAAAAAAACTGCGGATGCTGGAAATCCAAAACAAAAACAGAATTACCTGGAAAAACTCAGCAGGTCTGGCAGCATCGGCGGAGAAGAAAAGAGTTGACGTTTCGAGTCCTCATGACCCTTCGACAGAACTTGAGTTCGAGTCCAGGAAAGAGCTGAAATATAAGCTGGTTTAAGGTGTGTGTGTGGGGGGCGGAGAGATAGAGAGACAGAGAGGTGGAGGGGGTTGGTGTGGTTGTAGCGACAAACAAGCAGTGATAGAAGCAGATCATCAAAGGATGTCAACAACAATAGTACAATAGAACACATAGGTGTTAAAGTTAAAGTTGGTGATATTATCTAAACGAATGTGCTAATTAAGAATGGATGGTAGGGCACTCAAGGTATAGCTCTAGTGGGTTTTTTTTTTATTTTATATAATGGAAATAGGTGGGAAAAGGAAAATCTTTATAATTTATTGGGAAAAAAAAGAAGGGGGAAACAGAAAGGGGGTGGGGATGGGGGAGGGGACTCACGACCTAAAGTTGTTGAATTCAATATTCAGTCCGGAAGGCTGTAAAGTCCCTAGTCGGAAGATGAGGTGTTGTTCCTCCAGTTTGCGTTGGGCTTCACTGGAACAATGCAGCAAGCCAAGGACAGACATGTGGGCAAGAGAGCAGGGTGGAGTGTTAAAATGGCAAGCGACAGGGAGGTTTGGGTCATTCTTGCGGACAGACTGCAGGTGTTCTGCAAAGCGGTCGCCCAGTTTACGTTTGGTCTCTCCAATGTAGAGGAGACCACATTGGGAGCAACGAATGCAGTAGACTAAGTTGGGGGAAATGCAAGTGAAATGCTGCTTCACTTGAAAGGAGTGTTTGGGTCCTTGGACGGTGAGGAGAGAGGAAGTGAAGGGGCAGGTGTTGCATCTTTTGCGTGGGCAAGGGGTTGTGCCATAGGAGGGGGTTGA
Source organism: Carcharodon carcharias (assembly GCF_017639515.1). Lineage (NCBI taxonomy): Eukaryota > Metazoa > Chordata > Chondrichthyes > Lamniformes > Lamnidae > Carcharodon > Carcharodon carcharias. The sequence goes on from NC_054482.1 coordinate 604,826, forward strand.
GGAGTAGGGGGTGATGGAGGAGTGGACCAGGGTGTCCCGGAGGGAGCGATCCCTACGGAATGCCGATAAGGGGGGTGAAGGGAAGATGTGTTTGGTAGTGGCATCATGCTGGAGTTGGCGGAAATGGCGGAGGATGATCCTTTGAATGCGGAGGCTGGTGGGGTGATAAGTGAGGACAAGGGGGACCCTATCATGTTTCTGGGAGGGAGGAGAAGGAGTGAGGGCGGATGCGCGGGAGATGGGCCGGACACGGTTGAGGGCCCTGTCAACGACCGTGGGTGGAAAACCTCGGTTAAGGAAGAAGGAGGACATGTCAGAGGAACTGTTTTTGAATGTAGCATCATCGGAACAGATGCGACGGAGGCGAAGGAACTGAGAGAATGGGATGGAGTCCTTACAGGAAGTGGGGTGTGAGGAGCTGTAGTCGAGATAGCTGTGGGTGTCGGTGGGTTTGTAATGGATATTGGTGGACAGTCTATCACCAGAGATTGAGACAGAGAGGTCAAGGAAGGGAAGGGAAGTGTCAGAGATGGACCACGTGAAAATGATGGAGGGGTGGAGATTGGAAGCAAAATTAATAAATTTTTCCAAGTCCTGACGAGAGCATGAAGCAGCACCGAAATAATCATCGATGTACCGGAGAAAGAGTTGTGGAAGGGGGCCGGAGTAGGACTGCGGTACATCGATGATTATTTCGGTGCTGCTTCATGCTCTCGTCAGGACTTGGAAAAATTTATTAATTTTGCTTCCAATCTCCACCCCTCCATCATTTTCACGTGGTCCATCTCTGACACTTCCCTTCCCTTCCTTGACCTCTCTGTCTCAATCTCTGGTGATAGACTGTCCACCAATATCCATTACAAACCCACCGACACCCACAGCTATCTCGACTACAGCTCCTCACACCCCACTTCCTGTAAGGACTCCATCCCATTCTCTCAGTTCCTTCGCCTCCGTCGCATCTGTTCCGATGATGCTACATTCAAAAACAGTTCCTCTGACATGTCCTCCTTCTTCCTTAACCGAGGTTTTCCACCCACGGTCGTTGACAGGGCCCTCAACCGTGTCCGGCCCATCTCCCGCGCATCCGCCCTCACTCCTTCTCCTCCCTCCCAGAAACATGATAGGGTCCCCCTTGTCCTCACTTATCACCCCACCAGCCTCCGCATTCAAAGGATCATCCTCCGCCATTTCCGCCAACTCCAGCATGATGCCACTACCAAACACATCTTCCCTTCACCCCCCTTATCGGCATTCCGTAGGGATCGCTCCCTCCGGGACACCCTGGTCCACTCCTCCATCACCCCCTACTCCTCAACCCCCTCCTATGGCACAACCCCTTGCCCACGCAAAAGATGCAACACCTGCCCCTTCACTTCCTCTCTCCTCACCGTCCAAGGACCCAAACACTCCTTTCAAGTGAAGCAGCATTTCACTTGCATTTCCCCCAACTTAGTCTACTGCATTCGTTGCTCCCAATGTGGTCTCCTCTACATTGGAGAGACCAAACGTAAACTGGGCGACCGCTTTGCAGAACACCTGCGGTCTGTCCGCAAGAATGACCCAAACCTCCCTGTCGCTTGCCATTTTAACACTCCACCCTGCTCTCTTGCCCACATGTCTGTCCTTGGCTTGCTGCATTGTTCCAGTGAAGCCCAACGCAAACTGGAGGAACAACACCTCATCTTCCGACTAGGGACTTTACAGCCTTCCGGACTGAATATTGAATTCAACAACTTTAGGTCGTGAGTCCCCTCCCCCATCCCCACCCCCTTTCTGTTTCCCCCTTCTTTTTTTTCCCAATAAATTATAAAGATTTTCCTTTTCCCACCTATTTCCATTATATAAAATAAAAAAAAAACCCACTAGAGCTATACCTTGAGTGCCCTACCATCCATTCTTAATTAGCACATTCGTTTAGATAATATCACCAACTTTAACTTTAACACCTATGTGTTCTATTGTACTATTGTTGTTGACATCCTTTGATGATCTGCTTCTATCACTGCTTGTTTGTCGCTACAACCACACCAACCCCCTCCACCTCTCTGTCTCTCTATCTCTCCGCCCCCCACACACACACCTTAAACCAGCTTATATTTCAGCTCTTTCCTGGACTCGAACTCAAGTTCTGTCGAAGGGTCATGAGGACTCGAAACGTCAACTCTTTTCAAAAGATCAGTCAGTCCTGGTGTAACATGAAGAAATCACATTCCCATTCTAGCACTGTGCTTTTTGTGAGTCACTAATGGAGATTCCCCATAATCAGGCCTTTGCACAATGAGCCTTAACAAGTTTGAGTTTAGAAACAAAGGTAAATATTGGCCAAATTCACAGTTGAAGTTCTCTTCAATGTAGCACAATTTTAAGATTTATCTATGTCACAACACACTGGTGACTGCCCATTGTGAGTAATAGTCAATTACATTTGACCAACTCTGGGCAAATTGAGGACTTTTAAATTTCAAAATAATTGTCAAGTGTGGAGTTTGAGTGTGAAGCATAACATATAATCTGAGATCTGCTTCTATAACTTTGCAGTAATTTTTAAAGTTGATTAGTCAGCCAGATACTTAATATGAATAAGATTTCTTTGTTTATTTTGGTTTGAGTTAAGTGTTTATTTTGGAAGTAAACCTGAATCAACCCTTTTTCTAATTTGCAAGCCAAAAACAAGAGTGGGGGATAAGGCAGACCAAATCAATTTTTCCCCGAGATACATTTGCCTCTGTTTGCCTTTGTTTGTTTGAATAGTGTAAGTTGTAGCGATTACTGGGAGTGGGGATGTTGATTGTGCTTGGCAGCTCCTCTGCTCATACTACATATCATGTGCATTCTTGCTCAAGCAGGACAAGGCTACAGGAAACTCCTGGAGAAATCGGGTGGAAGTTTCACTGTAATACAAACAGCCGTCTCCGGTGCTGTAACCAATCTGTTAAGACAGTGCAAATGACCTTTTTGTAAGTATCCAAAAACCAGGAAAGCACTCCTTATTAAGCACACCCCCCTTTAACGGGTGTTTAAGATTGCTAAATTCTGTCTTGTATGTATTCAAATTCTTTAAAACAGTGTACCCAAATATGATTTGTTTTTCTAGGCTGCTACACAGGGGTATTTCTGCAAGTATTTAAATTAATACTCCTTTCCAGCCGCACTCCTTACTTTGAAGTGTTTCATTCGAGAACAAATGAAAAGGACACTCAGTAGAGTGCATAGCTCTGCCATGATGTGTTAATTCAACCTTATTACAATTATGCAGCTCTTCCTTGAGGCTTTCCCCTGCCTGTTGATGCTCTATAACTACAAAACTGAAAAAATAAATCTATTTATTAAGAGCTTCCATCTCACTGACGAGGCTTCGGGTCAATCCATGTCCAACAAACTGCTCTGAAAACTCTGCCCACATTTTGACAGCTGTGACAAATTCTACCACTTCAACTGAGACAGTCCACAACATTCTAAAACAATCAATAACATTTTAAATCAATCAACCCACAACATTCTTTAAAAAAAAGTTAATCCACCCAATGTTAACAGATCCTTCAAAAAATTCCAGTATCTGTCAAAAACAAATCAGTTCTTCCTTGGGCCCTATCCTATCTGTGTACCAAGTTTAGTTAAAATCTGTCCATTGGCTTTTGAGGTTATTTTTAGCAGACAGTTGGACAAACAAACAGGAATGGGAAAAAATAGCTTCCATCCATCTGCAATGCTGGAGGTAATTATTTGAATAACATTCAGTGGAAATACCTCAACTATTTAGGGAATGAGGAGCAGTCAGTGGATTCTGGACAACTGAGGTTGTAGCAAATGCTTCTGGCCCATGTAACTGCCATTGTCTTTTTAAGCATTGTTCCTACTTCCTACTCTTCCCCTACCTATGTATTCCTGGTTTGGATGGCTTGGGCTCTAGTCTTCCTCTTGGGTGACTCTCTGCCTTGCTTCATGCCTAATTTAGGAAGCTGAGGTGTTGTTCGAGCAATGACTAGTTGAATGTGTGGTCAGTTTTACTGTGCTTTGGAAAATTCACTTTTTCTGAGATGTGCCCACCTAGAAGTTGACCCAAATACCCTGCTGCAGTGAGCTAATGTTGGGCAGCTCTCGGTCTTGTTTCTAATGGTTTTATTTAAGATTGTTCAAGTGACATAAAACTTCGTGACCATTTAATGTCCTGATACCTAATTGGCAATTGCAATGTATGTCCAGGCTATGTTCGTGCTTATTAGTAAACTATTTTTGTTAGTTATTTACTGACTAGTAATTAGGAGCAATTTTTAAAAAGAAGTTAATGGAATGAAGAGGAAAGTTCAAAGCTCAGTTTCATGTTTAGCTTGGTGCGGGGTAAATGCTGGAGCTGAACTTTAAGATGAACTTTAGACTTCCTTAGTCAGGTCAATTCTTGATCCAAAGTTCACACTCAAAAGTATTTGCCTTTCATCAGGTGAACGTTGTTGTAAGTATGTCTGTATCCTTCTCTCAAAGAATAATTGAAGTCTTGGAAGCAAAGCCTATTCTTAAGACTTGGACTTGGCTTACTGGTAGCATCCTCACCTCTGAGTTAGAAGGTTATGGGTTCAAGCCCCACTCCAGAACTTGGTCACATATTCTAATCATTCAATGCAGTATCAATGGTTTGTTGCATTTCCTGAGCTGTCACCTCTTAGATGCAATGCCAAGCTAAAGTTCTGCCTGCCCATTTGGGTGGGTGTAAAGCACCCTGTTGTTATGATATGGCAGATGGTTATTGCCAGGCTGACCAAATCCCAAAGGGAAACTTGGCCAAGCTATCACTACGATTTGCAATTTATATTTCTATTACAAGAAGGTATGTGCAGTGAAGTCAGAAGTGAAGATTCTACTGCCACTTTTGGAGATTTTAAATATTAAATTAAAACTTTTATTAACAAACAAAAGAAAACTTAAATGTACAAGATTACAGTTACACAGTTAAATTTAGTCTTACCACATTGTTCAAAAGATTTCTACTTAGCTAGACTCCCAAATAAATGCTCTTTTCAGACAGCAGTCCAAATAGATTCTTAATCTATAAAGCAATCAGTAATATTACCACAAGGTACCCCCACTGTTGCACATTGAATGTAATTAGCAATGCTCATTACTGTACCAGCAAAAGTTCAAATAGACCTGTTACTCGATGAAGTTGGAAGAGGAATCAGATGTGAACGGGACTGATTACCCCATAAGGTTTAACTTACAGACTTCAGATTTGTAATGGTTGCTGCTAACATAGGTATGATATGCCTAAGGCATTGAAAACAAGTTAATGGCGTGTCTTGCCCGATGATCACCATTTCAAATGCTGCAGGATTAATTCTGAGGGATCTTGTTAGCATGGAGCATTTTATTGAAAAATAGCAAATTAGGCAGTCACTGGCAATAAATGGAAACATTTAAATTGACTCTATGAGCACCATTTCACTATTTTAAACTGGTATGATATGCTTAGCCTCACATTAATTCCTTTGAAGCTACATGATTTGCATCTGCCTGGCTCGAGTGAACTTGAGTAAATTACAGCAAGTATAAATAAGAACCTAGTCTGGCAAAGGCCTGTGACACTGTAAGAAAATTGTACAGTGAAGAGTAATTGTAGCTGTAAAAATTCCAAAGCAGCTCACGGGAATAGGATGCTCTCCCTTTCCTGCAGCCAGGATCTAATTTTTCAGAAACCTTCCAGTGAGTTTGCAGTCCAGTATATTATTTTGTTCGTGCATACCATGTAACGTTTCTCTAATTGTAATAAATGAGCCAAATGCCCTTTCTGAAAAGTATTAGTTACACTTCAGCAGGATTCGTGCTCGACCTCGATTCATTTGAATAAGCAACATGTTTTCTGATTATTTTTATCCTCCCTGTACCAGTCACACCTCGCTCGTTATTCCAGACTTCTTGAGCCTTTACAGCTCTGGTTTGGAGCAATCAGTTTGTCTCTCTCCAGCTCTGACAGAAATCACATACACAATTTTGACCTAGCCTTATTCCAGGCAGCAGAGGGATTTATAGCACTGCCATTCCATGACCTGGCACTGAATAATAACAATCAGGCTTTAAAACATTTCAAGTCGTGATTGTTACGATGGGGCACGGAATCCAGATTAGAGCCTTTCTGGTGTAAAGAGAGGATAATGATTTGAAGCAAATGGATCTCTAACTATGAGTTCCCTTAGACCGTATCAGACCTATTGAATTTATTCAGCACTGAAATTCCTGAACATTACTTGTTTTGTAGTTGCTTTATGAGATAAAGACTTTTATAGCCAGTAAAGTACTTTTGAATTTTAGTCACTGTAGCAACGTTGGAATTGCAGGCAACCCGCAGACAACAAGCTCCACAAACAGTAATGTGACCATGACCCGATAATCTGTTTTTTCCAGAACTAGACTTATAGTTCCCAGTTGCCCGTGCTGTACAATGATTCGTCAGTGCTGTCACATGATAACAGTACACTTGCTTAAAGGGACAGGGTACCTCACTTTATCACAAAGTGAGTGAAAGGTTATCAGGGATATACAGGAAGGTGGGGTTGAGGTTACATTCAGATCAACCATGATCTTATTAAATGGTGGCGCATGTTCAAGGGGATGGGTGGCCTACTCCTGCTCCTAATTCGTATATTCGTAAGTGAAATTTGACATGATGAAGCAACTATTTTGGAGAAATTGGTTGACCTAAAGTTTACCCAGGCGGGACATGATTGTATTCCTTTAACAAAACCTGATGTTCCCATCATAGTCTTAGACAAGCATTTATGCGATGAGGCACTTTACAGCCTTCCGGAATGAATATTGAGTTCAACAACTTTACATCATGAACTCTCTCCTCTATCCCCACCCCCACCCCCTTTTTTTATCTCCTTTTTTCTAATAATTATTATATTTTTTATATATATATATTTTCTTTTCCGACCTATTTCCGTCCACCTTTTAGCCCATTTCGATCCCTTCCCCCCACCCCACCCCCACTAGGGCTATCTGTACCTTGCTCATCCTGCTTTCTACCCTTAATGTCACCATTAGCACATTCCTTAGCTAACATCACCACCATCAACACCCCTTTGTCCTTTTGTCTATGGCGTCTTTGGCAATCTCTCCTTTGCCTCCACCTATCAGTGGCCCTCTATCCAGCTCTACCTGTCCCACCCACCTCAACCAGCTTATATTTCATCCCATAGACCAGGAAGGCCGTCTCGAATCACTTGTATTATCCTCCACCTACATCTCTCCTCCCCACTCCCAAACATGCTTCCTTCCAAGTCCGTCCTGGGAAAAGAAAATACTCTCTCCCAAATCATTTACAACGGCACTTTCAAAACCCCAGCGGCCTGCTTTTGGCTTTCCATCTGCCACAACATTTCTGCAGCTTCTGATCTGCTCAATCACACTCTCACTTCTACCTTGGCCCTAGTCCCAATTAAAACCAACACTCCCTCTCACCTTGGCTAGTCCTCCCACTGCCGCAAACAGATGTTGTGGGCAGCTGGTTTGACTACTCACTGCCAGTTTGGGCTGGACCAAATAAAACTTCACTGGGCCCTTCTCCCGCCTGCCAAAACAGCTCACTGTCCCAGGATCATTCTGGAATGCAAAGTTAACTCTCAGCTTCTTCTCTCTACTTCTTCTTAAACCCCCAGCTTTCTCCTGCCTGCTCCATCCTCATCTCCAACAACTAGTGTGAGGAGCTCATGGACTTCTTTGATACCATCCAATCATCTCCGTCACCACTTCCCTCCTTTTCCCTCGCCCATTGGGCCTAGCTTCCTCTCAGATCCCTTGCTGTCCTGATTTCTGACCGGAAAGGTCTGTATTTATTTGAATGCACAAGCTGTGTGTGGCAATCTGATGTGTAATATACCTTTTAAGAAGAATGTTACGATGAAAGACCACATGATCTTAGTATCCAATAGCAGAGTAGTGCGGGCTACCTCTGTGGTTAGTAGCCTGTAGTTCGTAGTTAAGTGAGTGTGGAGATAGAGTTTGAAGTGTAAGCATATGTTTAGTTGCTCTGAGCACCTTTGTAAATAAACACAGGACAGAATTTTGCCCTTGTCGGGCAGGCTCAGTGGGGGCCTGAAATGGGGGCTGGACTGTGATGTCACACTGGCAAGCCAATTAAGGCCGGCCCAGCGTGAAACGCGTGCTATAGCATTCAGCGTTGCCTGTGTGGGGGGAAAGCACCTGATGTTGGATGCACTCCTTCGCAAAATATTTCAGCTAAGAAATTAGCAAGCGTGAACTTGGCACATGCCCGCCGGTGTGCACCGGAAAAGCTCGCTGAGGCACAGAGCTGCCTCAGGGAGAGGAACAGTTTTCAAAGTAACTTTTTAAAAATCTTTATTATTTTAACTCTGTCACATGAGCAGGAACATGTTAGAAATTAGGATGAAATTTTAAAAAAATTTTTAAATGACGGGTCATCCCGCCCAGGGATGAGGTTTCGCAAAAAATGCAAAGGCCACGCCCGGCAACCATATGGTTGGATGGACAGCAAAAATTTTAAATCAATTGGATTGTTAACGGCCTTGGTAGGTCTCTGTTGGCGGGCACGCTGCCAACTCCCCACACATGCCTGCCAACCGAAAAATCGCACAAGTGGGCGATGATGTCAGGGCGCTCGCCCAACGTCATTGTGCGTCATTTTACACTCAAGCGTGTCGGGCACCCACCCGCCTGCTCAGTGAAAATTCCTGGCCAGAGTTTCTACCTAAGAAGTGTCTGCAGCTCAACTCTACCATTAGCACCAAATCAGCCATCCCTTACAACAAGTGTCCAAACAGGATCCAACAAACTGGTGACTAGGATCTAACACTGTCAGCAGCTTTTGAAATTCCTGGCAGTAATCAGGGTTATTTTGGGCACCTGCAGAATCACCAAGACTTCTGAATGCGAAATATGCAATGTGGCATGAAATTCAATGAACAACAGTTTAGGTTCGGTATATCAGGGCTCTTTTCTCTGTCTCTCTCTCTCATGCTCTCTCTCTGTCTTTCTTGCTCTTTCTCTGTCTCTCTGTGTTCTTCGTTTTCTGTGTCTCTCTGTCTCTATCTCACATAAATGTGTGTGTGTGTGTGTGTGTGGTCCAGGTTTTTACTTTGTTCCCCCTTTCTTTAGATTATTCATTGTACAAGTGGCCTGATGGTTAAAAGGCCTTGTTCTTAGTTGAAGTATTTTGCGAAGGTGTGCGTCCAACATCGGGCAGATGGGGGGTGGCCTCGTGGTGGTTAGAAGGATAATTGATTGAAAGGGAGGATCCCATATTTCTGATTTGACTGGTATTGGGTTTTCTCTTTTTTTTAGTAGCCCAGCTGGCAGAAAGCAACAACCATTTGGATCTTTATAAAATGCTGGTAAAATGTTGGGGTTATACGACTTTGATTTTCTGCTCATAATATGACCTGAGGACTATTGACTGATCATCTTCTCTTAATCTGATTCCCTTTATTCATAATATCCTTTCAGAAGGTGTGGAACGAAAGCTGGGATTCAACAGCGTTCCATCTTGTTTGTCAGTGTGCTAGCTTTTGGTCAAGGTCCACAATTCCAAACAGTGACTTAGAAACTTGCCATAAGGTAACTTCCATGTGCTTAACTCTAACAATAGCAATATATGTGCTTTACATGTTTCAATAGAAAATACCAGCAGAAATCCACAACTGTCAAATTATGATCCAGGTTTTTATTTAGGATTGTGCTGATTTATGAAGTACATTTTGAGCACTACTTAACTACTGTTATGGGTTAAATTGTCAAAAAATGTATTTTAATAAAAATATGGCAGAAATGAGGGTTGTGAGACTTTGGAATTCTCTTCCTCAAAAGATGGTTGAAGTAGAGTCCTTGAATACCTAGAAAGGTGAGGCTGTTAGATTATTGATAAGCAAGAGGGGGTGGTGGTGAAAGGTTATTGGGGTTAAGCAGGAATATGATGTTAAAATCAGATCAGCTGTGATCTTATTGAATGGTGGAGCAGGCTGGAGGAGCCGAGCGGCCTACTCCTGCTTCTAATTCGAATGCTCGTATGCAAGCCACAAGCCTGTTTGTAGGATTAGATCTTCTCAAGCCACACAGCCTCTTCACACTTCGAAGAGAAGCAGCTGAAAATGTGTGTCCCCAAAATTGTACCTCAGCGACTGTAAGTTCTTTCATCCTGCTCCCATCTGCCTGCGCCTCAGTCCCAATCAGGGACATTTTTTAAGGTCCTGATTCCTCCCAAATGGGATCAAAGACTAAAAAGACAACCTGCTGGCATACAAAGCTATGGAACAATAGCATAGTTGAGATATAGCTTTGTGGAGATTAATGGCTTGCCTGTCATCCTCAAGAATATAATCTGGAGAATAGGGAGACCAACTCCTCGAAAAATCACGTGAACAAAAACTCTCTTTTTTCCTTTTTCACGGATTTGGTAAAGTCTCCCACACTTTGGCTGGGAATTTGAGTGGTAAACCTTGCACTGAAATTACCCCAAGGACCAGGGCCAGGATTTCTCCCTTGTCGGGTGGCTGTGCGGGGGAGGGTGAGAGCAGTCGGTAAGCCGACCACTGTCAGCGATCGGGGCCAGACTGCGATTTCACGCGGGTGGGCCAGCGTAAAACAGCACTGCCTGTGTGGGCGGGGTGAGGGTGGTGGAGGGGAGGTCGAGCGCGCAATGTCGTGGACGCGCGCCTAGAAAAGCTCCCTGAGGCTCAGAGCTGCCTCAGGGAGGTGAAGAGTTTTTAAAAAGTAAAAATAAGGAATTTTAAAATATTTTTAAAAACTCTGTCACCTAAGCGGGGACATGTTAGAAATTAAGATGACAGTTTAAAATCTTTTTTTAATGATGGTTCGAAATCTCACCCCACCCAGGGATGAGGTTTCGCAAAAACTGCAAAGGCCGCTTGGCCTTTTCGCCTGCCCGGCAACCGTTAGGTTGGACAGGCTGTGAAAAATTTGATTCGATTGGATTGTTAATGGCCTTAACAGGCCTTTCAATTGTTGGCAAGCAGACTGCTAACTGCCATGCGTACCCACCGACCAAAATAACATGCACATGCCCGATGACATTGGGACGCTCGCCTGATGTCATTGGGACGCTCGCCCGATGACATTGGGACGCTCGCCCGATGACATTGGGACGCTCGCCCGATGTCATTGGGACCCTCGCCCGATGTCATTGGGACGCTCGCCCGATGTCATTGGGACGCTCGCCCGATGTCATTGGGACGCTCGCCCGATGACATTGGGACGCTCGCCCGATGACATTGGGACGCTCGCCCGATGACATTGGGACGCTCGCCCGATGTCATTGGGACGCTCGCCCGATGTCATTGGGACGCTCGCCCGATGTCATTGGGACGCTCGCCCGATGACATTGGGACGCTCGCCCGATGACATTGGGACGCTCGCCCGATGTCATTGGGACGCTCGCCCGATGTCATTGGGACGCTCGCCCGATGACATTGGGACGCTCGCCCGATGTCATTGGGACGCTCGCCCGATGACATTGGGACGCTCGCCCGATGTCATTGGGACGCTCGCCCGATGTCATTGGGACGCTCGCCCGATGTCATTGGGACGCTCGCCCGATGACATTGGGACGCTCGCCCGATGTCATTGGGACGCTCGCCCGATGTCATTGGGACGCTCGCCCGATGACATTGGGACGCTCGCCCGATGTCATTGGGACGCTCGCCCGATGTCATTGGGACGCTCGCCCGATGTCTTTGGGTGTCATTTTACGCTTGAGCAGGTCGGGCATGCACCCACCCACTCAGCGAAAAATCCTGCCCCAGGTTATTTTGGTCCTAAAGCCATTTATTTAAAATAGCCACTTGTTTAAAATGAGCTGGTGCTTGGTCTGGTTAATTATAAGAAATAAAATTGCAAGTGGTGAAAAGAAAATGAGGGAAAAGCAAGCTAGAAATTAATGTAATGTTGCAAAGAAAGTAATAATTCAAGATATTTGTCAGTTGATACTGAAATCGATGACCACAGTTTGGCCTTTGCTTTTCATTTCATTGATTGCATCTGGTTACTGGAGTGAAATTTGTCACATTCTTGGTGTGAGCTGTGGATCATTTAGCAACATTCTGCCTCTGAGTGAGAAGGTTGTGGGTTCAAGCCCCACTTCAGAAACTTGGAAATGAGACCTAGGCTGATATTCCAGTTGCAGCATTGAGGGATGGAGCAGGTGAGCCAAAGGGTATTCTTCTGTGTCTCAAATGTTTTTATGGGGGTACTGTATTATCGGAGGTCCTATCTTTTTAGATGAACTGTTAAAACAAGACCCTATCTTCCTTCCCAGGTGGAAATAAAAATCTATGGCATTATTTTGAAGCACATCAAGGGAGTTCTCCCCAATGTCTTGGCCAATCTTCAGCCAACATCACTAAAGCAAATTAGTGTTCGTGGAATCTTTCTGTGTGCAACATGGCTGCTGTGCTTTCCTATATTTCAACAGTGGGAACATTTCAAAAAATACTTAATTAACTGTAAAGTGCTTTGGGATGCTCTGATGTTGTGAAAATCAGTATATGGGACCCATCTCCTGCTCCCTCGGCCCTGTTCCCACTAAACTGCTGACCACCCAACTTCCGTTCCTGGCTCCCATTTTAGCTGATATTGTCAATGGTTTCCTTTCTTCAGGTGCTGACCTCCTCCTTCAAATCTGCTGTTAGTGCCCCTCTCCTCCATTAAAAACAATTGTTGGTCCCTCCTCCCTTGCAAACTACCATTCCATTTCAACCTCCCTTCCTTCCCCAAAGTTCTTGAACGTGTGTTGGCCTCTGAAATCTGTACCCATCTTTCCCGGAACTCCATGTTTGGATCCCTCCGTTCCCGCAGTAGTGAAGCAGCTCTTGTCAAAGTCACAAATAGCATCCCATGTAAACTTTTCTTACCCTTCTTTCTCGACCTATCTGCAGCCTTTGACACGATTGACCACACCATTCTCTTCCAACACCTCTCCACTTACGTCCAGCTGGGTGGGACTGCACTCGGCAGGTTCCATTCTTATTTTTTCAGTAATAGCGAGAGAACCATCTGCATTGGCTCCTGCTCCCATAGGTGCCCCCCTTGGATCTCTCCTTGGCCCCCTTCTTTTTCTCATCGACATGCTACACCTCGATCACACCATCCAAAAAACGCCACATCAGATTCCACATGTATGCTAAGGTCAGCCATCTCTACTTCACTACCACCTCTCTTAGCTCCTGCATTGAGTTTCTGTACCATCACTAGGACTGCCTATTTTCACTTCGGTAACATCATCAGATTCAGCACCTACCTCAACTGAACCCCTCATCCCCACCTTTGTTGTCTCTTGACTTGACTATTTCAATGCAGTCCTGGCTGGCCTCTCATTTTCCACTCTCTGTAAACTGTTGTACTTGTGCCCTGCCTCGTAATGAGTCCCATTCACCCATCACCCTCTTTGCTCATTGACTTTTATTGGCTACTGGTTAAACACTGTCTCAATTTGAACATTTTCATTCTTGTTTTCAAATCCAAACATGGCCTTGCCTCCCCAGCTCTGTCACCTCCTCCAGTCATATAAACCTCCCAAGATTTTTCCGCTCCCCTGATTCGGGCTTCTTGTGCCTCCCCGATTTTAGTCACTCCATCGGATCATTTCAGCCATCTATCCCTAAACTCTCAAATTCCCTCCCTAAACCTCTCTCCCTCTTTACCACACTCTCTTCCTTTAACGCTCTCGCTATCGCTTTAACCAAGGTTTTAGCGATCTACCCTTCTAACTCCTTATGTGACTTGGTGTCCAATTTTATTTGATAACACTCCTGTGAAGCACCTTGGGATGTTTTGCTACATTAAAAGTGTGACTATAAATGCCAGTTGTAACAAAAATGCAAGCCTTTTTTTTGTTGAGAGTCTTCAGTGCTTTGCAGCTGTGTTTGTCAGATTATAATGACTACACATACTGGGCACTCTGGTTTGCTACAGCTACCTGGATCATTGCCATGTGCACGCAAGCATATACGTGTGTAAACAAAGCTCAGAAATCCTACCTTAACAAGTATAAATCGCTGTTTCCCACATGCTTTAAAGTACAGGATCTGAAAAGATACAGCCTGCCAACATCAAGATCAAGTTCTAGTTTAAACAGCAAACACCACTGTCAACATCTCCTGAATTTGACCCTACACAGCACTTCCTTGTTGTACACATCAATTTTTGTGATACACCACAGATCCCATTAATAGCTGCTTCCCTATGTGCGCCCATTCTATTGTCCAGTGGTGGCTGCGAAACACAAAACATGAAAACCAGGTTTCAAGTGAAGTTCTGTCCAGATTTCATTTTTCTCTCCTCTTCATCTTCATTTGGAATTTCTGTAAAACCTGAAAGAAAGACCAGGCTTGTATTTATGCCATCCATTAACACTTCACTTGGAAATGACCCAAAGTGCATCAAGTACATAATAATGTCCAGCAGCCATTCTGTGCTTGAAGGTCACAAATGGCAGTAGGGTGAAAGGCCAATATATGGTACAAAAACAGAATTACCTGGAAAAACTCAGCAGGTCTGGCAGCATCGGCGGAGAAGAAAAGAGTTGACGTTTCGAGTCCTCATGACCCTTCGACAGAACTTGAGTTCGAGTCCAGGAAAGAGCTGAAATATAAGCTGGTTTAAGGTGTGTGTGTGGGGGGCGGAGAGATAGAGAGACAGAGAGGTGGAGGGGGTTGGTGTGGTTGTAGCGACAAACAAGCAGTGATAGAAGCAGAATATCAAAAGATGTCAACAACAATAGTACAATAGAACACATAGGTGTTAAAGATAAAGTTGGTGATATTATCTAAACGAATGTGCTAATTAAGAATGGATGGTAGGGCACTCAAGGTATAGCTCTAGTGGGTTTTTTTTTTATTTTATATAATGGAAATAGGTGGGAAAAGGAAAATCTTTATAATTTATTGGGAAAAAAAAAAAGAGAAGGGGGAAACAGAAAGGGGGTGAGGATGGGGGAGGGGACTCACGACCTAAAGTTGTTGAATTCAATATTCAGTCCGGAAGGCTGTAAAGTCCCTAGTCGGAAGATGAGGTGTTGTTCCTCCAGTTTGCGTTGGGCTTCACTGGAACAATGCAGCAAGCCAAGGACAGACATGTGGGCAAGAGAGCAGGGTGGAGTGTTAAAATGGCAAGCGACAGGGAGGTTTGGGTCATTCTTGCGGACAGACCGCAGGTGTTCTGCAAAGCGGTCGCCCAGTTTACGTTTGGTCTCTCCAATGTAGAGGAGACCACATTGGGAGCAACGAATGCAGTAGACTAAGTTGGGGGAAATGCAAGTGAAATGCTGCTTCACTTGAAAGGAGTGTTTGGGTCCTTGGACGGTGAGGAGAGAGGAAGTGAAGGGGCAGGTGTTGCATCTTTTGCGTGGGCAAGGGGTTGTGCCATAGGAGGGGGTTGAGGAGTAGGGGGTGATGGAGGAGTGGACCAGGGTGTCCCGGAGGGAGCGATCCCTACGGAATGCCGATAAGGGGGGTGAAGGGAAGATGTGTTTGGTAGTGGCATCATGCTGGAGTTGGCGGAAATGGCGGAGGATGATCCTTTGAATGCGGAGGCTGGTGGGGTGATAAGTGAGGACAAGGGGGACCCTATCATGTTTCTGGGAGGGAGGAGAAGGAGTGAGGGCGGATGCGCGGGAGATGGGCCGGACACGGTTGAGGGCCCTGTCAACGACCGTGGGTGGAAAACCTCGGTTAAGGAAGAAGGAGGACATGTCAGAGGAACTGTTTTTGAATGTAGCATCATCGGAACAGATGCGACGGAGGCGAAGGAACTGAGAGAATGGGATGGAGTCCTTACAGGAAGTGGGGTGTGAGGAGCTGTAGTCGAGATAGCTGTGGGTGTCGGTGGGTTTGTAATGGATATTGGTGGACAGTCTATCACCAGAGATTGAGACAGAGAGGTCAAGGAAGGGAAGGGAAGTGTCAGAGATGGACCACGTGAAAATGATGGAGGGGTGGAGATTGGAAGCAAAATTAATAAATTTTTCCAAGTCCTGACGAGAGCATGAAGCAGCACCGAAATAATCATCGATGTACCGCAGTCCTACTCCGGCCCCCTTCCACAACTCTTTCTCCGGTACATCGATGATTATTTCGGTGCTGCTTCATGCTCTCGTCAGGACTTGGAAAAATTTATTAATTTTGCTTCCAATCTCCACCCCTCCATCATTTTCACGTGGTCCATCTCTGACACTTCCCTTCCCTTCCTTGACCTCTCTGTCTCAATCTCTGGTGATAGACTGTCCACCAATATCCATTACAAACCCACCGACACCCACAGCTATCTCGACTACAGCTCCTCACACCCCACTTCCTGTAAGGACTCCATCCCATTCTCTCAGTTCCTTCGCCTCCGTCGCATCTGTTCCGATGATGCTACATTCAAAAACAGTTCCTCTGACATGTCCTCCTTCTTCCTTAACCGAGGTTTTCCACCCACGGTCGTTGACAGGGCCCTCAACCGTGTCCGGCCCATCTCCCGCGCATCCGCCCTCACTCCTTCTCCTCCCTCCCAGAAACATGATAGGGTCCCCCTTGTCCTCACTTATCACCCCACCAGCCTCCGCATTCAAAGGATCATCCTCCGCCATTTCCGCCAACTCCAGCATGATGCCACTACCAAACACATCTTCCCTTCACCCCCCTTATCGGCATTCCGTAGGGATCGCTCCCTCCGGGACACCCTGGTCCACTCCTCCATCACCCCCTACTCCTCAACCCCCTCCTATGGCACAACCCCTTGCCCACGCAAAAGATGCAACACCTGCCCCTTCACTTCCTCTCTCCTCACCGTCCAAGGACCCAAACACTCCTTTCAAGTGAAGCAGAATTTCACTTGCATTTCCCCCAACTTAGTCTACTGCATTCGTTGCTCCCAATGTGGTCTCCTCTACATTGGAGAGACCAAACGTAAACTGGGCGACCGCTTTGCAGAACACCTGCGGTCTGTCCGCAAGAATGACCCAAACCTCCCTGTCGCTTGCCATTTTAACACTCCACCCTGCTCTCTTGCCCACATGTCTGTCCTTGGCTTGCTGCATTGTTCCAGTGAAGCCCAACGCAAACTGGAGGAACAACACCTCATCTTCCGACTAGGGACTTTACAGCCTTCCGGACTGAATATTGAATTCAACAACTTTAGGTCGTGAGTCCCCTCCCCCATCCTCACCCCCGGTCTGTTTCCCCCTTCTCTTTTTTTTTTCCCAATAATTTATAAAGATTTTCCTTTTCCCACCTATTTCCATTATATAAAATAAAAAAAAAAACCCACTAGAGCTATACCTTGAGTGCCCTACCATCCATTCTTAATTAGCACATTCGTTTAGATAATATCACCAACTTTATCTTTAACACCTATGTGTTCTATTGTACTATTGTTGTTGACATCTTTTGATATTCTGCTTCTATCACTGCTTGTTTGTCGCTACAACCACACCAACCCCCTCCACCTCTCTGTCTCTCTATCTCTCCGCCCCCCACACACACACCTTAAACCAGCTTATATTTCAGCTCTTTCCTGGACTCGAACTCAAGTTCTGTCGAAGGGTCATGAGGACTCGAAACGTCAACTCTTTTCTTCTCCGCCGATGCTGCCAGACCTGCTGAGTTTTTCCAGGTAATTCTGTTTTTGTTTTGGATTTCCAGCATCCGCAGTTTTTTTGTTTTTAGGCCAATATATGGTGTTGGTGCTGGAGAGTGAATGTTGGCCTGGTCACTTGGAGAACCACGTGCTCATTTCTGAATAATGCGATTAGTTCTTTAACATCCACCTTAACAGGCACACAGGAATCTTCTTGAATTCAGAGGATGTACTATTATGGCTCGAGCTTTTCCCAAATACTTTCTTGCTTGTGCCTCACAGAAAAGTCTGTTTTTGTTGACAAGCCTACAAACCTAGGGGACCTAGACTTTTACCTCATCCATGAAGTAAATGGGATAGCAGGCTGCAGTGTGAATGCTGAATCCCTTCTCCAGTAAGGTAATAATAGGAAATAAAGGAGGATCTCGTTGGAAATGGCATGGGACCTTGCTGTGCACTCCGGATCTGCGACTGACAGAAAAATAGCACTCTGGCTAAACGCTAGGATTCATTTTTATCAAGATGAATGATTAACAGAGGAAAGCACAAAGTAAACGATAGATTTACTGATTTGTTTACAATGCTGCACTTGAACTCTTTCAGTGCATGGAAAGCTCTCATTGTTCTTGGTGGTAGGGTGTGTAGATTTTGGACTAGATGACCATGAGGAAACTTAACATTTGTAATTCAGGCTAAGCATTCACATGAGACTGAACTCCTACGGAGTTCTTAATGAACCCTCTTCCATTTAGCAGTTGGCTGAGACGTAAATTGGTAAACAAGGAAAAGCGTACCATAATTACACCCGTTTCAGACTGCTCCTGGCCATGGGATTGTCCAATCAAAATAGATTTGAAAGACTCAAAATAGCAAACTAAAAATAGAGCAAATAGCAGTTCATCCACTTTCCAAAGAGCTCCTGATGGGACAATTACAAAGGCCTTGTGTATAAATGGTACCTTTATGCCTTGCTCCCTGCAAAGTTTCCTTCTATCCCCCTGTGAATGCAAAAGAAAGGAAGAGAAAGTATTTATGTAGCACCATTCACAACCTCTGACCTTTCCAAAGCCTGTGCAGGGAGTGACAGACTTTTGAAGTGTCATAGTGAACTTAAGGTTGGATGTAATTCCACAAGTTTTGGCCAACGCCCCCACCCCTTTTAGAATTGTGTATAAATTATAATGCAGAAAGGGCTGCAGTTGACCCAAGTACCCATAAATTGAGAGAGTGAATGAGTGTTAGCTGGTATTTTGGGCATCATACCCAAATGTGATGCTGCCTTTCTGAAATGTTCACATTGCTGGTGAATTTTTATTCAATAGCGAAATACTGCAGGTGCTGGAAGCCTGAAATAAAAACAGGAAATGGTGAAAACACTCAGTGGGTCAGGTAGCATCTGTGGAGAGAGGAACAGAGCTAACATTTCAGGTCAAGCATGGTCTGAAGGACAGCCCTTGACCTGAGACACGAACTCTGTTTCTTTCTCCACAGATTTTTAGCTCACAAGTGCTGAGGATATTTGAGCTGTTATGACTGCCACGTAGGAGTAGGAGTGTGACCTATTTGGCTCGGTTCCCCACTGGGTAGGGCAGTAACAGTTTGCAGTAACTATTAATTTATTTTAGCATGGGATCCTTATTTGTTGTCTTACGTTGCATAATTTGAATTTTTACAGCACCAAAAAGGATTGGTTCACCATTTTCCAGGCACTGACAATCATCCCTGTTCTCCAGACAAGTGAGAACTGTCTAATATGAGGAGGTGCTGACTGAGTGGTAATGGACTAGGAATCCAGAAGCCAGGCAAATGCTCTGGGGCCAAGGTTTTGAATTTAAATTCAATTAATAAATCTGGAATGAGAAAGTGGTCTAATAGTGACCATGAAACAATTGTTGTTAAAGCCCATCTGGTTCACTAATGTACTTTAGGGAAGGAAATCTGCTGTCCTTAGCTGGTCTGGTCTACATGTGACTCCAGGCCCACAGCAATGTGGTTGACACTGAAATGGCCCAGCAAGCCATTCAGTTGTATCAAACCACTACAAAGACTACAAAAAGGAACGAAACCAGACGGACCACCCGACATTCACCTAGGCACTGGGTGAGGCAATGACTCACCAAGGTCTGTCGACCCTGCAAAGTCCTCCTTACTAACATCTGGGGGCTAGTGCCAAAATTGGGAGAGCTGTCTCACAGACTAGTCAAGCAACAGCCTGACGTAGTCATCCTCACGGAATCATACCTTACAGATAATGTCCCAGACACCACCATCACCACCCTTGGGTGTGTCCTGTCCTGTGGCACAGTGGTATACAGTCAGGAAGGAGTTGCCCTGGGAGTCCTCATCATCGACTCTGGGCCCCATGAAGTCTCATGGCATCAAGTCAAACCTGGTAGGGAAGCCTCCTGCTGAGTACCACTGATTACCCACCTCCACCCCTAAGCTGATGAATCAGTGCTCCTCCATGTTGGACACCAATTGTAAGAAGCACTGAGGGTGGCAAGGGCACAGAATGTACTCTGGGTGGGGGACTTCATATCCATCACCAAGAGTGGCATGGTAGCAGCACTACTGACTGCGATGGCTGAATCCTAAAGGACATAACTGCTAGACTGGATCTGCGACAGGTGGTGAGGGAACCAACGCGAGGGAAAAATCTAATTGACCTCATCCTCACCAATCTACCTGCCGATTATGCATCTGTCCAAGAGAGTGTTGGTAAGAGTGATCACCACACGGTCCTTGTGGAGACTAAGTCCTGTCTTTACCACGGTAGCTGGTGGAATAAAAATCTGGAATTGGAAGCTAGTCTCAGTAACGGTGACCATGAAACTATTATCGATTGTTGTAAAAACCCATCTGGTTTGCTCATGTTGCTCAGGGAAGGATATCTACCATCCTTACCTGGTCTGAGCTACATGTGACTCCAGACCCACAGCAATGTCTCTTAACTGCCCTGCGAAATGGTCTAGCAAGACACTCAGTTCAAGGGCAGTTAGGGATGGGCAACAAATGCTGGACTTGCCAGCGATGCCCACTTCCCATGAAAGAATAAAGAAAAAATACATGGAGTATACCCTCCATCGTGTTGTGTGACATTATCACCATGCTAAATGGGATAGATTTCAAACAGGTCTAGCAACTCAATACTGGGCATCCATGAGGTGCTGTGGGCCATCAACAGCAGAACTTTTAACAACCACAATCTGTAACCTCATGGCCGGGCATATCCCATACTTTACCATTACCATCAGGCCAGGGGATCGATCCTGGTTCATTGAAGAGTGTAGAAGGGCATGCCAGGAGCAACACCAGGTATACCTAAAATTAAGTGTCAACCTGGTCATGCTACAACACTGGAATACATGGGTGCCAAACAGCATAAGCAGCATGCGACAGACAGAGCTAAGCGATCCCACAAGCAACGGATCAGATCTAAGCCCTGCAGTCCTGCCACATCCAATTGTGAATGATGGTGGACAATTAAACAACAAACAGGAGGAGGAGGCTCCACAAATATCCCCATCCTCAATGATAGGAGAGCCTAACTCATCAGTGCAAAAGATAAGGCTGAAGCATTCACAACAATCTTCAGCCAGAAGTGCTGAGTGGCTGATCCATCTTGGCCTCCTCCAGAGATCATCAGCATCACAGATGCCAGCCTTCAGCCAATTTGATTAACTCCATATGCCATCAAGAAATGGCTGAAGGCACTGGATACTGCAAAAATTATGGAACCTGAGTGCAACTCCAACAACACTCAAGAAGCTCAACACCATCCAGGACAAAGCAGCGTGCTTAAACATTCACTCCCTCTATCACTGATGCACAGTGGCAGCAGTGTGTACCATCTACATGATGCTCTCTGACAGCTTGTCAAGGCTCCTTTGACAACACCTTCCGAATTCATGATCTCTACCACCTTGAAGGACAAGGGCACCGGATGGGAAGGAACACCACCAATTGCAAGTTCCCCTCCAAGCCACACACCATCCTGACTTGGAACTATGTCACTGTTCCTTCATTATCACTGGATTAAAATCCTGGAACTCCTTCCCTAACATGGAATGCAGTGGCATCACACCTTTGATGCAGTACAACATCCCAAGACATTTCACAGGAAAGGTATCAAACAAAATCTGACTGAGCCACATAAGCAGATGTTAGAACAAGTGACTGAAAGTTTTATGGAGCCTCTTAAAGGAGGATAGAGAGATGGAGAGGCTTAGGGAGGAATTCCAGAGCTTAAGGCTTAGACGGCTCAAGCTACAGTCACAAAGGAAATCAAGGATGCTCAAGAGACCAGATTTGGAAGAGTGCAGAGATCTCTGAGGCTTATGGAGTTGATGGAGGTTGCCGAGCTAGGGAGAGGCAAGGCCATGTAAAGTTTTGAAAACAAAGATGAACATTTTAATATTGAGCCATTGCTAGATTGGTAGTAGCCAAGTGTTGGGCCACATTCATAGGTACACTCTGTTTTTCAGATGACTTGGTGCAAATAGTTGCAGAATTGTCCTGCTCAATTGTTCAGTGAAATGGCTCTAAACCTGGATTGAATCTAGATGCCAGTCAGGTCAGTAAAATGTCCTGCATCCTCTACCATTGGCAGCAGGGTTTAACTGCACGGATTGTGCCTATTAACTGTTTGCACATCTTCAATCCACAACCAAAAATTTTTCCACAGATCCATTTTCTTCAGCTTCCAATGTCAGACTGCTGCCAGAATTCGAGGAGTATGTGTTTATGCCATTGTGGAAGGGAGGAGTTTAATGGTCTCAAACATTTTTTCGTTGCTTGCAGTGCATCTGGTACTGTACTTCTTACCTCTTAAAGATTTTGCTTGGTGTGATTTAATGACCTGAATCTTTTTCACCCAGATGTGGGAGACTGCTCATCCTTCTGTATAAAGCTTCCCACAGCAATTAACTGCCTCTTGAATGATTCCAGAGGTTTTGCCAGAACTTTCTATGTGAGGCATACAATGTTTGAATTATTGAAAACAGTGTTGGGCTATGCCCCCTATTAATGTTGCATGTTATTGAGGAGGGGGTTGTTCATATTGGTGTATTTTTGTTTGGCAGCAATACCCCTTCAGCATCAGGTGAAATTTATGAAGAGCTGACATAAAGCAATTTCATTCATGCCAGTGAGATATACTATGGCTGTTAAACAGTAACCTCATGATAAATGATGGAGGCCTTGTAGCAGTTAATCTACTTTCAAGAGATATAATAAAGATTACTACACCTCTCACAATGGTAATAGAAGAAAAAATAAACCATATCTATTAAAGATATGTAACCTATACTGAAAATGTTATAAATATACATCGATAGCTGCTCTATCTTTTGTTCAGTTTAAACTTAACACTATGTTTGATATGATGCCTTATCATTTACTGAAGAAGGGTGAAGGCAGTAGGATAGTTCCCATAACTGTGGGAATGAAAAGTTGTTCCTTTGAGTACGATACTGAACACTTAACTGGACATAAAGCCTAATGAAGATCGACCACAAGTCACAGGTAACTGGGACTTTCCAGAGAGAACGATATAAAATCCGGGAGGTAAAATATCCTTTAAACTAGCAAGGGTATTAGTTCAAGATGGTATGTGAGACCTTGTTTTCTTATGGATACATGTCTTCTATGATGCAGTCTAGTTTTGGTGCTGGAAGCTGTGATGTATTTATAAACCTACAATTTATTCACAAAAGAGCTGTTCTATTTTTGGTGCAATTACTTTTGGTGTGTCTTAATGTTGCAAAATTTGGTTGCCATGTGTGAAATAGTCCCAAAACTCGTAGGGCGAAATTTTACGGCAGTGGGATTTTATGTTCCCGCTGAAGCCAATGAAGTCTGGAATGTCTCGCCGCATTTTACAGCCCCATCCCTGCTGAAACGGGGCTGTAAAATTCTGTCCATAGGCCTGAATTTTTCAGGCCCTGGGCAGGCTCAGCTCTGCGCTGCCATTTTACGTGGGCGGGCCAATTAAGGTCTGCCCAGCATTAGGCGCGAGCAGTAGCGCTCAGCACTACCTGTGCGGGCAGCGGGGAGGAGGGAGAGTCGGGGCTGGTGCTCTTTCATGCATGTGCGTGAAACAGCGCCTCAGTCTCCCTGAGGCAGGGAGCTGAGGAGCTCAGGGAGATTGTAGTGCCTTTGAAATTGTTAAATAAAATTTATTTAAACATGTCCCATCTAATGTGACTGTGTCACATGAACTGGGACATGTTTTTATATTTATGAAAATTTTGAAATTTATTTAGTAAAAACTTTAGGAAACCTCATCCCGCTGGTGGATGAGGTTTCCTAAAAATCACGAAGGTCGTTTGGCTTTTCCCCCTGCTGCCAACCTTAAGGTTGGACGTGCAGCATTTACATTTACCTTAATTAGATCCTTAATGGCCTTAGTAGGCCATTTACATATTGGTGGGCGTGCAGCACAGCTCAGCGCGATGATGTTGGGATGCACGCCCAACACCATCGTGTGTCGTTTTACAAATCAGCATGTCGGGTCCACCCCTGCACGCTGGCAGTAAAATCCTGCCCATAAAGTTAAAGTACAAATAAGTGTACTTTCCTCATAGAAAATTTTAAATCGGCGCCTTGAGCAGAATCCCTAACAGTCAACTTTATCCATCAGCATTGACATCCGAATGAGGAGTAGAATTGCATCTAAGGAGATAACTGTTACGATGGGACGTTGCACTAAGCATAAGCAATTCCCTCTGTCAGGTGTGTATTTTGAATATACAGGGAAGGTTTTATGATAAAACAGGCAGATTTCAATTCGTTCATAGCAATCAATCAAGTATTGGCAGTTGAGTTGCAAGTTTTTTTTGTAACAGATGTTTTAATCTGTAATGAAGCTGTCTGAATAGTACCAGAGCTCTTTATATGAAAAGGAGCCATTTTATGACATTAATGAAGTGTCTTCAAGCACTTAAGGAATTACTTTTTGACATACGGTGACTGTTGTTTTGCCAATATAATGGAGCCCTGGAGGTTACATATTAGCAGCTGTCAAACCAATTATATTTGAAAGTTTGGTGTTTTTCAAAACATTCCTGCTTCAGTGACAGAAGGGAGAGAAACTGAATTTAAGACTCTTATTTCCATCCTGCAACAACTTCTCCTTTGGTATTTCCCTGTTGTTGAGACCTGATGTTGCTGGTCTTATGTTGTTAGTTATACCTCTTCCTGAAATGGACTCCTGTACAAAATTTACCCTTCGAGTAAAAGAAATTGCCAAGAATTATCCAATTACAATTAAGCTAATGAAGTTAACATAATTTCCTGTTGAATCAACCAACTGAATCGTGTGCTGCAGCAGCGAATCAGGAAAGATTTGTTGTGGCTCTGCTGTCTATTGCTCCTTGCCTTGATAACTTAGTGGTCCATTAATAGTGTTCAGCCAAATCTAATTCACTAGTTTCCTTCTTTGCTGTAGCAAATCTTTTTCAAGATGGACTGTCAGACTCTGGGGATATTTGAGACCTTGGGTTTCACAGGACTAGATCCATTCCATTTGCTCTCATTAAGTGATTGATCCAGAAAGATAGATTTGCAGTATTGTATTTGAAACTTGACAAACCTTAAGATCTTCATGAATTTTTTTGATAAGTGGGGATAAATTATCTTGTAGGTTCCAGGAGGAAACAGGTTAGCTTCCATCAAATTCAAGATGGCCACCTCTACAATGCTCGAATTTTGTCCTACCTTGGAGACAGATTTCCAGCTATTTTTGTTTAACAAAAAATTGCAAATTCTCTTAAAAAATTAAAATGATCGCCTTAGAACAGTGCTGTTACAAAAGTGACTGCACTTCAAAAGTACTTGATTGGCTATAAGTGACCAGATTTTTCTTAGCCAATATCAAGTTGGAGAAAGATGCTATTGCTTCTGTTGTGTACAATAATAAGTACTGCTTGATTCTTAAACAACTCCAGACATTCACTTGCACCAGAGGAAATGAATATAAAATAGTCACTAATAAATCCAACAGAGAATTCAGAAGAAGCTTCTTTACCCAGAGAGTGGCTGGAATGTGGAGTAGTTGAGGCAATAGGAGAAGCCGGAAAAGTGCATGAGGGAGAAAGAAATAGAAGGGTATGCTGATAGGGTGGGTAAATGTTCAAGTGAACTTTCAGGAAAATATAATAATTTATTGGAATTTATTGTAAAGTAGAGTAATAGTGTGTCTATGCCTGTGTATGTATATGTGTGGGGGACTTAACTGAATTAAAGGCAGCTGGTCTGAGGCCTTTGATGTATCAGAAGATAAACTAAGTTTAAAATGCCAAGTAGGTAAACCTGGGTAAATTTTAGAATGTGAGGTGTAAAGGGAACATTTATATTTTTAAATAAACCAGACTAGCTTGAATTTAAAACAGTGGGTGAGATGTTTTACCTAGCCAGGAGAAGTAAAAAAAAAGTGTTCATTTTTCCCAATGGTTCTTTGTAAAACTGGTACTATGATAGATTTTTTATTATTAAAAAGGTAAAGTCCAAAGACATTGAATGCAAATTCCCATTGTTTCACTAAGGAGAAAATATGTATAATGGAGAGAAGGCTGTTTGTAAGGGAAGGCATTTTAAGATCTAACACATGTGAAAAGCCTCAGGCTGCCATCCACAAGGAACTGAAGCTGAGAAAACTCACTTTGAATTCGACTATTCAGGGTGTGTGCTTTGCCTGGGCCTGTTTAATCCTGTGTTTTACTGTTGCCTTAACAGAGGTGTAACTGGGAGTTCAATTAATTAGGGGAGCCAGGAGTTATCATAGTATTAATTTGTAAACCTATGTATGTGCTTAAAATCATTAAAAAAATTTAATAAAGGATTAATTTAGTTTTGTAAGAAGCCTATAAGACTGGGTGGTCTTATTACTACTGAATTCAAGGCACGCACCTTGAAATATATACAAATTGCAAAACAGTTGTGGCAGTTGTTTCAAGTTTCCCTTTGGGATTTGAGCAGTTCAGCATTTACCATCGGCTGTGCCAGAACATAGACAATAAACACTGGAATAGAGCACTTAGCCCGCTCTAGTCCAGAAAACCAGTCAGTGAAGGATGGAACTGGAACCAATCTTTGCAAATTTTAATTAGCATTTATTTACAGAATTACACAGTACAAGCATGGACCTTCTAACCCAACAACCAAAAACCACAGTTTCAGTCGTATCTCTTTATAGAAGCACAAATGAATCACTAGTTAATGCACACCAACTACGTACTATTAAACAAAATTGATATAATATTAACATGGCCATTTAGCCGACTAATATGGTGTAAATTCTATATAGTTCTTTGATATGGCCCCAGTGGCAGACAGCACCAGCATCTCTGTTAGATCTGAGGACTTGTACTCTACTTGGTTTGTCTTGTGGATTTATACCCTGTGAGAATTTATAATGCAGCCCCAGTCAAACAGCTTGTTAGAAATCATTGCCGACCATTTGTTGATTTAATTTTGGAGCGATTTCTCCTTATTGCTTCATCTTGTTTTAGCCTGAGGGTTGTGGGTTCACTATAGATGCCTAATACCAACCTCCTGTGGATTTAATTTGAGATTGAACAAATTGCGGACTTGCCTCTAGCAGGAAATGTAGTACCCTTCAGCAGGTACATGAGGCAAGTTGGGGAAGCCCTTATTCTAAAGCCTAGGAATGGAGCTGCTTACTTCAGATTATCCTCTCCATCGAATGAACTTCAAAACCTGAAATTTAAGACAATTTTGCATGTTGACATGAAGCAATTCTTTTTTTAACCTAATTTTAGCAAACCAGCTCATGAAAATAAGTGGTTTCTTATTTTTTTTGATAATTAATGAAGGGTATCAAGGGGTCTAAAGTAAAGGTGGATAATTGGATTTGAGGTACAGATCAATTATGATTTAATTGAATGGCAAAACAGGCTCAAGGTCTGAATGACCTCCTCATGTTCCTATGTTCCTGCAAATTGTAAAACCTAGTACAAATTTTGAAATGCAGATAATCTTGAAAACAAATGTTTTTGAAATAATTCCTGGGCACTTAAAGAAATCTGACTCCAAACTTAGCATTTTGGATTTCTCCTCTGAGTAATTAGACCATTGACTTCCATTGCAATTGTTGCAATATAATCTGCTTTAGAAAGTAGATGGATATCGCTGCCAGCAGTCATCCACTCAAAAACCTATTGGAGTTGGCTTTTTTAAAAATTGTATTTGTATTGATCATTGGCAGTCATTCTTCCTCCAGATATTGCAGGCAAATGCCTTATTACAGCAGAAAGTATACAGCCCAATGATTACAAAAGTCCCTTGGACAGGATCTGGTTCAGGTTAGACAGGGATGCCTCCTGCCTTGATGGCCCACTGGAACTTGGTTTGGGTTTAAGCATGCAGAATGAGTGCATTGGTGAGCCACTGAGTTCCTGCTCCTAGTCCTAATAGATGTTAGCTGTGGTTCAGTCACTTCCTTCTGGGTCAGAAGGTTGTGAGTTTCATTCCCACTGCTGAGACTTCAGCACATCAGCTAGGCTGGCACTTCAGCGCAGTGCTGAGGGAGTGCTGCACTGTCGGTGGTGATACCTACCCCTTAGTCAACGCCTAAAACGTAATGGGTGGAATCGTGCCAGATTCGCACTAGGCGCGGTAATGGGTGGGAAATATGACGTTTTACCCATTGGCCCCAATGGCTGCTTCTCACACTGTATCATCCCAATCCCACCAGGTTAATTATGCATTCACGGGAAACGTGCCATTTCAATGGTGGGCAGGATCCACACTGTCACCTCACCGCTTCATCGTGCTGGACACCACATTTAAAGTACAGCCACACGCACAACCCTCGGTGTTTCCAGCCCAGTGCTGCTGCAAAGAAAACACGACCCCAAAAGGCCAGAAGACTGCAACCTCCTGGTTTAGTGACGCATCCCTCGAGTGGCTTTTGGACACCGTGGGGCCTGCTGTGATGTCCTCTACCACTGCTCTGGCCGCAGGAGGGGCAGCTACATTACCACTCTAGCTTGGTAGGTGATGACAGTGGTGGTCAGTGCCAATGTTGCACAGAAGAGGTTGGCCATCCAGTGCAGAAAGAGGATGAATGATCTCATCTGTGCAGCCAGGGTAGGACAACCACCTCATCACTATAAACTCACACACACAAGGCCATCACACATTCACTGACATCTCACTCACTGCCAGCTCAAGGACATCACTATCCATTCTCACACACACACCCTCACATCCTCTCTGGAGATTACCTCCTCAGCCCTCACCATCTTGAGGCCACTTGCACAGATCAACATATCCCCCTCACACACCCACCCTTTCCCCAGTACAGTGCTCATCCTGAAGCCTCATCCCTTGCCTGAGGCCACTTCTCCCCCTTCCCCAAGCAAGCCCTAGCCCTGCAGCCATTGAAAAGCCAGCCCCGCCTTACGGTTGGTCTGGTAGGTAGAGACCTACCTGTGAGCCCGCTAAAAGTGATGCGGTGCTGTCTGTGAAGCCTGGTGCTGATGACTACGAGTGCTGCCTGAAGCAAGGTAGGCAAACAGACCTTGAATTCCCTAGCGAAATGCAGCCTGGCCAATGCATGCCTCATATTGCTGTTGTGAAACACCTCAGTGTGCAATCGTGCCGACACGCTCAGATGATGCAGCGTGGGGGGATGATTCCAGCGGGCTAGGCTTATAATAATATGCAGATGTATTACAGAGGTTCCCAATGCCTGATGGTGGGAAACCCACCCTGCTATTGACAGGCGGAGCAAACCATTGCAAACTGGTTTCATGACGTCGTGAAACCGATTTTTGGCCTTCTCGCCATATTGTCCACTCACACTGCCGGACATGCCCGATGCCAGCGGGCACGGAAAATTCCAGCCTGTATCTGATCATTTTATAGAATCATAGAATGGTTGCCACACAGGAGGCCATTCAGCCCATCCTGTCTATGAGACTCTAAGTGAGAGCAACTCTCCTAGTCCCACTCCCCTGCTACTTCCCCATAGCCTTGCCAATTTTTTCTCTTCAGATAACTGTACAATGCTTTTCTGAAGGCCTTGATTGAATCTGCCTCCACCACATTCTCAGGCAGCACATTCCAGAACTTAACCATTTACTACGTAAAAAAGCTTTTCTTCATCTTGCCATTCCGACATCTACCAATTAATCATCTTAAATCAGTGTCCTCTGGTTCTCAACTCTTCTAATGGGAGCAGTTTCTCCCTATCTATTTTGTCCAAACCCCACGTGATTTTGAACACGATCAAATGTCTTCTTAAATCTTCTCTTCTCTGAGGAGAACAACACCAGCTTCTCAGTCCCTCATCACTCTTATTTGAATCTTTTCTGCTGTTTGTGCTATGTTTTCTACATTGCAGCACACCAGAAAGTGATTGACTTTGAAATGCTGTGAGACACCCTGAGACTGCAAACGGAGTTTTTTTTTAAATGCAAGCCTGTCTCTCTACTTCTACCCCTCCCTCCATCCCTTTCCTCCTTCTGTAGTGTGCCTGGTTTTGAAATCTTCCCATGGTGAGAAAAGGTTAGAGGTCAGCAACACAAATGATTCTTAACCTAAAGAACATCGGGTGCTCAGAAAGGTTTAGAGAACTGTGACTATTTAATTCAGAGCAGACTTGAAGGAGATCTGATAGACATCTAATAAATAATATACCTCTGGATTGCACAGCTATTAATAGATTATTCCAGTTTGATAGATTGAAGTCAACCAGGCCGGGGATGCCTTTACGCAAGGAATAGCCTGCTTGCTAGATGGTGGTTCATTTCCCAGAGAGTAGTGTGCCTCTGCAATGTGTCGCTGTCTTTTTGCAGTGTGCTTTCAAAAGGGAGCTGAACCAATTCTTGACTAGGGCAGAGATAGGATTATATAAAAGGTGTGCAGATTAACAGTTAACATCTGTCTTGGAAAATGGACACATTTTTTACACTGTTTCAATGCCTATTGAGTTAATCACTTACATGATGCACTGTTTTTCTTGCCATTTCCTTCTCCTGCCCCTTTCCCTCCACCCAGTCTGCTCTGCAGGAATATGACAGAGGACAGAATAGCTGCAGTGTGGAGGAGCTGGGGGGTGTGGTGTGCTTTTAGCTTAGGATCTAGCAGTCTACGCCTCCCCATATTGTTGTTTGTGAATCTATGCTCCGAGACTTGCATCTTTTAATTTTAATATGAATGAAACATTCTGGCTCAGTGAGCTTCAAAGAAATCTCATGGTTAAAAATATCTTGTGCATTAATTTTATGCGCTCAAAAATTGTAATTAAGTTTTCTCTGAGATATGGCATAAACAAAACCTAATAACCTTGTGCAATTCTTTGAACCTGTCGGTTGTGAAGGTGTCTGAATTGGGCACTCATAAAGAAAGGGCATTGTCACTGTAGTGAAGAGTCAAGTTAACATGCTTGTTTATAGACAAGTACAAACCACTGCAATTAAATCTTGTTCAAATGTGCCATCACTGGTTTTCTCTTCAATTATGGTTTTAGTAAAACCTAAATGAAAAGTGAGTGGGAGATGGAGAGAGAAAGAGACTTGAGCTTGTCTGTCCTGGATGACACATGGAGGTTGGGGCACTGAGGAGATTTTTTTTAATGGAACGAAATGTTCTGGAATGCACTGCCTGAAAGGATGGTGAAAGCAGATTCAGTTGCAACTTTAAAATGAAATATTTGAAGTGGTTATGGGGAAAGAGCAGTGGGTCTAATTGGGTGGAGCTTTCAAAGAGCCAGCACAGGCATGATGGACCAAATGGCCTTCTTCTGTGATACATGATTCAGTGAGGGTGGTTCTGATCTCTGGCTGGAATTCTCCAACCCCTCCCGCCTGCAGGATCTTCCAGCCCCACCGAAGTGAATGGACTTTTGAATGGCCCGCTGCATTCACCATGGTGGGACCAGAAAATCCTGGCCCCTGTTTCCATTGCTAACTGCCAGGAGCAAATGAAGAGCCTTTTTAAGACATTATGACGAGTTCATGATCCTCAACCTTTCCCTTCATGCTGTAAGATGTTATAGGTGTTTTGTCCAGATTGTGAAGATGCAAAGCTGACAAAACACCTTTTAGAATTTGGACCCACAGTTTTCTTGTGCTTATCCCAGCACTCAACCAAATGGGAAAATAATTCATTGCTAAAAGAAAGACTACTGTGTAACAGATGATGTGCAGACCTCCCTCATTGGCTACGTAGAAAGTTTTGGAGCAGGCTGTTTGAAGAACTGCACCCTCCTATGAAGTACCAGTACCACGTACCAGTGCTCATCTGGAGCAAAACATCCTGGATGTGGCCTTTTGTTGTTTCAAACCTACATTGGCAAAATTTGAACGTATGTTCCAGTCAGAGAACGCTAGATAAGAAGCTTATAAGGAAAGTACGTTGAACACCATGGGACTCTTCCATATTTGAAGGTGTTATTTAATGTAAGTCATATTTGTAGCATAACCTCTCGAAAAGAACACAACCATATTCATGGCACATGATCAAGATATGGGAACTACTGAGGCAGATTTCCTGTTCCTGCATCTGAATGTACTGGATCAGGTAAAGGGGCCAGTCCACTTTTCCATCTGTTAATGGGTGGAAAGTTGGGCGAACTCTTGCATGGTATCCTCCCTGTCCAGGCAATGCAGTATACCCAGGAACAGGGAAATCTCTCCTATGTGTCGGCTGCCTTATATTTCATCATTGATCCTTCCAGCTAATTTTCTACCATGTTCTTCCAGGGAATACTGATTCCGTTCTGGGATGTGGTTCCACCGGCAAAAGTTACACTCCCTGTTACACTCACAAATAGTTGATAATACTTACTGTGAAGGTTGTCATAAATGAGCTATTTGTGGGTCGAGGAAGGAGTTTGGTGGTGGCCTCCTGTTCTGTCTGCAGATTCCTTAGGATTGCAACAGTACAACACACTCTGTGTCAGATTCCTACAGCTCTAGGCCACACGAGTCTAATACATACCTGCACCTTTGCAGGAAGGGGGAAGCAACACACAGGATCAAGGTCAATATTATTAATTGTGTATTTTATTTTATTTTACATAGGTACAGTTTACACCCAAACCTCAAAAACAAATTAGACCTGTGTATCTGAGCACGTCATGGAGCTGGTTAAAGTGTAACTTCAAGTTAGTAAATAGCAGAGATGAGCAACACACTGCAGTACACAGCAGGAGGAGTCACTCCTTAAAAATCCAGGATTGTTGGGCAATATGAGGAATTCTTTGAGCTCCCTGAACGGTGCTTGATTCGATCCCCAAGCTCACTGAGTTACTTGAGGACAGTAAAAAGGATGTGACCAGAGATTAGTCTCAGCGTTCCTGGATTAGGGAGGGGACAGGTCATCCCGGCCTCTGATCACCATCCAGTGTCCTGTCCCATTGAAAGTGGATCTGCTCGAATTTTGGTTAAGATTGGATTAGGCTGGGCCTTGTTGCCACCATTGCTGTAGCCCAGTATCTTGGTGAAACATGGTTTTGAGACTTTTGTGAAAATAATAGCCATTTGGACATGGAACCAGAGAATGACCAAAGGAGGGAGGGGAGAAAAATGGAAGGAAAACATCTAGAAAAACACAAAATGTTTAGTTAAATCTCCAAACGCCACAGTATTGGGCATGAGTGATGGTGAATTTTGCGCCAATGCATGAACATTCCCCTATCATAGGGCAGGATTTCACATTTTGCAGGGATCGCCCCCTCCACCTGCAAAAATGTAGATGGCAAACCCACCTCGGTTGGCTGCTCTGGAGCCATTTAAGGCTCAGGAGGAAGTCTGGTCTCCGAGAGCTGCCGCTCAATCGATGGTTGACGACTCTCTGGTCCCAGAAGTGCCACCAGGAGCAGTGGCCGCTGCTGGGACGATGACCTTCGCTGGAGCCGGAGGTTAAGTTCCGGGGGTGGTGGAGAGTACGGGATGGGGGTGGTGGTGGTTTTTGGTGGAACAAGGATAGGAGGCCCCTTTGAGGGAGGACAAGGTGGTTGGGGGTCATGTGGCACAGTCTGGAGGGAGGTTGATGGGTTCTGTGATCTGTAAAGGAGGTACCGCTACTTTCCCACCAGCAGCCCAGGAATGGAACCTGGCACGCTTCAGACCTGGCCCCCTCCCCTGTCTGTTACGCCATTGGGGTCGGAAGAGGCCTTTAAGTCACCATTAATTGGCCATTTAAGGGCCTCTCCTACCTTGTGTAAAATTGTGGTGGGGTCGGGGAAAGTGTAGGCACCCGTGGCACCACACCTACCTTTACACCCCCCACCCGCCCTCATAGGAACATAAAATTCTGCCCATAATTACTCGAAGGATCCTCTGCATTTACTAAGTAGGGGAGTTTGAGATGAAGATACTGGAAATGTATTGTCTATGTGGGTCATAGTGACACAGAGCTGACTATCAAAAAGAAATTCTGGGAAGACTGACTTGATGACTATCGAAGGCTTTGGCCTGAGCTAAATCACAATTATATGGGGGTTTTTTTTGGACGAAAACCATGTCCTTTTTTCTCAGGGAATTTCATGTAACGATAGCAGCTTTGTAATGTGTAGCTTTACCGATTTCAGACCTTTCAAAGTGTGATTACTGTTTTAAAAAGTGAATGAAACGTAGAAAGGAGATAATTAATAGTTTACCCCAACACCTCTCCCTGCGATATACCGAGGCAGCAGATTGTTTACCTAGTGTGGTTTTTTTTCGATCCAGCCTAAGCTGGGAAGTCTGATTGATTTGATTGAAGTGACAGCGTGTGAAGGAAGCTGGAGATTATTGTTGCTAATGTCTGATGAGCTTGGCGGTGTGCACTGTTTCGAGGTCAGAATTCACAGGGCTGGGGAATTCTTCATTTTTTGTCTCCTGTGAAAAATCAATTCCTGGTTGTGCCTTGTTGAATTCACAGCCTCAACAGCTACGCTGGTCAGGGGTAGTTATGGAACGTTTTGGAAACCAGATAGACTATCCCAGAACTGAGAGCGAGATGAACCTCCTACCCAGCTCATTTCCCCCCCCCTCCACCAACATCGCCACTTCTGCTGGGCTGTAGCTTCAAGGGTGGCAGTTCTTCATGGGTGAGCTGGCACAGTGAATATTACCTTGCTATTGCACTGGGAATGGCATCACAGTGCAGCCAGTTCTTTCAATACCCACTCTCTGTTTAGTAAGTGCCACTGGACAGTGAAACAGGTGTAGTCACCTTGTCTATTTTAGCCTTTCTCTTGCCAAAATGAAGGGGTGCTGAGGCAGTTAGTGATCATTTACTGCAGCCTCAGTTTGGAACAGTTAACTTATAGAGGATGAATTGGATTGGCTCAATACTAGACAAGGTGGTGCATTTACCCACACAACCATTACCTTTCGGTCCAATTTTCAACCACGGTCACAATTTGTCTCCTTTTCTCTTGCCCCCAGAGACTTGAGCAGTGAAACAAGTCTTTTCAGTGTCTCTAGCCGATTGAGTGCAGCCTGCTTCTCGTGCTGTGGGTGTACCTGAGCCACAATATGAATGGAACGCTAATCTGCTGGCTTTTACGAGGGCGGGCAAACCACTCTGCCAGCTTAACCCAGCAAGCGGCCTCACAAACTTGCTTGATAATAAGCAAAAGGCACCAGACGCACTATTTTACCTTGCTGAAGCTGGTGTAACCTGGCAATCTTCCTCCCCAGCCCACGACTGCACCAGGCATTATTCCTCCTGTCCAGCCCATTCAAACTGAAAACCTGTGAGTTGAAAACAGGAACGGGGACAATCGGCCCATTTGCACTTTCCCTTTTCCAATTCCTCCGAATCGATATGGCACTCCACCTCCTCCCTTCAAGTTGGTGCCCATTCCACCTCCACACCTACCCTCATTTTTGCCTGATATTTTCTCATCAAACTTGTCCCTCCCACAACCCCACCCCCCTCACTACACCCTGAGCTTTGATTGAGACTTCCTCCCTCATCTTCTTGGTCCCTTTTTCACCCATTCCTCCTTCCTCAGGCCTTCGCCTAACTTCTCTCTGCGACCTCACCTAACTCTGGCTGCTGCAAACCATGGGAGGGAATTCTCAGGAGAACAGCAATTTCTGCCCACAGCATGCAGCAGCTGAACTACTCATGTAGTTGCCAAATTGTGCTGGGTGCAGCACTGAGGGAAGAGGGCACTGTATGTGCTGATTTGCAACAACAGCAACAGTGTGCCTTTAATATGATCAAACATCCCAAGGTGCCCCTCAGGGGCATTATAAAACAAAATATGACATGGCACCATATGAGGAGCTATGAGGTCATTTGATAAAGAGGTAGGTTTTAAAGACTGTCGTAAAGTGAGGTACAGAGTTAATTCCAGAGTTTGGGGCCTAGGCAGCTGATTTTTTTTTCATTTGTGGGATGTGGGCATCACTGGCTAGGCCTGCATTTAGTGCCCATCTCTTTTTCAGAGGGCATTTAAGAGTCAATCACATTGCTGTGGGTCTGGAGTCTGAAGGAAATTAGTGAACCAGATGGGGTTTTATGGAAATGGTTTCATGGTTGTCAACAGACTTTTAATTCCAGATTTTTGTTGAATTCAAATTTCACCATCTGCCAGAGCATTACCCTGGGTCTCTGGAATTCTAGTCCAGTGACAATACCACTATGCCACTGCCTCCTCCAATGTTGGACTGATTAAAATTGTGGATGCTCAGGAGGCCAGAATTACAGGAGCACAGGTATCTTGGAGGGTTAAGGGACTGGAGGCTACAGAGATAGGGAGGCTTGAGTATGAGAATTTTCAAATCAAGGCGGTGGTTGAGCAGAAGCCACTATAGGATAGGG
This sequence comes from Carcharodon carcharias, assembly GCF_017639515.1. Classification (NCBI taxonomy): domain Eukaryota; kingdom Metazoa; phylum Chordata; class Chondrichthyes; order Lamniformes; family Lamnidae; genus Carcharodon; species Carcharodon carcharias. The sequence goes on from NC_054482.1 coordinate 641,216, forward strand.
AGCTGAGGGACGATAGGAGAACTGTATTTGGTGTGAGTTAGACATGGACAGCAGAGTTCTGGATGATCTCAAGTTTACAGGGTTGGGGGAGGGGTGCGGTAGGAGTAGAATGTGGAACACCAGCTGGGAGCATGTTGGAATAGTCGAGTATGGATGGAACAAAGGTATGGGTGAGGGTTTCAGCAGCAGATGAGCTGAGATGCATGAAACCTGGTGAAGTTATGGAGATGGAAGTAGGCAATGTTAGTGATGGCATGAATATGTGGTTAGCAACTCATCTGAGTCAAATGTGACACCAAGGTTGCAAACCATCTGGGTTAGTCCCAGACTGTTGCCAGGGAATGGTGGTGGTGGGGGTGGGGGGAATTTGGAGTAGGAGCCAAAAGCATTGGCTTCGGTCTTCTCTATTTTAATTGGAGAAAATTCCTGCTTGCCCAGAACTGAAAGTCGGATAAGCAGTCTGATAATTTAGCAACAGCAGAGGAGTCGAGAGTGGTGGTGCTGAGGTAGAGCTGGGTGTTGTCAGTGTCCGTGTACAAACTAACACTGTGCCTTTGGTGATGTCGCTGAGGTGCAGCATGTAAGTGGGAAATAGGAGGGGACCAAAGATGGATCCTTGAGGGACACCAGAGGTAGCAGAGCAGGAAGAGAAGCCATTGCAAATGATTCTCTGGCTATGATTAGATGGATAGGAAAGGAACTAGGCAAGAGCAGTGGATGAAAGTGTTGGAGGAGGGTGATATGGTCAACTGTGTGTCAAAGGATGCAGACAGGTCAAGGACGAGGAGGGAAATTTCACCTTTGTCATAGTCACGTAGGATGTCATTCTTGACTTTGATAAGAGCCCTTGCAGTACTGTGTGAGGGGTAGAAACCTGATAGAGGAGATTCAAACATGGAGATCCAGGAAAGATGGGAACAGGTTTGCGAGGTAGCAAACATTTAAGGATTTTGGAGAGGAAACGGAGGTTGGAGATTGAGTGGTAATTTTCAAGAATGAGGGAATGGAGTTTTTTTTTGAGGAGTAGGTTGAGGATGACAGATTTAAAAAAGAGAGGGACAACATCGAAGAGAGAGATTCATTAACAATATCAGCTAACATGGGGAGCAGGAGGGGAAGTTGGGGAGTCAACAATTGAGCGGGAATAGGATGGTAGAAACAGGAGAAGAGTCTCATGGACAAGCTGAACATGAGTGGAGAAACTAGAGAAAGCTGTGAGTTCAGGATCAGGGCAAGGAAGAATTTTAGAGGAAGTTTGGCCAATGGGCTAGTGGAATAGAGGGATGCAGCAGAGGCAGCTGATTGGACGGTCTCAATCTTAGTGACCCAAAGGTCCATGAGTCCTTTGCACTTAATTGTTGGAAGTGAGGGTGGAGGAGGCGAGGACGGGGATTTTGAGACCATTTGTAGTAGAGAAAGGAAGTTGGGGTTTAGCTTAGCATTTCAGTAGTTTTAGCAGATGAGAGCAGGACCCATTTGTGCCCAGCCAGATCTGGCTAAACTGCCCACCCATGTCTGTAGAGTGGGCCCCCAAAACACAGACTCTGTAAGGAAAATCTCAGCGGAAGTCTTGGTGCTGTTTTTGCCAGGAGTGTCTGCAATTTTGACCACATTCTCCACCTTATTACTTCACCACTTGGTGAGCTGGTGAAGTCAAACTCAAAACTCTTGCAATTTGCTGTTCCACTGTCTGATATGGCCTAATTTGGGATACTTTGATGCGCAAAAATTGTTTGTCTGTGAGCTCTTTCTCTTTTTTGTTTTAATCAGTCAGATGAATTTTGAAGAAATCAGAATAGCCACCATTAAATCCATTTCAAGCAGATCAGACCTGATTTTCTGCCAGTGCTTTTCTGGTGTTTAGTGGCCAAAAGCTAGTTCCTTTTTGCTGTTCAGCTTGAAATTGCCTGTATAAATCACATTTAGAAATGAATGTCTCAACGTCCTTGCTTGTCAGGGACCAGCGAATCACTTCACTTGCTCTCCAGTAGCTTATTGAGCATTCCCTCCTCGGAGAGGGCAAGCGCTGCAGCATCTTGATATTGGTCTCTTTCTATTTCTAAATGTTTAGCAGTGATCTGTTGTTGCCTTTACGAATGACTGCACGGGTGATCCCAGAGTGTAAGTCAATGACATTTGAGGCAAGATTGACTAGCCTGGAGCCTCTCCTCTTGAAAAGAGATATGGTTGAACTGTTTAAGACAATGAAAGCTTTTAGATAAATTGGATTCAAGTAAACTGATCTGGCAAGTACACAATTTATGCAAATATTTTCAGATAAAGGACAGCAGAGAAAATAGGAAATGCAAGAGTAACTTTTTTACTAAAAGGGGTGGTAAGTTTGCACAGCGGTTCATCAGTACAAGTGATAGGAGAAGAAATCATAAACAAAAACAGAATCACCTGGAAAAACTCAGCAGGTCTGGCAGCATCGGCGGAGAAGAAAAGAGTTGACGTTTCGAGTCCTCACGACCCTTCGACAGAACTTGAGTTCGAGTCCAAGAAAGAGTTGAAATATAAGCTGGTTTAAGGTGTGTGGTGGGGGCGGAGAGAGAGAGAGAGAGAGAGAGAGAGAGAGAGAAGTGGAGGGGGGGGGTGTGGTTGTAGGGACAAACAAGCAGTGATAGAAGCAGATCATCAAAAGATGTCACAGACAACAGAACAAAAGAACACATAGGTGTTAAAGTTGGTGATATTATCTAAATGAATGTGCTAATTAAGAATGGATGGTAGGGCACTCAAGGTATAGTTCTAGTGGGGGTGTGGAGAGCATAGAAGATTTTAAAATATTTAAAAATAATGGAAATAGGTGGGAAAAGGAAAATCTATATAATTTATTGGAAAAAAAAGGAAGGGGGAGACAGAAAGGGGGTGGGGATGGGGGAGGGAGCTCACGACCTAAAGTTGTTGAATTCAATATTCAGTCCGGAAGGCTTTAAAGTGCCTAGTCAGAAGATGAGGTGTTGTTCCTCCAATTTGCGCTGGGCTTCACTGGAACAATGCAGCAAGCCAAGGACAAACATGTGGGCAAGAGAGCAGGGTGGAGTGTTAAAATGGCAAGCGACAGGGAGGTTTGGGTGATTCTTGCGGACAGACCGCAGGTGTTCTGCAAAGCGGTCGCCCAGTTTACATTTGGTCTCTCCAATGTAGAGGAGACCACATTGGGAGGAGAAGAAATCGTGATGGTTTTCGAGAAAGAATCAGATAGGCTTTGTCAAAAATGGAGGGAGGTGGAAGGAGAGCAAATCTCTGTTTTAAACAGTGGATGGGGAAGCAATTGCGATTCATTTGACTGGTTGTAGTGGAATTATATACTACAATATCTTTCATTCCCCGCTATCAAATTTTCACCAGATACTTATCCAATTCCATTGAATTTGCTGATCCAAGCAGCTACTATTATGGTTCATAGCAGCCCCTTTCAATTATCCACCACCCTCTGTGTTATGGTACCAGTTCTAATACTGGAGTATTGAAATTTTCATTCCAAGTTCTGCCTAATAGAGATCGAGCCCTTTGCAACAAAAGCCCTAAACAGCCCGTTCTCTACCTGCTCCTTCACGTCTGTGATCATTTTGATAAAGCATTATTGCATGAGTCTCAGGAGCTCAGTTCAATCAGTGCTAAACAGAAGTGGGTAAGAGTCTCGGAGAAATGCCTTCATATATGCTTTTACATCTTCAATAATGGTGCAGGACCTATTAGTGTTTGACCCAGGTGTTGAGTGGCTCTGCAATAACTGGTCATGGAGATTTTTTTTAATAAAATGGTGATTACTAAGATACCCTTCCACTGAGTCCAGGTACATCCCCTACAAACCAATCTCCCTGCTATTCTGATTTGCGAGTACACGATAGTCATTTGAAATCATTTCTATATTGAGAGATTCACATGATGTACTGGGTTTAAAATGAAGAAGGGCTGTAGAGGTTATCTGCTGCAGCCTCTATGAAGGATTGCAGCCCTGCGCTACATTAAATTCTTGATGCATGATGCTTTTGTGTTAATTTCCCTTTATGAAGCCTTCATCATTCTTCAACTGGTCAGGTGCTGATCTGATGATGCTATTTACTAACCCAAGTTGCCCTTTAATGACTTGGCTTTTAAACTCGTTCCATCTCTCCAGCATAATTTTGCAATTGGTAGAATGTTGGGTGTGTAATGGAATTGCCTCAGTGTCCTAGATTTTGGATACACTCTGATTTCTATCCTGTCCACAGCAATCGGAACAACAGAACTTACACCTTGCAACTTTCCCAAACGTGCAAGGAAGGTCCATGCAGGTCAGCACTACCAGGTAGTGTGGATGGAGCTGCCCAGCCCACCAGTGCTCACACCATGTCTGCCTCCATAGTTTGGCATGGCAATAACCTCTTATTGGTGGGTGATAGACCTCTCTGTATGCAGCAGCATTGTATTGTTCACTTTGTTGCTACCGAATGGGAGACGCCTTTAATAGGGAGCAGGTATATAAATCTAGCCAGAAAGAAAATCTCTTTCAAACTGAATATTCGATTTGATCGAGGAACAGTGTTTGAAAAATTTCTTTTGACTTGTTTTAAATGTGAGATTTCTCAGATCTTAATGCAGGAGGTGAAGCAGGAACGCTGAGTAAGTGGCACAACCTTGAACATCTCGGCGAAGCCTTCTGAAACACAATTTCAAAGTGGTTTGGTGTCAGGCTCATTTTGTTCAGCAAATATCTCTACAGAATGAGCAGCTTTGATTTAATTTAGCTCCCAGCTGAGTGACGGATCTGATGCTGAAACTATAACAGTTACATAACAGATAAAGGCAGTGAGTGAGATTGATGCAAATTCCCTACATATTCAGCTGCCCTGTAAACCAGACCTCAATTTAAAATCAAACACATGAGCTGAGATTTACAGTATCACCTACAATTCAATGATTGCTCTCTCGCCTTCGAGTCAGAAGGGCGTGGGGTCTGGTGACATTCCAGATATTTGAGCACATGATCCAAGCTGTCACAGCCTTGCAGGTGCTGAGGCACAGGCTACCTTCTCAGGTGGACATAAAGAATGTTATGGCAATGTTTTGAAGAGAATTGGGAAGTTGTCCTGATGTCCTGACCAGCATTCTTCCCGATGTCCTGACCAGCATTCTTCCTGATGTCCTGACCAGCATTCTTCCCCCAACGGAAGCAAGAGCAGATGATTTGGTCATTCTAATGCTGTTTTTGAGACATTGCCATGGTTAAATTGCCTGTCCGATTTGCCTGCAGAACAACAGTAAATTAATAATTAATTGGTTGTAAAGTGCTTTCAGGTGTCCTGAGAAAGTGTTAAGGTGCCATATGAATACGTTGCCTTATCTAGCCAGATTTTTCTTTTTTTTTTGTGTCTTCCTCTTCAAGTTTCTTTCTTTTTGTTGCTTTTTACTTTTCTTTTTTTTACCTTTCACTCTTCCCTCCTAACTTCTCTATTTCATGTCTTGCATGGTCATCTTATATCCTGATTATATTGGAATCCTGACTAGATGCATACTCTCATTCCCTAGCTTCACTCTCACTGTCAACATTTTCCAACATCTTGACACTTGGAGTGTTTTGCATATAATCTAAAAAAAATTGGATTTTAAAATCCAAAATCAGCATCCTCCTACTTGATCTCTCCCCTCAACTTCCTTTTTTTAAACCTGCACTATGAGGTTGACCTATCGAATTGTCTCTGGGGGAAAAAAATCTGTTCTTTGCTATTTGATTGATTTATTTTTCTATAATATTTTTATAACTAAAAGTTTCCATTGATGGCGCATGGGGAAAGGTTGTTTCACTGTTTGGGTCTGTTGGAAGTAAGAGGCCATGTGATGAAACCTCCAGGAATACATCCAACCAAAATTGGCAACTCGAATACTCCCTCCATTATAGTTGGCTATGTCCTAGTGTACAGGGCCCCTCAATGGTATTGTTCCTTCATGTAAACATATGGACAAAGTGCCTTGTTTCAGTAAATCAAAGCTTTCCAGAAACTCAACTGTTGACTTCAGGCTTTGCAAGACAGCAGTTACTCTGTGGGTGCAATTATCTTTTTTGCATTCATTCAGGAGATTTGTCCACTGCTGACAAGACCAGCATTTTATTGCCCGTCCCTAATCACCCCCGGGTGGTGGCGAACTGCCTTCATGAATACAACTGAGTGACTTTCTGGGTCATTTCGGACGGCAGTTAAGTGTTAACCATACAGTTGTGAGGCTGGAGCCTAATATAGGTCAGAACAGATGTCAAGAAGATATAGTAATGTTATTGGAAATCATTTAAAAATAAAGTTCTAGTGGAGTCTGTGTTTGTGTGTATGTGTTTGTGTTAATTGGATTAAAGCCAGCTGGTCTGGAGGCTTTGATGTATAGAAGAGAAGAGTAGGTTTGAAATGGTAATTAGATAAACATAGGGAAATAGAAGGTGAGGTGCAAGGGGTGGGGGGAGGTGGGGGGGGGGGCAATGTGCATTTTTAAATAGCTCATTCAAAAGAGCAGGTGCTCAGAAACAATTGCCTGAATGTTTCAGTCAGCGTGCAGGGTCGGGCCTGACTTGCTGGCTCATAAAATGCTGCGCGATGACATCAGGCGTTCATCCCGACATCATCGCGATGTTTCGTTCGGTGGGCTGTTAAGGAAGTAATTAATGTAATTGTTAACACTGTCCATCCAACCTTAAGGTTGGCAGGCAGGCAACAAGGTCAAGCAGCCTTCAAGTTTTTTTTTAGGAAACCTCATCCACGAGCGAGATGATGATTATTAATTAAATTTTAAAAAATTCTGAAACATTAAAACAGGACCCATCTCGTGTGTCACAGTCACCTGAGGGGATATGTTTAATTAAATTTTTAATCCAATTAGTTATTAATTTCAAAAGTGATTAATCTCCCTGTGGCAGCTCCGTGCCTCAGGGAGATCGAAGTGGTCTTTTGTGTGCATACCCCGACTCTCCCTCCGACCCCTGCCTGCACAGGTAGTGCACTACCGCTCACGCAAAATGGCGGCGTGGAGCTGATCGGCTTCACCCCCGCTCCTGCAGAGCCCACCCACTGACTGAAAAATTCAGTTCAATGTGTTTATTTTTTTTTTGAAAGCTTACTAGTAAAGTGGGTATTATGAAAGGGTTTTACTGTTAAAAGATTTAAAGTTTAAAAAAAACCTAGTGACAATGAGAATTTGCATTCAAAGAGCAAAATATGTATAAAGGAACAGAAGGCTGCAAGGACCCAGAGCTGAAAGAAACTCATTTCGAAATCAACTGTTCAGGGTGCGCTTTGCCAGGGGTCTGTTTAAATCTGTGCTTTACTGTTGCCTTACCAGGGGTCCAACTGAGAGTCAGATTCAATGGGGGATTTTTGTAGTTATTATAGTAGTAATTTTGTAGATATATGTATGTGCTTACAATCTTTCTTGTATTAATAAATGTTTAATTTAGTTTTATAAAAAATTCTCTCAAGATTCGGTGGTCTTATTACTACTGAATTCAAAGCCTGCATCTTGAAACATACAAATTGGAAAAATGGGTCATGACAGTTGTTTCAAGTTTCCCTCTGGGATTTGAATATCTCAACCTTTACCATCGACTGTCTCTTAATACCAGGTAAGGTCAGCAGATTTCCATTCCTAAAGGACATTAGTGAACAAGAGGGATTTTTACGACAATCCAGTAGTTTCATGGTCATCATTTCATTCAAACTTTATTTAATTACTCGAATTTAAATTCCTCAGCTTCTGTGGTGGGATTTGAACTCGTATCTCTGGAGAATTAGTCCAAGCCCCTGGATTGCTAGTACAGTAACATAACGGCTATGCTACTGTACCCAGGAAAGCTTCAGTCTTTAGCTTGGGATAGTGGGAACAGATGTCAATGCGTAATTTTTAAGCCAGTTGTCCTTTTAATATCATAGTTCAAATGAAAATTCACTTTGAGTTTGGCCTTCAGTAATTATTGTTCTATTGCGACATGTAGAGGAGCATATTTAAGCCAAATTGTTGGCACCACTCCCATTGTTGTTCTGAGGTCTTTACTTTTCAGTTCCAGCTGGCTTTGCAGCATGTTAGAAGTTGTACTGGCCTTTATTTCACCATCAAAAAGACAAATAGAGCACATAGAAAGACCAATCTTAACTGTGAATGGAATACATTCAGTGAAACTGCACCAGCAAAGGTTAGAGCTTTAGTTGGATCGCATATACATAAAGATGCAGGTTTATGTACTACACATTAATCTTTGTTATGTCAGCATGCTCTTGGGATAACTTTAAGAGAATTTAAATCCAAACAGGAAGAAATGTGGTGCAATCATATCTTGTTCCTAAAACACAATAATCATCTTCTATCCCCAGTACTACTGCAGGGATTCATTATTTTCATTTTTGTCTTCAAGTTCACATATTAACTTCTGCTTCTGGTGTTTCTAAACATCTGTGGTGCACCCATGGTTGTAAGCAATCCCACAATCAAAATAAGTGTTTAATATATCAAAATATAGTTGTTTGGTAGCACAGAACTTGAGTACTGCTGAAAAAAGTGACACTATTTTGTTGAAGCTTTTCATCTCGCACTCATCAGGACAAGAAAATACCAATGTCAGGGGAAACAACATGTTTATACTGTATGAGAAGAGAGTGCTGATTGGTTGGCAAGTGGACTCAGGTAGAGGCGTTGCCATGGAGATGGTGACTGACAGTTAACTGCCAAGCATTGTTTGAAATTTAAACCAGGCAGCTTGACTCTGAGTGGTTAAGACATTGCCCTAGGGAATGAACCAGAGAATGGCTGTCACTTACTTTGTTTAGCTGAAGCAGGCGCAATGTGTATACATGTTCTTTCTGTCTGTAAAGAACAGGGCCCTGTGTATTAATATATGTAGCTTCCAGTCTGCGTAAATGCACCACATTGCGAGCCTGACTGACAATCTTAAATTGGTTGTCAGCGTAATTCTTATCACACTGGGGATTATTTAGCAAATGCTGTCCAATGTGTTTTGAGTTTTGCAAGCATGCTGGTTGGGTACAGTATGCACCTTGCCCATTATGAACAGCAGCTGTTGATGCTGTTTGATATGATCCTCCAGTCTTTGGGACGTATAGTCTACATACCTGGCATCACACTGACACTGAAATTCATACACCACATTAATCATTTGTGTGATAGACAGAATGTCTTTTTGGCTTGATGGCAGCATCCTGTTAGTGGGGAATACCACTCGTGTTGCTGCTGCATTGAACAGCGTGAAACAGCTAGCTTCACCGGTTGCTCAATTTTTTTGGAGATACCTTGCCCTTCCACGGTAATCTGAGGTTGACTGGGCACTTTTCAGGGCCAAAAATGACAGCCATAGGCCCGTTCATGTGTTTGTGCGACAATCAGCATGAAATGATCTGATCAGGGTGGCTGTTATCCTGCAGGATGTCTTTGATGCGCCCTATTTCAGCATCCAGCTTGCATGGTGAGCAAATGGTTGATAACCAATTTAAGATTATCAGTCAGGCTCGCAATGTGGTGCATTTGCGTGTACTGGAAGCTATATATATTAATACACAGGGTCCTGTTCTTTGCGGACAGAAAGAACATCTACACACATTGTGCCTGTTTCAGCTAAACAAAATAAATGATAGGCATTCGCTGGCTCGTTCTTCCCCAGGGGAATGTCTGCACTAATCAGAGTAAAACTACCTGGTTTAAATTTCAAACAATGCTTGGCAGTTAACTGTCAGTTCACCATCAACTGGTGCATTCTCCATGGCAGTGCCTCTACCAATCAGAGTCCACTTGCCAACCAATCAGCACTTCTCTAATACAGTATAAATGTGTTGTATCCCCTGACTTTGGCAACTTCTTAAGAATTTTCCTGATGAGTACAAGACGAAAATCTTCGCCAAAAAAGCCTCTTTTTTCAGCAAGATCGAAATATGCTATTAGGTTTGAAACAAAAGGCTTTAATTTTCTAAGTTAATTTTTATGTGACTTTCTGCTCTTAATTTTATTTTGGCCATCGGATGCAATGCTGCTTTTCCCACCTGTGGATGACAACTTGATGATTATCCCATGACAAAGATCTATCAATATCTCTGGAATTCTTTACCATTGCGTAAAAGTGGGATGGAGTAACAGTTTCACTATAGGGGTTGGGAGTCACCCTGTTCTGTATTTCCAATGCTACACTGTTTAATCCGCCCATACACCACTGCATTATCAAGTCATCATGGAGTCATATATACGCCCTATTTATGATGAACTCCCAAGTGTGATTTCTACAGCAGTTCAGCTGCTAATAGCATTTCAATAGAAAGTGAATAGCTTACTCATAAAACAGTTCTCTGCCAAGTGTCCTGAACCGTGGACTGCTGTTTTATGCAGGAACCTGCAATAGTTCAAGCACTGACAATGCTATTACTTTTCCTCGAGGTCTGTTTATTGTGAAGAATGGTATTGTTATAGGCTCTTTGCACTCTGCAACTATGCTGTGGAAATTTCCAAAGAATTTTTTGCTTAAAATAGAGCGAGAATTTTTTTTTCTTTAACAGTTCTCCTAATGCAGATTTGGTCGTGGGGACTCTCTGCCAAGCACCAGGGCGTCAATGGGTCCAATTAGACCTGGTACGTAGCTAGCTGACAGGAACTTGGAATCATTTGCTGAGGGCAGGTTTTGGATGATTCCGGAGCAGTGATGTGTATGGGTGCATGCGTCATGTCCACCCGCACACAATGAGTCCACCATTTGGTCCACATATAATTGGGCCAGAATTTGCTGAAGTGGATCTTCTCAGTGTGCACTGCCAGTTAGACACTCTCCTGCACCCTTTAGCTCCAACTCTTTTTGTGCCATTTAATCTTTCCTGCCTTCCACCTCATCGTAGACTTTCCCTTTTGTCCTTTCCTCCTTTCTTCCCTTTCCCTTTCCTTGCCTCAGTACCTGCTTGAAACCTGTTATATCTCTAACCTTTTCCAGTCCTGACAAAAGGCCAAGACCCTGAAATGTTAACTCTGTGTCTCTCTCTCTCCCTCACCTTCCATCGATGCTGCATCACCTGCTGAGTATTTCCTGACTTTCCTATTTTTAGTCCATGTATTATGTTTTTGTGAAGTGCTATTTTGCTACCTCTTATACCATGGTGAAATGCTGCACTACTCCAATATTTTGTTGAAAGCACATTGCTTTTGACACCCTGGGCAGAACTTTCTGGTTTTGAAACTAAGTGCCAATGTGGGTGGATTCTGCTGTGCGTTTTCGCTGGTTGGAGTGACGGGAAATCATGCCCGATTTCTCTTTGGGCAGCTTGTTATTTATGTATAGGTGAGTATCTCTCTGAATCACGTGGCATGTTGGCAACTGAATCTTCAGCCCCACCATTCCCTAATGGGGTGGAAGGTCTGGGCACCCTATTTAAGCTTCGCCTGAACGCACGTTTCATCCTCTCTGGATCAGCTGTCTTCAGGAGATGTATCGAGATGACTGCACAGAAGAAGAAGGCTGCACCCAGGTTTAGCCATGACTCTCTCAAGACTTTAATCAGAGGAGTGCGCCAACATCAGGGATTGCTCCAGGAAGTACACCAGCCTCACCTCTCCAGCCTGGGAGGCAATAGCAAGTCAGGTCAGTGGGGCTGGCAACTGTCCCTGCAACACCATCCAGTACAGGAAGAGGATGAATGATTTCGTCCGCTCTGCCAGTGTAAATCAACCTTCAGCTCCCTCCAATATCGAACTCTTATTGTGGCATCATGTACCTACAGGGCTACACTGTTCAGGTATCTCGCACAATATTAGCAGGGGACACAGAACTGATTGTCTCAGGGACACTTTCACATCACCACCATCTCCTCTATCTTGCTGCACAGACTCCACCCTCAGCCCTTACTGGGGAGGGCTCAGCACACACAGCGGGCATGCCTGCTTCCCAACCTCTCCTCCATCCCTTCTCATCACATTCCATCTGTCTTTCTTCATGCCGCTGGTCCACAACAGGAGGGAGAGATCCCAGACAGGAAGAGGGCCAGCCAGCACTACCAAGCTCACCAGATTCGAGGATGCTGCCGAGCTGACTGGGGAAGACAGGGATCGCTCCTGTGGGGAAGGCAAGATCGGCTTCTCCTAGTAACCTTGAACGGGTGAGACCTCCCTGAGTTGACACACCCTGATGTTCCCAGTGAGTGACATGCAATCTTGTATTCTGTCTGCTTTTGAACTAAATCTGTCTTCTTGCTCTTACAGACACCAGCAAGTCCAGGCCCACCAGGAGGGCCAGCATAAGCCCCAGCCCCCAGCCCACCTCAGAGGAGGATGTTGAAACAGAAAATAGGACCAGGAGTAGGTCATTCAGCCCTTCGATCCTGCTGTGCCATTCAATATGATCGTGGCTGATCCCCTATCTCAATGCCATACTCCTGCTCTCTCCCCAAACCCCTTGATGTCTTTATTGTCTAGACATCTATCTATTTCCTTCTTAAATATATTCAGTGACTTGGCCTCCACAGCCTCTGTAGTAGAGAATTCCACAGGTTCACCACCATCTGAGCGAAGAAGTTTCTCCTCACCTTAGTCCTGAATGGCCCACCCCACATCCTGAGACTGTGACCCCTTGTTCTAGGCACCCCCTCCCCCCATAGCCAGGGGAGATATCCTCCCGGCATCCAGTCTGTCCAGCCCTGTCAGAATTTGAGGTTTCAATGAGATTCAATCATTTTCTGAACTCCAGTGAATACAGGCCTAGTCGACCGAATGTCTCCTCATACGACAATTCCACCATTCCAGGAATCATTCTGGACAGCAAAACCAAGAATTTCTGTCACTGCGTTCACCCTCAACTTCCAGCAGCACAGAGACCGATACCTCGGTGGGTCATAGCTCTAGATTAGGCACGGGGTCACCTTCTGGGGAACACCTCACTGATCCGTCTCCACAGCAGTCGGAGGCAGTGACTGCCCAGGTCTCTGGAGCTCGGAGGACTGCTGGAGATCAGGCACCCGCTGAGTCCAAGTCAGATAATGAGCCTCTCCGAGTGGCCGCTGACCCAATTCTGGAGATGCAACGACGGGCGGTGGAACATCAGGCAGAGATGTGAGAGCCACTCAGAAGACTAGAGTGAACGATGGAGGAGTCTGTCTGGGTTCTGTCTGATGTTATGGCTCCGACATGTGAATGCCTTGAGGTCACCAGTGAAGGGTGGCAACCGCTTTGGAGACCTACCAGGTTTTGCTGGATTTGTGCTCGGACCTGCACTCCAACGCTATAGGCATTGATAGGGTCCATCAGTGGTTAGGCGAGAGGTGGATGGGGTACCTTAATCTCCCTCCAGGAGCCCCTCCTCCTCAAGGAGTCAGAGAGAGGCCCTCCGGCAGCCACAGGGAGGAGGAGCGTTAGCTGGACGCTCCAAGGTCGTCTAACCACCTCCAAATCCCCATCAACTCCAGCTGGTCAGGCTGAGGAGCATGATCTCTGAGCAGGTGACCTTTATCAGGCCAGGGCCCTTTAGGCCTCAGGCTACAGAAGACGTCCACCAAGGTCATCATAGACAACAGGGTGTAGCAGTCAGCAGGCTGCCTCCACCTCTGCAGCAGATGTTGGGGCTGTACTCGGGCGTAGTAGTTGGGTTAGGAAAATTAAGAGGTATTAACGTCACTCCTGGGTGACAGGTGTTCAATCCCTGTATAAATCTTGTACTTTTGTAAATACATTTGATGTCGGTGAGAATGGTTTGATCATTTGAAGGTGTCGTGCATATTCATATACGTGTCCTTATTGTGAGCGTGAACCATCCTCTCACTCAGTCATTGCCTTCCTTTGTGAGCCTCACATTCATGTGATGTCAACCTAACTGAAGATAGTTACCGAAACCTCGTGTGATGTCAGGGAGGTGTGTCAGAATCTTTATTGGAATTGTGTGCTAACTACGTTTGTAACCTTCATTGCTTGCGGGACAATGTGTGCGGGAGCTGCTCAGCAGCATTGAAGGGATAGCTGCAGTTGTGTCTCCTCAATGCTTCTGGTAAAGCACAAGATCTGACTAGATGATGATGTCTGCCGCCATGTGCTCATATCACTGTCGGCTGTGGTTCCTCATTCAGGTCGTGACGACTGCATCAAATTTGCGCTGTTGTGGCGACTTTCACTTTCCAGAGCGCGCATATACAGGCTTTTCCACGAACCTCTCCAAAGATCATGGCCTGGTGAATCATGAGGGTTGAAGGTGCAGGTCCAAGTGCTGAACTTGCTCCTGATGTTACTGGTTGCAAATCCCTTTCAGTGCACTGGCATGGTACTAAGGGACAGAAGGAATGTGGCCATCTCTTTTGCCTGCACCTCTCTCCTTCTGGAATCTTGTGGCTGTCAGTGTGGCGTGGGCATGTCTTCCATGTTGAGCTCCTTCAATAGCATCATCACGTGGAAGCTGACCATCATCTCCCTCTTCAGTTTCCTGCCCTTCCTGCTCTTCATCATCCAAGGAGCTCTCAGGTTCCTCCATGTCTACCTCCAGCAAGGGATCCCCCCCTTTGAAGTGCCAGGTTGTGAAGAGTGCAACAGACCATGATCACGCAGGATACCCTCTGTGCAGAGCCCCACTTGAGCGGCCCAAACATCAGAAATGCATCTTCATGATGCCAATGGTCTGTTCGACGATGGATCTTGTCGAGTTATGTGCTGTGTTGTCTCTCTGCTCTGAGGCACTATGAGGAGGACACACCGCACTGGTCTCATGAGTCATCATTTGAGTGGGTACCCCTTTTCCCCAAGCAGCCAGCCCTGCAATCACTGAGGCCCTTCAGATATGTGAGGCGCCAGGGAGTGACTCAGGGTGTCACGTGCATCAAAAGCTTCTGATGATCGCACACTAGCTAATGAACAGCAGGGGCTGCTGCCATGGAGCCCTCAAAGCCACATGTGTGCAGTCAATTGCAGCCTGTATTCGAGGGAAGCCTAGGATAGCTGTAAATCCATGAAGTCGAGCAGCCTGGCTGTCTTCATCAAGTATGAACCTCGCATATTGATGAGACTTACTGTGGAGGGCATCTGTCACCTCCTTGATGCATTTAAGTGTGGTGGCCTGTGAGATGTCACACAGGTCCCCTTTGTAGCACTGGTAAAGAAGTTGAGCGCAGCGATGACCTTCAGGGGCACTGGCTGGGGGTCCCCTCTCACTCCACAGGGCTCTTGCAGAATGTGGCAGATATGATCCATCAGATCTCAGGATAAGTGCGGATGTGCACGGCATTGTCTCTCACACATCAGATAAGAGAGCCTTCTTCAGTAGACCCTTGGTTGAGCAAGTCACCTCCGCGGGATGGGTATAACCTCATCATCCTCTCATTCTTGCTGGGGCTCCCCTGGATGTTGGACCTCGGGCCTGGCCTCCACCCGAAACTGCGCTTGGCAGCGCTGGTCCCTCCTCCTCCTCCTCAATTCTATAGGTACCATCAAGAAGACAGCATTGAGTCCAGACTCCATTCTTGTTTCCTTTTTCTCTCTGTGGACTGATAGATTATAACAGGTTAATGAATCATGGGGAAAAGTAATAAGCTCCCATTCATAAACAAAATGCTACTATCATGGCCTTGAGCTGCATCTGCACGAGTAGCCTTGTTGCTGAACTAACCTTGTAGCTGAGGCACACTCTCAGAGTGAGGTGACCAAGCTGCCAACCCTGATACTTAACACCTCAATCACACAGAGGTTGGAAAAGGTTTGGATGCATCCATGACATTTGCCACCTTATCAAGCTCAGCCCTCCAATCTCAGATCTGGCATACTGATTAAAATTAACATGCACATGAGCAATGACTGGATGCCCTTTGGCCCATTATCCATGCCAATTGGAAAAAGCATATTTGAGACTTTCCTTGGTTACCTGGCAGATATTCAGCAACTGTGCATCCTTAGCAGTTGCCTGTATTCCCCTTTTGCACATTCCTGTGTGTTAATGCTGAAATGCAGCGACTGTATTGTGAATCTTATGACTCCTGCAGTCTATTTTTAAAGTGCTAAAAGTGGCAATGGCTCCAATGGAACTTTCTCGAGGAGATCTTGCACTTTTCTCTCGTCTCTGACTTCATTTCAATGTTTGAGCGCAAGCAGGTTGAGTGTAGCCCTGGGCTCCTCCCACACTGACTCCGACCCCTCCTGTCCCCCATTGTTCCCCGTGTCGGCTTCCCTCCTTCACCCCCCACTCCCCCCCCACTGCCCTGCTACCAGTCACGATGCTGGTTTCTGTCTGGGTTACTGCCCTGCCTGAGCCCCCAGATGACACTCTCCCAGACAAGGGAGGAAGGAGTTTAGGAGCACACACCTACACCCCCACCACTGTAGTGTCTCACTAGCTTTGGTGGGAACCCGGAGGGTTGTTGCTGGGGTAGGCTTTGAGTGTTGCACTCACCCTGGAAGTCAGGACTGAAGTGAGGGTGGACAGCTGCACGTTACTTGTTGACTGGTGTTTCAGACCGGTCTAATTTCCCGCTGACTTGGGGCTAGATTGGGAGGGGCTACATGATCCCAGCATGTAACGTTTTTAATGAGCATTCATGACATGGTAACTCAATCAAATAGGGTTCCCACCATGGATCAGTGGGAAACCTGATCCACCATCACCCCCCACCCACCCCTCCCCCCCCCCCCCCGCCCCACTCCCCACCCCCACCCCCACCCCCCCTTCCACCCCCACCCCCACCAGCCATGAAAGTGGTGAGCGGAAAATTACAAACTGCTTTCCTGCTGGCGGGATTCCGATTTTTTGCCTCATTCCAAATTTTCTGGCCCCGTTCATCATGAAAACCTGCTGGGGGCTGAAGGTGAAAATTCCACCCCCTCTGACTACTGCCATCTTTTATTTCAACAGCAGTGAGCGAGGAGTGCCCACAGCCACAAGAATATTCTTCCTGCCCCAGGGCTGAAAGGGATTACTTCTGAGGTTAGCTGCTGTAGCGTAGGCTTGTGTTTTTCTTGAATAAAGAAGATTAACGGATGATCTAATTGAGAGGTACACGTAATTTAAGGAGTTGATAGGATGGGTAGAGATAAACTATTTCCTCTGGGCGAGTCCAGAACAAGGGAGCATTAAAATTAAAATTAGAACTGTGTCATTTACGAGTGATGAGAAGGAGCACTGCTTCACACAAAGTGCAGCGCACTAGAACACACCCACAAAAAGCCATGAGGCTCAGTCAGTTGAAAATTTCAAAACTAAGATCGATAGATTTATGTTTGGCAAGGGTACTAATGATTATGGAACCCGAGTGGAGTTGAGATTAGCCCTGATCAAATTGAATGGTGGAACAGCTTTGAGGGGCTGAAGGTCCCCTGTTTGTTGTGTTTCTCCCTTGTGCAAGTGAATTATTGTAGCAATTAAATGGCTATTAAATGGCTATTACAGATGGTGCAGCACATATTTACCAAACTAATCCTGGGGTTTGCTGGGTTAATTATGAGCAACTGTTGCATAAAGCTTGGTTGTATCCCCTTGAGTTTAGAAGGTTGAGGGGGTGAACCAATTGAGGTGCTTAACATGATGAAAGGGCTTGATTAGAGTGGATTCAGAGAAACTGTTGCCTCTAGTGAGGGAGTACAGAACAAAGGGCATCGTCTTCGAGTTAGTCGTTCAGGAATGAAGTCAGGCGAAGCACCTTTCCACACACAGGGTAATGGAGATGTGCAATTCACTCTTCAAAAGGCTGGATTCCAGGTCAGTTGAAGTTTTCAATACTGAGAGCGATAGATTTTTATTAGGTGATAATTAAGGGAGGAGGAGAAAAGCCACATAGATGGCATTGAGGCACAGATCAGCCACAATCTATTTAAATGCTGGAGCAGGCCTAAGGAGCTGAATGGCTTTCTCCTAGTTCTATGTTCCTAAAAATCTAATCATATTACAAGTTTTACAAAGTTCATTTATATTAAAAAACCAGGATGGGTGGTACTGCAATTCCTATACACACACCTTTTATTATCTTTGGACCATTTTAACAATTTTGTTAATATATTTGACTTTTTTGTCTGAAAAGTTATTTTTTATTTAGAAGTCAACTTTCATTATTGGGAAATTATAATTACACCAGTGGCCATTAATAGGAAAAAGTCCTATTTACTTACTGATAATAACCATTTAATTGCTACAATAATTCACTTGCATAATTTAGTGCATGTATCCCCCTCTGGGACCTCAGAGAATGGCAGCATTTATATTTGGTTAATGGGTTTGAAGGATTTGAGACTGTGAATTATTTGAGTAATTTTGACTCTGCATGATTTCATGTTAGCACTTGGCATAAAAAGCACACGCAAGAAGGGGGTTATATTTTTAAGAGGTGATGTTACAGGCCTTTATCAAAGGCTCTGGTGTTCATTGGTTAGTGAAAGACCTTGCTCCAGGCATGTTGCCACGGTGCCAATTTGTTGGGATTGGAGGATGTTTTTAAGTGCAATAGATTCAATTACATCTTCCCACAGGCCTGACCCAGTGGTCTGTAATGAACAGATGTTGACGCTGTGATTTGCTGCATTAAAAAAGTTCGGGGAGAGCAGGGACTCTTCAGTAACTTTTCAAGCTCCTGCTGCTAAGTAGGAACACAAGCTGACAAATACTTGAAATGGTTGCACAGCTGCCACGATGAGGCTCCCAGTCAGCGAGGGAGTTATTGCTCAAATACCATTTCCTGCTGTTGAAGGTTTGTGGTCTTCCTACACTGGTGGTGTTGTAGAAGGCAGAACTGCTCATGACATTAAATGGTGTAAATGTTACTTCTACAGTTAGCAAACCATTCCGTGTGGTCAGAATTACACCCAATCATATTCACTTGACAAGTGGACATGCAAGTTGCCACTTCAGGTGTTGGTCAGTCTTCAGGGTTCTGTTAAGAGATGTCCTCTTTTCACACAGATGCTGCCTGATCTTCTTCTAAGCGTTTCTAGCAATCATCATTTTTGTTTCCATCACCTGCAGTTTAAATTTGATTTGGTATTTATGAGGGGAGTATTGATCATTGATTGGCTTAAATACCCAGCTGGCTCCACCCCTCAGGCTCGAATTGCCTCAAGCCAGCTAGAATGTAATGGGTAAATGCAAAATCCTGCTGACTTTTCCCAGCATTTCATGTTGGAATGTATTGGAGCCTAGTTTAAAAAAAATGTTCAAACGAAGTGACCTGTGTCCAAACAGCATGTTGTATTGGAGCTGGCCTGGATGGAATACCCCCTAGATTACTGAGGGAAGCAAAGCTGGAAATTGTCGAGGCTCTGGCCTCAATATTCCATTCATCCTTCGATATGGGGGGATGGTGCCAGAAGACTGGTGGATTGCAAGTGTTATATAAGAGCTGGTCAGAGGCTGGGAATTCTGCAGCAAGTAACTCGCCTCCTTGACTGCCCAAAGCCTGCCCAGCATCGACAAAGCACAAGTCAGGACTGAAATGACGCTACTTAGATGCAAGTCCTTTTTTTGTGTGTGGGGTTGTTGCATGTGTATTAACTACTCCCTTTCCCTTGTTTCATTCCTTTTTAAATGCTGTTCACCTGAATTATCATCTTTTTATTTGTTCATGGGGTGTGGATGTCACTGGCTGGACCAGCATTTATTGCCCATCCCTGATTGCCCTTGGGAAGGTGGTGGTGAGCTGCCTTCTTGAACCGCTGCAGTCCATGTGTAGGTACACCCACAGTGCTGTTAGGGAGGGAGATCCCAGATTTTGATCCAGTTCCGTGGAAGGGCTGAGCAGCTGAAATGTTGATTTGGATTCTTTCTACAAATCCGGCATGACTGACTGACTGACTGAGCATTACCAGTGTTTCATATTTGCCTCTCAGATTTCCAGCATCTGCAGTATTTTACTTATTGGTCCCTTTGCAAATGGCAATGTACGGGCAGGTTATTTTGTGTTGCTTCTGCTGCGGAATGTGTCCCTTGTTCTAGTTTGAGAGGGTTTCCACATCCCCAAACATGTTACAGAACCATTTCTGCAATTTAAATGTGGTGTGAAGTTTACTCTCTATACAGGAATAAGTAGGGCTAGTGCAATATTTCAAAGTTGTGGCCCAATTTATTGACAGGTGAGTTGAGCAGGCGGTGGGTGGGGGGGTGGAGAGCGGGGTGGGGAGGTGGGGGGGGTGGGGGTGGGGGGGGGTTGTGGGTGGGGGGTGGGGGGGGTGGGTGCAGCTTCAGATGGTAAGCCTCCAAGTTTAGCTTTCCCTACAAGTGACTTTCTTCCTTGACTGGTTCCTCTAACTGGAGTCTGCTTGATTGACCAGTTTGGTATCCAATCTTGACAGGGATGACTCTAGAACAGGAGGCATGGGCAGGTTGGGACCCAGCAGCTTCTACTGGGTATGTTACGGGGGTGGGGGGGTGTCAGTGGGTGGAGGGGAGTGCTCTGATACTTAACCTTGGGCGGGGGTTGATCCGATCCCGGAACGGTGGGGGGTTAGGTGGTTGGACCCCAACCCTCATCTTCTTTGCCTGATGTTGGCGAGCTTGCAGGACCGGGGTACAGCATTCTTGCTGATCTTGGCCCATAAGCAGTGCTGTCAAGG
Source organism: Carcharodon carcharias (assembly GCF_017639515.1). Taxonomy (NCBI): domain Eukaryota; kingdom Metazoa; phylum Chordata; class Chondrichthyes; order Lamniformes; family Lamnidae; genus Carcharodon; species Carcharodon carcharias. Next base: position 661,724 of record NC_054482.1, read on the forward strand.
CCGTTATCTTCTCCATGAAGCTGTCCTGCCTCCCTTCAGCTTCCCAGAAAACCCAGCCGACTGGGGTTAAACCTGCAAAACAAGTTAAATCAGAGGCTGCCAGCCTCATTAATTTATATTTAAATTGCCAACCCACTTCCTGGATGTGGGTTGGCTCCTCACCTCCTTTAAACCTGGACGTTGGTGAGTTGGCGCGGGGTTTTAGATTTTTAAAATTTTAACACCTGATCCGAAATCCACCGTTTTTGAGGGTTAAAGTTCAGCTCTGTTTTTCTGAGGATGACATTTTATGAAGCCTTTGTAGATTTGTAAGAGTGATGCATGGAGGCCTTTAATTGCTTTCCACATGCCTGTGTTTGCTGCAATGACTGGACCAGTTGGTTTCACACTGAGAACGGGAGATCAGTTGGTTGGGGTAATGAGGAGACCTTTCCAACTTTTTGTGTTGTTGCTGGCCTGGCTTTGCTATTGCTGTCTTGACCTGTCTATAGATGGGTTGCTGTTTATTCTCCCTCTTTATCCTTTCGCTGGATGTGGGCGTTGCTGGCAAGACCAGCATTTGTTGCCCATCCCTAATTGCCCATGAATTGAGTAGCTTGCTCAGCCATTTCAGAGGGCAGTTAAGAGTATACCTCTGGGTCACATGTAGGCAGATGGGGTAAGGATGGCAGATTTCCTTCTTTAAAGGGCATTAGTGAACAAAATGGGTTTTTACAACAATTGATGATAGCTGTCATGGTCACCATTACTGAGGCTATCTTTATATTCCAGATTTAATAATTGAATTTAAATTCCACCAGCTGCCATGGTGGGATTTGAACCAATGTCTGCAGAGCATTTAACCTGGGCCTTTGGATTACTAGTCCAGTGACATTACCACGACACCACACCTCCCCCTGTTGCTGTTTTATTTCCGCTCTTATTCCCACTGGAAGAATGTCTTGAAGTCTACATCTATTCTGTGTCATGACAAGAGTGCAACATAGGAATATAATAGTGACCATTGAATTGAATTTAAATATAATCTGCAGCTATCAGTGCAGTGACTTCATTTCCATTTCCCTCTCCCCCACCTTCCACCTTGACCCCCCACCCCACCCCCTGTCTCCGCTCTAGGCCTGCACTAAAATACCTTCCTTGTGTTCTGCTCTCCATCTGGCAGCCCAGCTGGGAACTGATAAGAACGATCCCAGCTCGACAAGTGCATTCTGACAGGCAGCTCAACAACTTGAACTGATTTTTCTGGCTGGCTGTCAAACTCTTTTTTGTATATCTAAATGTTTTCTGTGACCTACCTCATAACAAAACTTGAGCACTATAAAGGCCACCATTGAGAATTTCTTTCTTTGTTATTTTTAGTTTCCTCCTACATCTTTTTGGTTACCAGGAAGTTTCTTTTGTATTTGCTAAATAATTTCTTTTGGAATCCTTTTTCTTATAGATGTGATTCCGATGTAGCAAGCTTCAGTATATGTTTTTAAAGTACACAGCATAATTAGATGTGAATGAAAATAACTTTATTTTGCTGAGAAAAGAAAATTTTTTGTTCGCAAGAATACCAAATGTAAAGGGAACAACAAGAGCTTTGACAAAAAAAGTCTCTTTTACAGCAACACTCAAGTTCTGTAGTACTAAATGATTATAACTTTATTTCTGATGCATGCAGTATGTTTGACATGAAACAGACTCCATTGGGACACTTCAGGATGGCAAAATTCAACAGTAACCCGTGTAAGCAGGAAAAAAAGGACATGCCTAAGCTTTTCATCTTGCACTCATAAGGACACTTGCAAAAATACCAATAAAAGGAGAAAATATGCTAGGTATATAGGTCGTACGTCCCAAAGACTGGCGGATCATATCAAACAGCATGTCTCAGCCATTGTTCGCAACAGGCAGGGTACAGACTGTACCCAACGTGCTTGCAAAACTCAAAACAGTGTCCAACATTTGGATGTGATTCTGCAATTGAATAACATTTGCTAACTAATCCTCAATGTGCTAAGAATTTTGCTGGTAACCAATTTAAGATTGTCAGTTGGGCTCGCAGTGTGGTGCATTTACGTGTACTGGAAGGCACATATATTAATACACAGGGCCCTGTTCTTTGCAGACAGAAAGAGCATGAACACACACTGCACCTGATTTGGCTAAACAAAGTAAGTGATAGCCATTCGCTGGTTCAGTCCTCAGGGCAATGCCTTGACCAGTCAGGGTCAAGCTGCCTGGTTTAAATTTCAAACAATGCTTGGCAGCTAACTGTCAGTCACCATCAGTGGTGCATTCTCCTTGGCAATGCCTCTACCAATCAGCACTTTGTTCTCATACAGTATAAATTGTTGTATTCCCCTTATATTGGTATTCTTGCGAATGTCCTGATGAATGCAAGATGAACAGCTTGGATATGTCTCTTTTTTCAGCAATACTTAAACAAGAATAATTTGAAATTTCAATGTTTGCCAGCCCTGGCTCACTAAAAGCTTCTCGCCTCTGAGTTAGCAGGTTGTAGTTTCAATCCAGAGACTTGAGCACAAGATCTCAACTGACATTTCCACTGCAGTACTGAGGGAGTGCTGCACTATTGGAAGTGCCATTCTTGGGTTGAGATGTTGAACCAAGGCCCAGTTTGCCCTGTATACTCTTTCAAAAGGGCGTAAAAAATACAATGGCTTTACTCAAAGATGAGTGGTGGGGGGTGGGGTTAGGGGGGTGGGAACTCATCCAATAATATCACTAAAAAACAGATTAGCTGCTCATTATCTTATTGCTTTTTGCACATTAATTGGTTGCTGTATTTCCTACATTGCATGTGACCACACTTCATAAAGCATTTAATTGGCTATGATGCACTTTGGGATGTATTACAGTTGTGAAAGGTGCTCAATAAATGCAAATCTTTCTTTCCTTTTCAACTGCTGATGAGACCTAAAATGGACATCAAAACACTGGGCGACAGAGAGTTGAAGTTTAAAAGGAGTAAAGCATCTGGTGTATTCGGGGAGCCTACGTTTTTGTTCTGGGTGATTTGTCCACTCTCGAGGGAACGGTATCAGCATCTGCGACATTGCAATCTTTTGACCCCATCCTCCAACTCTGCTTTTTACAATGACTCCTGTGAAGATGCTTTTCTGTTAAATATCAGTGATACCCAGGGGAGGGCTAAGTATTTCAAGGCTTTTTATACTTAGCCCAGAGATGAGTTCCATGTGCTCTCAAGCATCCAATTATGTCAGTCAAAAGATCCTTGTGGACATTGGGGCTTATTGGGGGTAGATGGGAAAGTGGGATTCGAAACACAAATAGATCAGCCATGACCTTAATGAATGGCGGAGCAGATAAGAGGGGCCGAATGGCCTACTTCTGCTCCTATTTTATATGTTTGTATATGGGAACCAATTTTTTTGACATCACTAGAGCACGTCATTTGATGCTGTAATGCAGTAATTGGGTACAGACCAGACTTCACTTTTAATTTGTAGGATAAGAGAAAGAAGATAGATGTGGAACACATCTGTAGTTAAACAGTTAAATCTTCAGAATACTCATCCCTAGAGTTACTTACTCTCCGCATGTTATGTCTCCAGTTATCTCTGTCTAACCAGGTTGACTGCTTGCTGCCCTGTTTATGCTGGGAGGAAAGGATTTTTCAAAAAACCCATTTGCAGTGTCGAACTGGGAGAACGTAAGGGGTTGCAGAATAGATTTGCATTTGCTTCGTTTCCTGAATTAACTCAAAAGGCAGAGAATAAATGTTGTTCTCCCAGTTCAATAGTTTGTACAGCCACTATCCAGTCAGTGTTAGCTTATAATGGAAAATTGTAGCTGCAGTGTGATACTCATCATTAACCCCCTGAAGTTTGTAGTGACAATATTGCAGCAAAATCAGATAAAAGCTTTTACTTTCTGAAGACAAGCCCTCCATAGATTATGGCTAATTAGTCTGGTTTCAAAGACAGGTTTTTATTACTTGGGATTTAGCTCACAGGTACCCCACCACAAATCCCCATCCACCACTACTCTCCTCCGTCTGGCTGAACTTGTTCTCACACTGAACAATTTCTCCTTCATCTCCTCTCACTTCCTCCAAATAAAAGGTGTGGCTATGGGTACCCGCATGGGCCCCAGCTATGCCTGTCTCTTTGTGGGGTATGTGGAACATTCCTTGTTCCAGTCCTACTCCGGCCCCCTTCCACAACTTTTTCTCCGGTACATCGATGATTACTTCGGTCCTGCTTCACGCTCTTGTCAGTACTTGGAAAAATTTATTAATTTTGCTTCCAATCTCCACCCCTCATTATTTTCATGTAGTCCATCTCTGACACTTCCCTTCCCTTCCTTGACCTCTCTGTCTCAATCTCTGGTGATAGACTGTCCACCAATATCCATTACAAGCCTACCGACTCCCACAGCTACCTCGACTACAGCTCCTCACACCCCACTTCCTGTAAGGACTCCATCCCATTCTCTCAGTTCCTTCGCCTCTGTCGCATCTGTTCCAATGATGCTACCTTCAAAAACAGTTCCTCTGACATGTCTTCCTTCTTCCTTAACCAAGGTTTTCCACCCACGGTCGTTGACAAGGCCCTCAACCGTGTCCGGCCCATCTCCCGCGCATCCGCCCTCATGCCTTCTCCCTCCCTCCCAGAAACATGATAGGGTCCCCCTTGTCCTCACTTATGACCCCACCAGCCTCCGCATTCAAAGGATCATCCTCCGCCATTTCTGCCAACTCCAGCATGATGCCACCACCAAACACATCTTCCCTTCACCCCCCTGTCAGCATTCCATAGGGATCATTCCCTCTGGGACACCCTGGTCCACTCCTCCATCACCCCCTACTCCTCAACCCCCACCTATGGCACCACCCCATGCCCACGCAAAAGATGTAACCTGCCCCTTCACTTCCTCTCTCCTTACCGTCTAAGGGCCCAAACACTCCTTTCAAGTGAAGCAGCATTTCACTTGCATTTCCCCCAACTTGGTCTACTGCATTCGTTGCTCCCAATGTGGTCTCCTCTACATTGGAGAGACCAAACGTAAACTGGGCGACCGCTTTGCAGAACACCTTCGGTCTGTCTGCAAGAATGACCCAAACCTCCCTGTCGCTTGCCATTTTAACACACCACCCTGCTCTCTTGCCACATGTCTGTCCTTGGCTTGCTGCATTGTTCCAGTGAAGCCCAATGCAAACTGGAGGAACAACACCTCATCTTCCGACTAGGCACTTTACAGCCTTCCGGTCTGAATTTCTGTTTAGGTCTTGAACTCCCTCCTCCATCCCCACCCTCTTTCTGTTTCTTCCCCCTTCCTTTTGTTTTTTCCAATAAATTATATTGATTTTTCTTTTCCCACCTATTTCCATTATTTTTAAATATTTTTAAATCTTTTATGCTCCCCCCACCCCCACTAGAGCTATACCTTGAGTGCCCTATCATCCATTCTTAATTAGCCCATTCGTTTAGATAATATCACCAACTTCAACACCTATGTGTTCTTTTGTTCTGTTGCCTGTGACATCTTTTGATGATCTGCTTCTATCAGTGATAAAAACAAAAAACAAAAAACTGCGGATGCTGGATATCCAAGACAAAAACAGAATTACCTGGAAAAACTCAGCAGGTCTGGCAGCATCGGCGGAGAAGAAAAGAGTTGACGTTTCGAGTCCTCATGACCCTTCGACAGTTCTGTCGAAGGGTCATGAGGACTCAAAACGTCAACTCTTTTCTTCTCCGCCGATGCTGCCAGACTTGCTGAGTTTTTCCAGGTAATTCTGTTTTTATCTTGTCTAAGTGTCTATTCTAAATGGCTGAGCTTAGACTGTGAGCTTTGGTCATGTATTCAACCTTGGTATAGAGCAGGAGATTCAACTCAACATGAATCCTGTTTTCATTGCCTGTCCACTCATGCCATTTCCAGGTGAACAGTGGCTAGTGAGCAGGAGCAGAAAACATGATTGATTTTCTATTCTCTATCCCAGGAGTGTAAGGGTGGCAAACACCCATCTAGTTCACATTCTACCAGCCTAGTAGTGAACATGTACCTTGATAGCAGAGTTGTTGATGAATCATAGTAATCAATCTCTATCAATTAATCAACAGTAGCCCAGACATTGGGCAAGGAAAACACACATTGGTGGAGTACTGAAGCCAACTTTAAGGTCTGTATCATTTCCCTGGACTCATCAGCTGATGCAGCAATGTACGGGAGCACATCTCTTGGGCGCTTACTTTTTAAATTCCATTCCCCTTTGCTTCAGTAACCTTGACATTTGAAGGGGAAACAGCTACTAAAGCACTCATTCCTAGCCATGAACATGGAGACACAGCTTTATGTCAACAAGAGAATTACGCCTGGGACTTCCTTGGTCTGCAGCTCATACAGTTTGTTCACCAACTGTGTCACAGGGGAGCCAAAGCGGCTAGGCATTAATTTTAAAAAATAATTAACATTCAGTTGATCATTCATTGCGACTGTAGGTAGTTAAAGTTTAGGTCATAGGTCAAAAGCATTTTAGATGTTAGGAATGTGGAAGTCTTGTGCCAGAAAAAGAAAAGAAATCTCACATTTATATGGCACTTGTCACAGCCACCAGACCTCTCAAAGTGCTTTGTAGTTAGTGAAGTACTTTTGAAAGGGTCATCACTGTTGTAATGTAGGCAGCCAATATGTGCAGAGCAAGCTCCCACTGATGTGAAAATGACCAGGTAATCTGTTCTATTGTGCTGTTGATCGAGTGATTAAATATTGGCTAGGACACTAGGGCTAACTCCCCTGCCCTCCTTTGAAATAGTGCCATAGGATCTTTTACACCCACCTGAAAAGGCAGATGGGGCCTCTGCTTATTGACTCATCTGAATGTCCGCACTTCCGATGGCACAGCACTCCCTCAGTGCAGCACAGGAGTGTCAGTCTTGATTGTGTACTTAAACCCTGGAGTGGGAATTGAGCTTGAAACCTTGTGACTCAGAGGTGAGAGTGCTACCCACTGAGCCACAGCTGATACTAAGAGGGACTTGTGAATTTGTTCAAAGCATTATTTAACACGTACTGTATATAACTTTGGCCACTCCATTACGGAAAGAATGTTAAAGCCATAGTGCAAAGTGCAAAGAAAATATTCACCAGGACAGTGCCAAGGATGGGAAGTTATAGTTGTGATATTGAGATGCTGGGCTTTTTCCACCAGAGCAGAGAAGACGAAGAAGAGATTTAATAGCTGATTTTATTTGTAAGGGTTTTGATGTGGGAATGACTATTTCCTCTGGTTGAGGAGTCAGTAACGAGGGTCAATCAATTTGGAAGGAATGCCGAGAATGAGGAGAGAGTTTCAGAGTAATTCCTGTAAGGTAGTGAGGTGTTGCAGCATAGATTGTTTTACCACAAGGAACAGTGGAAAGAGAGACCAGTGCATTTTTTAACAAGAAAACGGGTTAAAAATTTGAAGCAGAATGATACTGAGCTACAGGGAGCACGCAGAACAGGGGATTCAGGTTTAATCTGCTTTAGAAAAGGACGGACACAGATGCGGTAGGCATGGCCTCCTTCTGTGCTACAAACTTGTATAGTGCTGTGTTTGCTTTCCAGCTCATGGTTTACATGCCAAACTCACACTCAGCAAGATTATGACATTCTCCCATTAGCAGCCATGGTCAGAACAAAGGAGGAAAAGAGCAAAGAGTTAAATCTGGCAGGTGATCCTTCCACCAAAGGAATTTCAACACAATAACCATGATCTGTTGAGTGTAACTAGCACTGGTTTATTTGTAGTTCTAGATAGACTTTGGTATCGTATCTACCATTTTATAGGGTGCGGGCAATGTGGACTCCGGGATTAGCTGGCCCAGAAGCAAACATTATGGTAGTGTACGGAAAACAGTTTTTGTATTCATATATATTGTCTTGGAAAAACAGTGATCAGGGATTGATGTTCCCTGTGCATGATGATGCAGCTGCTCAAAAAGAACAGTTTTAATTATAAAAAGTAAGTGCTCTCAGGCAATTGTCCAAGGGCCTCATCTCCAAAGCTATGAGGACCCCTATTTCATATTGGCAGTCAGTGTTGGGGGCTCTACTTGCCTACTGTCAGTGCCATTCATTCTACTCAAGAATATTAAATCTCTCAGTTGAACTAATTTCTATGTGGGTGTATGCATATAGTTTATTAAAAATTGTTCTTATTAGGCAACACTGACAAAGCAGCATTTATTCCTCCTTGCTAGTTGCCCAAGGACATTGAAGCAATTGCATAGTGTGGGACTGGAATCACATGTCAACCAGGCTGAGTAGGTGTGGCAGGTACCTTTACCCAAAAAGACATTAAGGGACCAACCTTTTGTGAGTGTGAGTGATCAACTGTCTATATATATATATATATATATATATATATACACACTAGGTCATGAACCAAGTCAGTAGAGCCCTTGTTTTGAAGGTGATGTAGTTCAATCAGAGACTAGGTATACATTACACCCCCTCCTATGAATTCAAGCCACTATAGTTTGTTTAAAAATGCAAATGTTACCGTTGCACTTCACATTCTGAAACTTCCCCATGTTTACCTTATTAATATTTCAAACCTAACTTCTCTTCTTGTATCAAAGCACCCAGGCTAGCTGCCTCTAATTCAATTCACACACATGCATACACACAGACACATCCCACTATTACTCTATTTTACAATAAATTCCAATAACTTTATGGAAGTTATTAAAACTTCCTGACACCGCACCTGGAGAAGCCCATCTCACACCTGCAGTTTTGGTCTCCTTCCCTAAGGAAGGATATACTTACCACAGAGGGAGTATAACAGAGGTTAATTAAATTACTACCTGGGATAGAGGGATTGTCCTGTGAGGAATGATTAAATAGACTAGGCTTTTATTCTCTGGAATTTAGAAGGATGAGAGGTGATCTCATTCAAACATACAAAATTCTTACTGTGCTGTACAGGGTAGATGCCAAAAGGATGTTTCCCCGGCTGGGGTATCTAGAACCAGCGGACACAGTCTCAGTATAAGGGGCAGGCCATTTAGGATAAGATGAGGACGAATTTCTCTACTCAGAGGCTGATGAATCTTTGGAATTCTCTATCCCAGAGGGGTTTGGAGGCCCAGTCATCAAGTGTGTTCAAGACTGAGATCGATAGAGTTCTACACATCAAAAACATCAAGGGATACAGGGATAGTGCAGGAAAATGGTGCTGAAGTAGAAGGTCAACCATGAACAGAGTGGGCTCGAAGGGCTGAATGGCCTACTCCTGCTCCTATTTCTATAAGAATACACGCCGTGCATTACATTGTATGCTGTGGTATTTTGCTGCTCGGGTGCCCTTTTATGCCCATGATGTTTAATTATTAAGTAAAGGGAGCCTCAAGCCAGTCAGAGTTTCACTAGTGAAGGAAATGTGTAGGGTGAAGGCAGTCAGAAAATTAAAATATCAGGCTTTCCTTATTTAATTGTGATTGATCAGGTTTTTTTTTCCCAAGTTTTGGATATATTTTGACATTCTGACTACTATGTTAATAAGATATTTTTTGGCAGTGTGGGGGGTTTTGGCAATTTTGGGTCCTCTGAAAAATGCATAGGAACTGGAGCAGTCCATTTGGTTCCCTGAGTCTGTTCTGCCATTTGATTAGATCAAGTACCATAACTCCTTTTTCCCGCCTTTGAACTGCTAATAAAAGATCTATCGACCTCAGTCTTGAAAATTTCAGTTGACCCCCACCATGAGGAAGAAATTCTAGATTTTCACTGTCCTTTATGGGGAGAGGTGCATCTCCTGCCCTGAATAGCCTGGTTCTAATTTTTAGATCCTGCCCCTTGCTCTGGATTCCCCGTTAGAGAGAATAGTTTCTATCTATCTACACTACTGAATCCTTTTATAATTTTAAACACTTTGATTAGATCAACTCAGGCGAATATGAACCAAGTTTATACAATCTGGCCTCAATGTAATCCTTTAAGCCAGGGGTGGTGTAACTTTTTGGATGGAGGGGGGCAACCATAAAGGCTCAAGAAACAAACAATTTTAATAAAGATATATCTTGGTACAAATAAATCTAAAATCTTTATTATGGTACTTGTATTATCATAACGATTCATTACATACAATTTAAAAAAATCAAACTTTTCTCACACTCTTAGTTTAATGTGAATGATGTCATTGGCCAGCCCTCTTAACAATGGCATCAAAGTTCGGTGTCACTCTTTTTCTCTCTCGACAGATGCTGCCTGACCTGCTAAGTCTTTCCAGTACTTTCTGTTTGTATTTCAGATCCCCAGCATCTGCTTTTGTATATGAGTTGACTTGAATTTTCATAAAGAATATTAAAACGTACATGTTAAATAAGTTGAAGATTTGAAATTTATAGTGTATATATGTGTAAAACCAAAAAATCAATTCAAGGCTGCAGTAACCTAAAAATAATCTTAAATGTACACCTTCCATGTGCTGCTCCTCCGCGTGCACCCGTCCCTTTAACACTGCCACCACATTCCCCAAGAAAAGCCTGCCGCTAGCCTCCGATCATTGGGAAACTCCAATTTACCTGGAAGTACTTCTGTTGGCCATTAAGTACTTACCTTGAAACTCTCCGGAATCTGCATTTTATTTTCACAGCTCCTGATGCCGATCGGCCAGGTGCCAGAAGCAGTTGCGCGAGTGCACTTGGTGTGTTCTATGTTCGCTGGCATCTTGCCTGCCTACCAAGCTACATCCTCTGGCCAGATTAGAAGCACCCACAGGCCATAGTTTGGCCAGGTCTGTTTTAAACCATGGTGTCATTCCAGTGATCTGTACCTTTCTCCCTCCAAAGCCAACATGGCCTTTCTGAGGTGTGGTGCTAAAAACCAAGTAGGTTTTGACCAATGCTCTGTACAACTGAAGCATAATTTATTCCCACTTTATATTCTGCCCTTCTTAAAATAAAAGGGCCAAGATTTCATTTGTCTTTTGCATCTGCACACTAATGCTTCATGATTTGTAGACATCGACATCCAGATGCCTTGTTCCTTCCCAGTCCCTAGTCCCTCTCCATTGGAAAAATATTTACAATTTGTCTATATTAGATTCATAGTGAATAGCCTCACTCTTCCCCATATTGAATCCATCTGCCATAGTTTTGCCGACTCACTTAATCTGTCCATTTCTCTTTGTAACTTCCTGCTCCCATCTACTCCGCTTACTGTGCCTCCTAACTTAGCGTCATCTGCAACTTGGATTCCCTTATCTAAGTCATTGATATATATGATAAAAAGCAGATCCCTGCCACGTCTGCTAATCAGAGTACATTCCCTTTACCTCCCAACCAATTACTAACCCATCTGACAAGAAATAAGTGACAGTCATTTAAAAAAAAAATTGTTGGAAGGAACCAACTGCAAAGAATTTGATTAGAGCAATTTCTATAATGATGTCAGGAGGTATTTGATTTGACAGGCAAGGATGATTTACAGAATTACGTGGAAAAACTCAGCAGGTCTGGCAACATCGGCGGAGAAGAAAAGAGTTGACGTTTCGAGTCCTCATGACTTGAAACTCGGGTCATGAGGACTCAACGTCAACTCTTTTCTTCTCCGCCGATGCTGCCAGACCTGCTGAGTTTTTCCAGGTAATTCTGTTTTTGTTTTGGATTTCCAGCATCCGCAGTTTTTTTGTTTTTAAGGACCATTTACCTCAAACCGGCAATATCAGTTTCTTAATCAAGAGCATTAAACTTGTTGTTTGAACATTTCCAATGTCTTTGTCTCACTAATTTGGTATCATCGAAGAATTTGTTATCTTTTATTAGCATACCTTGGCTTGTTTGAGAATTTTCTTTGCTCAGTGTACATACAAGGCCAGGAAATCTAATCAGAAGCTCCCAACCCGCAAAGAATCTGATTTTTTTGATGACCTGAATAAATAAAACCATTGAACAATCCAGTGAAAGGGTGTTAAAGTAGGGAAAGTAGTTGACAGCAAAGTTTGGCCCATAGATAAAGCTGTTGGAGGATCTCAGTTGTGTGGCCCAGTGTTATAAACAATCAGGGTAGCTTGTTCTTTGGTCAAAGGTACATATAAAGCTTCAAAAACTGTTCAGTACCCAAAGGATTAAAGTGCCATTGTCTGAATTGTCTTGCACGTAGGTGACAACTACATTTAGAGTTATGAGCACTCAGATCTGTCCATTCTAACTTCTGTGCAGTGAGACTCTCAAATTTAGATTCCAAACTGCGGTTGTTTTGACACATCTTAATCTTTTAAACTGAAATTACTTTCCTGTTTTAAATGGTTGATAAGAATCAGTGAGCTCTGTTAATTGCTTCAATCTTCTGCCCAGCATGTCCACATTGTCAACTTTTACAAACGCTGCAAAATGTATGCACCTGTCCTGATGTACATATTGGGGTTGGAGTTGTTACAATCCCCGTAGAGGTCAATAACCTTTTTAAAAAGTGATGTGAATTTCCCAGTGACTTGATGCAAAGGATAGCATGACAAGATTGGACATTTTAAGACTTTACTGTAACAAACAAATAAATGATTAACATTGACTAAACATTACTAATTAGGCAACTAATACATTAAACTACAAAAAAAGTACACAACCAAGTGCTTAACACAACCAAAAACCCCCACGCCATATTGATGCTTTACGTTGCACTCCATCTTATATATAGGTCTGAATCTTACCTATGTTGGTTGGGCTGGGTGGGAGCGGGCACAGAGCTGATCACCGCCTGCGATTGGCTCCGCGCTGCCACTTTACGTGGCTGGGCCAATTACGGCCTGTCCAACGTAATGCGCGTTCCATAGCGCTCAGCGCTACCTGTGCGGGCGGGGGGAGGAGGGAGAGTCGAGGTCAGCGCTCTTTCATACATGCGCGGAGCTGCCTCAGGGAGATTGAAGAGACAATAAAAGTTTTTAAAAATTCAAGTGAAAAATTATTTAAACATGTCTCCTCATGTGACAGTGTCACATGAGCTGGGACATGTTTGTCAAGTTCACCAAACTTATTTATTAATTTTATAAAACCTTCAGGAAACCTCATCCCGCTGGTGGATGAGGTTTCCCGGAAAACGCGAAGGCCACTTGGGCTCTTTGCCTGCCCGTCAACCTTAAGGTTGGACGGGCAGTGGTGTTAATGACGTTAATTACTTTCTTAGTGGCCTTAATAGGCCTTCGAAAGTTCGGCAGGCCCGCAGCCACCTCTGGCACGTGCCCGCCGAACACAATATCGAAATGACGCACGTTGATGTTGGGACACTTTTTTTATTTTACGCATCGGTGTGTTGGGCCCACCCCCGCAGGCCAACGGCAATATTCTGGCCATAAAGTCCCAAGCTCATCCCAGCTTCAATAGGATCCCGTCTCCCTTCACTGCCACGTGACTCTTCTAGTGACCTTTTAAAAAGTAAATCCCTTCACTCAACCATCTAAGTATAATCAAATGTACTCCCAGTAGCAAGGCACTCCTTTGTCCTTAAATCTATGCTAGCCTTGTCTGTTCAAACAGGTAATCCACCCTCACCAGCACTCTGCTTAGTGGTTAATACAAAAACAGCCCTTTTCCCCTGCTTGGAGTTATAGCACCTGTTTTCTTCTTCCTCAAATCTCTATCTGACTGACTCTGAGAGTTTTTGAGTCTGTGCGTAGACTGACCAGCTGCCTCCCACCTTGTCCATAGATTAAAACTTGCAGCTTGCTTTTGATAAGTTTTGGTCTGAGTTTCTGCCTCCATAACAACAAGGTCACATGGGTTTGTCTCCAGGCAGATTTAGTATGAGGTTACACCCCCCTCTCCAAACTACTCCATTTTATAAATAGTCATTTGGTAGTATAGAACTTGAGTGTTGCTGAAAAAAGAGACATACTATCAATGGTTTTTGACTTGCACTCATCAGGATAGCTCACAAGAAATTACCACCTGTAATAGGGGGAACAACAATTTATACTGCATGAGAAGAGAATGCTGATTAGAATGGGAGGTGGACTCTGATTGGTGGAGGCATTGCCATGGAGAATGTAGCATGGAACAGTTAACTTCCCAGCTTTGTTCAAATTCAAACCAGGCAGGTTGACGCTGATAAGTCAAGGCATTACCCTGGGGAATGAACTAGGGAATGATTGTTCCTTAAGCTTTTGTTTAAATGAAAAAGGTGCCAAGTGTGCACATGTTCCTTCTGACTGCAAAGGACATGGCTCTTTGTGTGAATATATGTGGCTTCTAGCATGCGTTAGTAATGAGCACAACTGACAACCTTAAATTGGTTTTCAGTGTAATTCTGAGCACAGTTAGGATTATTTAGAAGGTGTTGTTCAATTGTGGAATGATATCTAATGTTGGACACTCTGTTTTGAGTTTTGCAAGTGCGGGCTAGTTGGGTAAACCCAAAAATCCATCTGTTTACAAAGCAACAATGACTGTACTTCTACAGCACTTCATTGGTTATAAGGTGCTGTAGGAGATGCTGAGGTCATGAATGATGCTATTTGAATGCAATTTATTTCTTCACTTTATTGAGCAAATGCGAACAGCTTGTTAAATTTAATTCACTGCTCTACTAATCAGCATTCTTCATGGAAATCCAATGTCAGTGATTCAAACGATGAACAAGGCTTAAACCACTAAAACTGACACTGACCTAAGGGACTGGAACTAACTGATATTAGGGTGAGCTGCCTAAGGGCAGGTTCTCTGCTCGTTTCACCACACCTTGCAGTCTTTGGCTTTCCTCTTCAGTTTCTTGTAAGTGTCTCCCATTTTTGTTTTCAAGTTGTCTAACATCATTCTCTTTCTCCCTCTTGGTCTGCATCTCTCTAACCTTCCTTCAAACACTTTCTTTTGCAAATCTCAAGCCTTAGAATATGGCCAGTCTAACTTTGTTGCCTTTTCTTGATGATATTCACTAGAAATATTTCCTCCTCCACCTTCCTGAGAACTTCATTTTTCTTGTGTTCCCTCCAACTGACCTGCTCTATTCTTCTCCAGAACAGCGTTTCAGAACTTTCTGGACTTTTAGACTTCTGGATTTTCTCTCAGGATCCACATTTCAGCCAATGTAGTACAATGAGACACTCCGAATCACAGTCTTGATAATTCTTTGCTTAAGATTTCTGCTCATTCCTAGCTCTGGTTTCTTTATGGCTGTAACCAGCTATTTGGTATAATCAGACAATAGAAAGCCTCATTCTGTAAGTGAACAAAGATGCTGTCCTAGATCCACACCTACCAGCAGATGTGACGTTTCTAAAGAGGCACTTTGTATGAGGCGCTGAACTGGGCTGTCATTAACTATAATTATAACATAAATCATAACCATCTGTTTAGGATTGGAAATAAACCTTGGTGATAGCCTTTCCTAATTATCCAAACTCTTAATCATAATATTTTTAACTCCCAAACTTGACTATTCCAACACTGGTCTTCCAACTTCCACCTCAAACTCATCAAAAATGCTATTTGAGCTATCCCGATACCTTCTAAGTCTTATTCACTCGTCACCCATGTGTTCACTAATCCATATTGGCTCCTGGTTCACCTTCAGCTTGATTTTAAAATTCTCATCCTTGTTCTC
Organism: Carcharodon carcharias; assembly: GCF_017639515.1. Classification (NCBI taxonomy): domain Eukaryota; kingdom Metazoa; phylum Chordata; class Chondrichthyes; order Lamniformes; family Lamnidae; genus Carcharodon; species Carcharodon carcharias. Next base: position 677,282 of record NC_054482.1, read on the forward strand.
AAATCCTCCATGGCCTCGCCCCTCCCTACCTGTGTTGCCTCCTCCCAGCTCTACAACCCTCTAAGACATTCCTTAACACTGGCCTCTTGTATACCCCAACTTCCTTTGGCCCACCATTTGGTGCCTTCAGCTGCCCATGGACTCACCTCTGGAATTCACTTCCCTAACCTTTACATCTCTCGCCCAAAAATTTGGTCAACTATCTTGCTGCCTTCTCCTTTGACTCACTGTCAAAATCCATCTGATTATGCTTGTGCTATGCTGTTGGGACATTTTACTATGTTAAAGGATCTGTATCAGTGCAAGCTGTTGTTAGAAATGTACCATTCTGTCTTTCAACATCATGTCTATCGAGTTAATCGGGAAACAGCAGATTGTAAACCAAAGCCACAACTTGAGTTATTTGTACAAAGCAGTACAGATGATTTGTGGTAGATATCAGACCTTCGGTCCATGCATGTCCACCATAAATTGGGGAGCTGCCAAATTTCCATTGCTAGCTGCACCACTACGGAGAGCTGACAGGTCTGTGCAGTAGCCAATGAGCTGCACAAGGACAGCTTTCAGCATCCAGATGGTTTAATTTTGCATGGAAGAAGCTGAAATATTGAAAGTGATTGAAAGGAGCAATCGCCAGGCCTTTCTGTAAATAAAGATCTACAGCACACCTTGAGTGAAACAGAACTCCTTTGATTATCCAAATGAACAACTGTTTGACTTTGTTAAATCAAAGGTTGATCACATCGGTGGAGGTGCAGAATATGGTCAAAATCTTAATTGCGATTGTCACAGCTTGTCCTGGGATTTGTTGATTTTTATTTTCTAAATTTAAGGTTGTGATCATATTTTTCTTCTGTCTTAATATAATGGGTAAAAAGCTTAAGGAAACTTAATCTTTGGATGGCAAGGTAAAAGTGAAACTCCTATGGAGTCAGATATGTGGCACATTGTACATTGCTCCATCGAGCATGTTATCTAAATGAAGTTTGTCAAGGTGCAAGTAGATGTTTGGTGTAAGAACCTTTTGTAAACCTTGAAAGGTCTCATATATTGGTACAATATACACATCCTGTACCAGTCTGGCTTAGTTGGCACCAGCCTGCCCTGTAGATTGGAAGATTCTGTGTTCAAGCTCCACTCTCGGCTGACTCCTTCATGCAGTATTGGAGAAGGGCCACATTGTCTTTTGAATGTGACATTAGACTGAGGCCATATCTGCCTGATTAAGATGGTATAAAATACCCCAGGGGACGGTTTTATTGATTGTATGGAGTTTTCCTGATATCTTGATCAACATTCCTCCCTCAAGCAATACCACCATTAACAGACTGGTGGTTCATTTATGGTATGTGGGACCTTGCAGTACACCAATTGTCTACTGTATTTTCCCACATTAACAACAGTGACTATAAGATTTGGGCCATCCCGAGGGCAAAAGTGTCAATAAATTAATGCAAGCTCTTTCTTTACAGCTGCCCCCTTGTAACATTGTTGATTCGGTAGCACCGTATTTTCCCCCAATGTCATATTTACGATTACAGCCAACACAGAAAACTGAATAAACAGGAACAAGTTGGATAGCATCCAGATAACAAAAAAATGATGCTCAAAAGAGTGTGTGCCACTGCATTGGTGAGTTTCCTTACTGGAACCTGTGACTGCAGGAAAAGGTTTCTACTGCAGCAGATGCCACATCTGCTACAACAGATACAGCACCCTCACCAACAGATACCATGCCTGCCGCAGCACCTGCTGGCATGTTCCTTGCCCACTAATGCTGGTAAATCTTTTAACATGAAGTACAGGAAAGGAATGATGTTACTGTAGGTTGAGTTCAGCAAGTTTATGTGGGCTGAAATAAAACACAGCAAGTGCTTGTTAAAGGTAAAGTAATGATGGGCGCTGCCTCAGATGGTGGTAGTTGCTGTAATAAAGAGTGGTGTTCACTAATGCACCTTTGTGTATATATAGCTACAGTGCCTCAAAACCGGCAATCTTGGGATCGAGGCCGTGCCAGATTTCGGATCTTGCTGACTTTCGAGTTGGGCGGTTCAGGCCATGGGATTTCGGGCCAAGCTGGGTCAGGTGGGGTCAAGGGTAACTCGGAGGTAGGAATAGACCGGCAGGCAAAGCCAATAACTAGTCAGGAGCCACACCGGGCCAATTATGTGGCGCCTAGCTGAATTGTCTGGGTGAGTTTTATCAAATTTTACTCAATTAAAATTGATGCCTTCTAAAAATGTCCAGTTTTCAGACAGCCGGATTTGAGACATTTTCATGACTTCTGGATGTCAAGAAGTGTTTTACAGCCAAAGATGTGCTTTTTACAAAATGTTGTCACTGTTGTAATGTGGGAAACACTGCAGCCACTTTACACACAGCAAGCTCCCATGAAAAACAATGTGATAGTGACTAGATAGTCATGTTTTAGCAAGGTTTATATAAATGTTGGCCAGGCCAGAACACTGGGTGAACTCCTATGCTTATCTTTGAACAGTGAGGTGGGATCTTTTCCATGCACCCTAGAGGCCAGACATGGCTTCAGTTTAATGCCTCTTCCTTGTGGTTCTGAGAGGGTGACCCTTTGCTTAAATGTGTGACAATGACAGTACGACTCTGTGAGTTACCCAGAGTTCCGCACACATTAAAACCACCCACGATCAATCCCAGCACGTGGAAGACTCTGATCGGACTTCTCTGTGAATTCAATCATTAAACTTTAAAGTCATCAATCATTCTTTAGAAGTGAAGCTATAACTGCTGCTTGTCAGTTAAGTCATTCTGTTGGATGGTTTCTTTAGCTTCCTCACGTTCGCAGTCGATAAAGATTTAGCTTTGAAAAGCGGTCTGAGAAAAATGTAGACTAAATCTATTAGTATTAGGTAATCTGACCAAATCGTAATGACCTTGCATTCTAATGTAAAGAAGGCTAATGGAATGTTATCCTTTATTGCGAGAGGGATTGAACATATAAGTAAGGATGTTATGCTTCAGTTATACGGGGCATTGATGAGACCGTACCTCGAATACTCTGTGCAGTTTTGGTTTCCTTATTTAAGGAAGGATGTAAATGCATTGGAGGCGGTTCAGAGGAGGTTTACTGGATTGATACCTGGAGTGGGTTGTTTTATGAGGAAATGTTGGACAAACTGGGCTTGTTTCCACCGGAACTTAGAAAAGTGAGGGGTGATTTAATTGAAGTATACAAGATCCTGAACAGCCTTGACAAGGTGGACGTTGAAAGGGTGTTTCCTCTTGTGGGTGAGTCCAGAACTAGGAGGCACTGTTTTAAAATTAGGGGTGGCCCTTTTAGGACAGAGATGAGGAGAATTTTTTCTCTCTGAGGATTGTGCTACTTTGGAACTCTCTGTCTCAGGAGGTGGGTGAGGCGGGGTCACTGAATATTTTTAAGGCAGAGGTAGATAGATTCTTGTTAGGCAAGGGAATCAAAGGTTATCGGGGATGGATGGGAATGTGAGAATTGAAGCACAAGATGATCACCCATGACCTTATTGAATGGCGGAGCAGGCTTGAGGGGCTGAATGGTCTACTGTTCCTATTTCTTATGTCCTTATGTAATGTCTTTTGAAAGTCCAACATAGAATCATTTGTTCTATAATTTAAATCCCTGGCATACTCTTTTTATAATGATGCTCCAAGTTTGCTTGTATTAACCTGGGAATCTCTGCGGAATAATTCTAGCCACCTTACACTTACAATTTATATTTTCTAGTTTTGTGAAGGGAATGTATTTATGTTGTCTAATGCTTTGAGCTGAGGGATAAATTTCCTTTGTATATTTGGCACGAGGAAAGTAAAAAAGTGTTTTTTTTGTTATTGATTCAACATAAGATTCTTGATCAGGTTCTTGATAAGCAAGGAGGCGAAAGGTTGTAAGGGGTACGTGGGAATGTGGAGCTGGGGTTACAATCAGATTAGCCATGATCTTATTGAATGGTGGAGCAGGCTCAAGGGGCTGAGTGACCTACTCCTGCTCCCAGTTCATATCTTGTATGTTACAATGATGCATAAGGAATCTTTCTTCTTTGTGACAGAATGATTGGCTGTGTGTGCTCGATGCTGTTGCCAGCCTATGTAAAGGAGTAGGCACTACTAGTAGCAGTGAGGGGAAGACCCAATGTTTTTGCATTCGCTGAGGGATCAATATTGGCCAGAATTCCAAACAAACTCCTCTACTCTTCTTTGCCTTGGGAGTCTTTAGTGTCCATTCAAAACAGCAGCAGGGCCTTATTTTAATGGATCATCTGAAATATGGCACCTTCAACAAGCAGCACTTCCTCCGTGCAGCACAAAATAGACTGAACTCTGTTCAGATGTCAGGAATGGCAAGTCTACATTGGAGATTGGTAACCTGTGATATAAATGGCTGTATCTGTGGGGCAACTGTTCATACAGGCATGCAAGGGAACCCATCATCTACTGCAGTGATGTAAATATTAGGACTATGATTATGGTTTGATTTTTCGGTATCAGCCGGGGAAGAGACTGCCAGCCACAATCAGCCCCCGACCTCAGTTTCAGGCTGGCTAGCCAATTAACCGACTAGTCAGCGTTAAACGTGCGCTGAGAAGCTCAGTGCTGCCGGAGTGGGGGCAGGTACTGATGTTAACACGGGCGTGGGCCAGCATTGAGAGAGAGAGAGCACCCTGAAGGCAGAGAGCGCCTCATGAAGCTGAAGAACTGAAGCAGCAAAAATACAGGTTTCAGAAGCTGAAAGGAAGTGTCCATGCATAATAATAAATGAAAATTTAGCTACTGAAGATGCTGTCCACAGAAATATATTTATATTTTATTTCATAGTATATATGCATGGAAACCTCATCTCGTCCATGGGTGAGATTTGATGAAAAAGGTAAAGGTCGCCTGGCCGATTTGCCTGTCCGCCCACCGTAAGGTTGGATGGGCAATGTAAAATTGCAGACAACTATGCTGTTAATGGGCTTAATTGCCCGCTTAATTGTCAGCGGGCACGCTTCCGACTTTTGTACGTGCCTGCCGACTGAAATATCGTGCAAAGGTGGGATAATGCCGGGACACTCGCCTGACCACACGATTTCATGCCGGATCGGATCGGATCAGGTTCGTGCCCGATCGCTGAGCTAAAAACTCTGCTCCTAATGTTTCTGAATCATGAATAGGAGTGATCTTGTGATGGGGGGGGCTTGTACTTGCTTCCATAAAGATGTCCCGAGGATTGCACTGTCCTAATGAGAAATTACAAATATTGAACGCAAAATATTTCATTCCATTTGTTTCTCTGTGGATTCCCCAGTAACAGGCATCTTGATCTTTTGAGAGAAGGCATTGATGCCAAAGTTGCATGTTCTAATGGCTGGCATGGTCATTTTGACTGGTTAGTTGCAAATTAAATGGCTAGCTGAAGTCATCTATGAAAAAAAAACTGTATGATGGAGCCAGAGAGAAAGGTGTCCATTGTTGCCATCCCCTCTATTGATTAAAAGAGCATGAGTTCTGAAGAAAGTCCTTTGGTTTTAAAATTCTTGTGCATGTTTTCCAATCCATCCATTGTCCCTCCCTATCTGTTTAATGTCTTGCAGCCCCACAACTCTCACAGATAATTGTCCTCCTCTAATTTTGGCCTCTTGTGTAGTATAAAGGGTTAACAGATGGGATATGCTAACATGTGAAAGAAATGATGATGTACTACTGACATCAGTCAGCCAAGGATCAATGAGCCTACTCTGTAATCTGTTTAGATGTAGCACTAATAAACAAGCGTTAAGCCAATACCAGATTATGTCCCACGCCTAGAGTTCAAGATAGAAGGACATCTCAGAACACCTTGTGCATCCCGGATTTTAATTGCTCCACCATTGGTGGCCGTACCTTCAGTTGTCTAGGCTCGAAGGTCTGGAATTCCCTCCCTACACCTCCCCACCTCACATTCCTCCTTTAAAACACTCCTTAAAACCTACCTCTTTGACCAAGCTTTTGGTCATCTCCTTTTGTGGCTCAGTGTCAGACTTTCTTTCATAATACTCCATTAAAGCACCTTGGGACACTTTGTTACATTGCAGGTGTTATATAAATGTAAATAGTTGTTTAGGTTGTCAATTTTGTTTGCTATTAGCACTGACAAGACGTTTATTCCACATAGCCAGTGCAACCTTCAATTTGCAGTGATATACTGAAATACCAATAAACACAAGATGACCAGGATTAGCAAGCACCCTAAGCAAGTGAATTGAATATTCCATTGAAGAGCAATATGCCCACATCCCTTTCTGGTTAGCAACTACTTTTAATAAGGCTGGAGGAAGCCACATGGCGAATAAGGAGGCTGCTAGAAAAGGAACTGCAATCTAGTGTGACTTTAATTATCCAGTAATAAATTGGGCAGAACATAGGTCATTGCCGAGGTTGAGATCATGCAGATCTGAGGAAAAATGAGATGTTTGATTCAGCGTTAAATTGAAAATAGATCATCATTTTGAGAGAGAGAAACATTTTAGCAAAAACAATCACTAGTTTGGCATACTGAAGGTTAGTGGCAAGAAAAATAAAATGAGAATACTGCAATTCAAAAAGGCAGTGCTATGAAGGACAAGCTACAGAAGATTAAATTGGAGCTATTAAAAGATAATGTAATTTCAGAAAAATGCTGTGACCAAAAGCAAGTGTTCATCCTGTGTCAGATGGGGAAAAGCCTGTTTTATTTAAAGGGGTGGTGCTTACAGGATGAGTGTAACAATTGACTATTTAGAAATAGTTCTTCTGTCTTGGTGTCTAAGGATTGGTCAATACACAAAGCTGTTCTGGAAAATATGAATGATAAGCTCAATGGCAGGTAATAATCTCAGACATAAAATGATTTACAGTTCTAAGTATACATCATAGGCAGCAAATTTATAGATAAAATTTATGTCTCAAAGCGTTGTAATGTCTGGAGATCTGCCCAAATGCAGACCGACCTTTCTGATTGCAGATGTTACCATTTGCACACTATCCGTTTGAATTTACGGATGACACAAAACTTGGAACTATTGTGAACTGTGAGGAGGACAGTGATAGATTTGAAGAGTACATAGACAAACTGGTGGAGCAGGTGGACTCATGGTGTTTTACTGTGAAGCAATCCACAATTTGATTGGAAGAATGAGGGGAAGCAATATAAAATAAAGGGTACAATTTTAAAGGGAGTACAAGAACTGTGAGACCTCGGGGTGTAGGTGCATAAATATTGAAGGTGGCACAGCAGCTTGGGAAAGTGGGTAGAAAGACATATAGGATCCTGGGGGAGGATATTTCCCTCTTCGAGTGGACTGGGCAGGGGTGATCGGGAAGCCATCTGCTGCCCGCAATCGGGGCTGGGCCATGATTTCACGCTGGCGGGCCAATTAAGACCCACCCAGTGTGAAACGCGAGCATCAGCGCAGATCGCTGCCTCCGTTTAGGGAGGGGAGGAGGGCGAGCGCGATCTTTGCGCAGGTGCGCGCTTGAAAATCTCCCTGAGGCACAGAGCTGCCTCAGAGAGGTGAACAGTTTTCAAAATAAAAAATAAAGGTTTATAAAATGTTAGGAAACATGTCCCTCATACATGAGCAGGGACATGTTATTAATTAAATTTTTATTTTATATTCATTTGCTGTTGGATAGCTCGTGGATGAGGTTTCCTAAAAAATGCAAAAGGCCACATGGCCTTTTATCCTGCCCGCCAACCGTAAGGTTGGACTGGCAGTGAAAACTTTCTTTTAATGACCTTCTTAATGGCCTTGAAAGGCCTTTTACTTGTCGTGGGTGCACTGCCCCTCCAGCACACGCCTGCCGGCTGAAATATCGCGTGAGTGCGTGATGACATTGGGACGCTCGCCTGATGTCACCACACGTCATTTTATGCAAGGTCAGGTCGGGCACACACCTGCCCACCAGGTTAAAAATTCTCCCCCATATATAAATATAAATATGAATTCTCCCCTATAAATAGAGGCACAGATGCTCAAAGCAAAGAAATTATGATGAACCTTTGTAAAACACTGATTCAGTCTCAACTAGGGTATTATGTCCAATTCTGGACACCCGCACTTTAGGAAGGATGTGAAGGCTTCAGAGAGGGTGTTGAAAAGATTGCGAGAATGGTTGCGGGATGAGGACCTTCAACTACATGGATAAATTGGAGAAGCTGGGGCTATTCTGCTTAGAGAAGAGAAGATTGAGAGGAGATTTGAAAGAGGGGTTAAGACAGTAGATAGAGAGAAGCTTTTCCCCATTTACAGAAAGGTCAAGAATCGGAGGACAACAATTTAAGATGATTGGCAAGAGAACAAATGGTCACGTGAGGAAATACTTTTTCAAGCAGTGAGTGATTAGGATCTGGAGTACACTGCCTGGGAGTGTGGTGGAGGCAGGTTCAGTTGGGTAGCTGTCCAAAGGCAACTGGATAATCACCTGAACAAAAATGCAGGCCTACAGGGAAAGGACAGGGTGTGGGAGTAGCTGAGTTGTTCTTGCATGGACATGACTAGCAGAATGGCACCATTCTGTGCTGTAACCATCCTATAATTCTGTTCAATGATTCTATCAAAGATGGAAATAATTAATATCTGAACACTAACCATTGAGAAGAATTTAATCATACACTCAGGCTTACATGAAAATAAAGGCAGGGAGGGCCATATTTATGTTGGTGTACTGGACTGGAGTTTAGAAATGAGTTCAAATCCCATTCTGGTTAGTTGTGAAATTGAATTCAATATATCTGGTAATTTACGGGCTGGAACTATAAATTAAATGACCATGAAAGGAGCTGGCTCTTCATCTTTTTTTACGCAAAGCGCATCTGGTTCACTAACTTAGAAACTAATTAAATGTGGTTTCTATCTCTGCAACTATTCACCAGCAAGACTCTAGAGAGAAGTAAAAATAAATTGGTGTGGCGGAAATCCAAGTGGGGAGAGTAAAGGACATTCAGAGGCAGAATCGAGTTTTACTCAGCACCTGATGTGTGCTGCACCTGACCTGGAAGAGATTGATTCTGTTTCAGGATGCACAAAGCAGTACGCAATGGCGTCCCAGACGAACAAGGTGGTGCTTTTTATTTTTAAAAAGAACGAGGAAAATGGGACCCATTTTCTTCATGAATGAACTGCCAGCCAATGAGATATCAGAAAGAAACAAGTTGTATTTCTATGGTGCCTTAGGTTACTTCAGTGCATCCCAAAGCACTTGATAACCCATTAAGCACTTTTGACATATAACCTCTGTAGTAGTGTAGGGAACACAGCCAACAGTTTTGCACGTAGCAAGGTCCCACAACCTGTAATGAGACATGGAAAGCTAATATTTCTGCACAGGTTATGAGCAGGGTGATTAAATGCTTATCAGCTAAGCTGAGTCCAATCACCCACATGAGCATTGGACTTCAATCCCCAAGCAAAGGAGGCGAGTTTAATTTCATTTGGTTTTTTTTAGTAATTTTGGTTGAGGGCTAGACATTGGCCAGGACACTGAGAACTCAGCTGCTGCTCTGCAAATTGTGCCAAAAGTTTGCCAAACACTTTTTTTAATGGGCAAAGAATACTGGGCTTGAAGTGTAAATGCAAGTTCTGGTATTTAGGAAATTGGCTCAAGGACTGAAGAGAGATTCTGCTTGATGGGTGCATGGAGAAATGTCAGAATCTGATTGAAAGCTCTGGAAGAACTTGCCCAGTTTGTACTGGGGACTCTCTCCCCGGGAAAGCAGCCTAGTCACTGCACACACTGTGCCAGCACAATCTCACATCTCAATCATCACTGCAGTGATTGTCCGATTCTCGGTTTGATCATTGTTTAAGTGTAGGTTTCTTTTTGAGCTTTGGATGAGAAGATTTGAATTGTGCCTGGTTTGGTTGGGGTGCACATATGGCATTCCCCTTGGCCATGCTGCTAGTGACATCACAGCGAATCAGAGTCAATGCTGCAGTGCTGTGGGATAGTGTGGCCTGTGATGGGATCAAGAAGTCAAGTGGAAGATGTTTCTGGAACAATTTTATTTCGACGCCTGTCCACCACCACCCCCAAATTCTCCTAACACAGCCCTGGGAACTGCACAGGCTACAACCAGAAAAATGCCTATCAGCTAAATTGACTGAGTGTGCAATGCATTGGACTTCAATCCCCCAGCAAAGGAAGTGAGCTTAATTTCATGGTAAACAGTTATTCATTAAATACCATCTGGAATCACTTTAATTAAAAACAAATCAGTGTTTTGAATGGAGTTGACTGAATGAGCATGCATTCTGATATTGAGAGATAGAAACATACTCTTGCATAATCTTTGTACTCCCTTGGATCCGACATAGCCGAAACCCATAAAACTAGGATGATAAATGTTTGTGTAAGCTGTAGCTGGCAGACATGAAATCCTTTGGCCATACACGGAAGTTAAAACCCTATCTGACTTGTCAGCTTTGTCACAGTTGCAGGGCTGGATCAATGCAGGCTATTGGTGCAGTATTCAGCTGCACCATTTAAAAAGAAGCCAGAATAGTCATATTGAGTGTCAAGAGAAAAACATTCAGCTAAAGCAGATAAACAATTGGTGTCATGCATTTATATTGCTAATTGTCTCTTTAAAGTTTCACTGTGCCACTGTTTTCCAGCCTGAAGTAATTACACGTCCCAAATACATCTACAGTAATTATAGTCTCTTCCGCTAACTGTTACAAAAGATCAATTAACTACAAAGTCCTCTGTGTTTCGCAGACTCCACAGTACAATGGACCGATCAGCACTGCTTTGTAGAAAGTGCTAAGAGAAAGATAAAATAACGTTCCAAGAGATGGACAATTTTGAGTTTAGCTCTCCAACTTAAAATATGATAGCACTCATTGTAGAGTTAAATCTGCTTTGGCACAATCAAAATGTCAAGAACAAGATTGAATTAGTCAATTGAATTGCCACTGACTGGCAATGTTGGCAGCAGTGGAGAAGGGAACGAGTGGAGGCTCTGTTTATGTGGGACCTGAAATAAGCTGCATGACCAGCAAAAATCCTGAGACACTTTCCTGGAACTGAACTGGAACAAATGCTATTTTTTTCAGTGTAATCTAAAAGATTCAATTCAGTTCGAAGGACAAGGTTGAGATTTAGGCTGATTCCGTTGGCCTGTGGTGTACACTTTGTTACTTTTTGTTGGCTGGCATTCAGAATTTCACTAGACATGAACAGTGATTTCATTCTAAGGGTGTTATGCACAAAATGCAACTGGGACTTTGAAATCTTTCCAATATCATTACTAGTGAAGTATATTATATTCATAATATGAAGTACAAAGGCTGCCCTTAATGTCTGATTTCTCAAGTTTGATTTTGCTGCTGGAATTAATCATCAATCTTGAGGGTCATCAGAAACGCTGAAATCATTGTCATCAGTGTGTGGTCATGGCCTACTAGAATTCTCTTCAAGATTGTTACCACATTTTAAGATGTTGGTGTTTTCTGATGTTTGAGCTGGCTGCAGGAGGCACTGCTGATTATATCTGAATGTGGGCAAATCTAATCGGCTCAATTCAGAAGTGTCATGAGTTTCCATATAGAGGAATAAGCTGGGTCCTTCCTTTCAGACAGATGAGCAATGGTGTTTTTATTGCAAGCCAGCGATGTTCGCACCCCAGAACATTGTCATTGAAAAAGCTTGTTTGCTGATCATTGGGATGGAAAGTGGGGAGTATTGATTATAAAGCAAGTTACTGCTCATTTTGGCCATTGCACAGCATGTTCGCAACAGGGCTTGGAAAGAATTTTGTTTTGCTTTCTTTCATGGGATGAGTGTCACTGGCTGGGCCAGCATTTGTTGCCCATCCCTAATTGACCCTGAGAAGGTGGTGGTGAGCTGTCTTCTTGAACTGCTGCAGTCCCTCTGATGTAAGTACCACTACTGTACTAGGCTGTTAGGAAAGGAGGTCCAGGATTTTGACCCAGTAAAAAGTGGGAGGACTGTATGTTTCTTGCTGAGGTTGTTGAGGTCAACTCTGGGTGAAATCATGGGCATGTATGTTTTAAAACCCCTATATCCTGAGACAAAACTAATGGGGGAATAGATTCCAACCACAATGTATTTTTACTATTAACCTAGCAGTTATTTTGAGGCAAATTAATAAAATTACTGACTCCTAAGGTGCACCTGAAAAGGTGCATGAAGTGAAAGTTAGTGTTGACTCTTGATGCCAATAATAGTAAATCCCAGATGCCTAATTTTCCTTGAAGGTCCTCATGGATTGGGTGGCACAGCTAACTTGCCACCTCTGTGAGAAACCTGACTTTTCTTATTTTAAAGTTGCCCCCCACCCCCATGCCAGGTGGGCTGCCTCGGCTGCAGTACTGGCTGTAGGCTGTATGTCCTCCGCATTGTCTGGCTGCCTTCATTTTGTCCGCCTGCACTGTTGTGCTTAATCTGCCAATGACTGCTCTTGGACAGAATATTCCTGGCCAGCATGTGCTTTGGTCACTGCTGTAACAGAACTTGAAAAGGTTCTTGTTTGTTAAGCTCGTGAGCTCCAGGCCGACTGCAGTAAAATACTTGCTCTTCAATTTGATTGTACATCTGTGAAGTGACGGGATGAATTGCTTGTTGAGCAGACAGCTGCAGATGAATAGTCTATTAGCAATTTCTACTTCCAACCTGTCACTTTTTACGCCCACTTAGATTTTGCTAAAACTGATGATAGCTCATTTGAGCCTCACGTTACATTATGTTCCCTGTGAAAATTGCCTTGCTTTACCCAGATGCTGTTCAGTTACTTATTTGGGCTAACAGGATTCTTGATATTTTCAAAGTAATGTAAGAGGACTTGCAAGAACAAAGAATCCCTGAATGCAGAAGAGCAAATCTCTACTTTCCGACAGTTTGGCCAATAGGTACCGGAGCGATTCAATTTGACTCTTGGGAGTTGTTAACGATCCCCGTAGAGACCAATAACTTTTAACAAGAGATATGAATTTCCCAGTGTCCGATGCAAAGAATCACACAGGTTTTCATGATTTAAGACTTTCACTGTAACAAACAAACTAAAATCAACATCGACTAAACATTGCTTAGTCGGCAATTAATACACTAAGCTACAGAAAAGGTACCCCCCCCCCCACCTCCGGAATTAATCAGTTATCACAACCGAAAACCTCACACCATGTTTATATGTTACGCCATAATCTCCGCAGATACATTGGGCCGAATTTCCAGGTTGGCGTGTGGGTGCACGCCCCACCCACTCGAGCGTAAACTAGCACGTGATGTCATCGGGCGAGTGTCCTGAAGTCATCCCGCACTTGCGCCATGTTTTGGATGGCAGGCATGCGCAAAAGTCGAAAGCACGCCCGCTGACAATGAAGAGGACAATTAAGCCCGTTAAAGTTGTAATTGTCCCAGATTTTTTGCGGTTGGTCCAACCTTACGGTTGGTGGACGGGCAAATCAGCCAGGACTCCCCAGGGGGAGGGATGAGGTTTCCGTTATTACATTTTTAAATCATGGGCATGTATGTTTTAAAACCCCTATATCCTGAGACAAAACTAATGGGGGAATAGATTCCAACCACAATGTATTTTTACTATTAACTTAGCAGTTATTTTGAGGCAAATTAATAAAATTACTGACTCCTAAGGTGCACCTGAAAAGGTGCATGAAGTGTTGACTCTTGATGCCAATAATAGTAAATCCCAGATGCCTAATTTTCCTTGAAGGTCCTCATGGATTGGGTGGCACAGCTAACTTGCCACCTCTGTGAGAAACCTGACTTTTCTTATTTTAAAGTTGCCCCCCACCCCCATGCCAGGTGGGCTGCCTCGACAGAATTTTTATAATGTATATGTTCAGGTGACTCTTTGTGATGCTTGGACATGTTTGTTCCGATTTTAAAATCTTTATCAAATACTTTTGAAGTCTTCAGCTCCCTGAGGCAGCTCTCTGCCTTCAGGGAGCTTTCATTCTGCGCTCGCCCTCGCCCACGCTCGTGTCAGCACCTGTCCTCCTCCTACCCCCCCCCCCCACCCCATTTCAGCCTGCCTTTCACACTGGCCGTTAATTGGAATCGCAGTCGGGGGCCAATTGTGGTCGGTGGTCCATTCCCCAGCTGCTCCAGGGCCCGCTGATTATCCCCACATGCCGACCTAAAAATCCTGCCCCTTGCCTTCTAATAAGGTTGAAAATTCTCTTCTCCCTGCCCCACTAGGCTGAGCCTTCTGGTGGCCTTCGAGTAGCCTCCTCACTCAATCCTCCTGAGTGGAATCAAATTGACTTCCGGCAGCACAGCACCCTCTGGAGACCCCTGAGTCTTTAGCTCTCCACTGGTCCCATCTCTTCAAACAGCGGACCCATTCTCACCAGCAGTCTGTGTGGTGCTTAACACGAAAACAGTCTCTCCCTCTTCTTGGCACGACAGCAGCCATTTTTGGTCTCCCTTTTTGGGCCTCTCTGCCAGACTGCGAGTCTTTTCAACCAGATCAACTGCCCATCTTTTATGCCAAGGTGTGAAAACTAGTACTTGTGTTTCTATGAATTTCCAATAAATACACTAAGTGCTGGAAAAGCTTAGCAGGTCTGGCAGCATCTGTAGAGAGAGAAACAGAGTTAATGTTTCGAGTCCAATGTGACTCCAAAAATAGCCATATTGGGCTTGAAACGTTAACTCTATTTCTCTGTCCACAGATGCTGCCGGACCTGCTGAGATTTTCCAGCACTCCCTCTTTTGATTTCAGATTTCCAGCATCTGCAGTATTTTGCTTTTATCAATAAGTTTCAACCTGCGCCTCCATCCCCATGACAGCCAAATCACATGGGCCTGTTTCCAGACAGAGTTCAGCATGATTACCACCCCCCCATTTTAGGACATCCTGTTTTACCTTAAAATTGAGGAGACAGTTTAAAACATAACCTCCTTATTCAAAACTCACGTTCATAACTGAGTTCATAGTGAAATCCAGGGAATCTGCAAATCTTTTAATTATCTTGAACATAAGCTCTGTCTCTAGATTGAATCAATAGCTACCTATCTGAAAACAGCAATTATATGTTTCAGTGAAAGAAACGCCAGGGACAAAATTTTCTCTGTGGGCTTTTGAACCCCAGCATCAGGCTAAACGTGGATCAGAAACCTTCACCGTGTGGGAAACTGTCCCTCAATGGGATGTTCCCTGGATCAGCCAAGTAATGACCAGAGGGAGGGCTTGCTATCCAATGAAGGACAGGGGGCGGGCTCTCAAAGCTGGAGGGCCAATCAGAGGCCTTCCAGTTTGAAAGGCGCAGCAGCCTGCAGTGGCAGGTAAGTGAGGGAAAGGCTGCTTCAAAATGGAGGCACTCTCTCTCCCCAACCTTTTTAAAACTTAATTTGCAAAAAGGCTTTTGCATCCTTGGCCACCTCTGTGGAAGGGAGCAGGGAGGTGCTCTTCGGCAGGTTGGCCCAAGGCTTCTCCTACACTCAGGCAGATAGGGAGGGTTCCTCAGCCTGCCTGAATTGCGAGTCTCCTGGTCAAAGCAGTTAAACGGTCCCCTGTCAGCTGCAGGAGCCTGGGTACCGACTGGAAAATCCCATTCGGCCTCTTTTAATTAGCCTCAAATGGTCCTTAGCTAGCTTAATCTGCTACCCCACCGTGTGGGGATGGATACCCATTGCCACCCATCCATTCTGCCCTGGTGAACATGAGCTGGGAAAACAGCGCGGAGGCCGGCAGTGCTATTTTTAGCGCCTGCCCACCTCCGATCCTGCCTGCAGGAGGAGTAAGAATCAATCCCCATGTGGCGATTTCTGTGTAACAAATAAAATAAATAGCCTGAGATTCATATCTGAACTTCTTTTCATTGAAGAAGATTGAGAGAAGGGGAGTGATCCATACTTTTTAAAACATTAGAAGCATCAATGAAAGCAGATCATTTAACTTCACTACTGTTACTGAGCTAGGGGAAGCCAGCACCAAAGATTTTTTGAGAACTTCCAGTGAGGCTGGGAATTAAAAAGAATTGCTTTTCTCTGTCCTCTGTTTATAACAGATGAGGATAGATACAACAGCAAAACCAGCTAGTGGCTCATGTGGAGGAGTTGGATGAATTTCTGGTTTAATATTGGATTGAAAATTATATGGGTACCTGTATATACAGGTAATCATTTACTCCATAAAAAGATTGTGATTCATTGAGAAGCCATTTATTCAACATACCTAGTCAAGTTAGAATAATGTACCTTGTTACATTTGACTAATCCTGAATTCCTGCCGGAATTCCTTCAGGGACAGGGAGAAATTTCACAGAGCCTCATATTTCTGGAGGTTGCATTTCTAGCTGTTCAGACCCTGCTTCCCCCCACTTGAGATTATCCATAAGAGTGTGAATTGTACATAAACTGCTGGAAGGAGGAGTCTCAATAGGACAAACAGTCACTTCTTGGCCCTTAATTCTTGAATTGTGAGTTTTGAATTGCAGCCGTTGTTGGAAACGTGGCGCTCAATTTGTACACAGTGGATTGAATTTTGTGCCTTCCCCCATGGTGGGTTTGGTGGCAGGGGGCATTTAATTGGGAGGGGAGTGGGTGAAGACCTGCCCGTCTCCACCCTGATTAAGCCCAGGGCAGGAAGTGCCTGTGGACGGCCTTCCCTGTCAAATGTAATGATCTGTACTATTCAAACTTGCCTGGGTATGTTGAATAAAAGCCTTTTCCATGAATTGATATCTACTTAAGGCCCTCATCCCACAGGGAGCACGACAAGCAAACTCTGGGGTGCTTCCTTGCAAGCTTCCAGTTGGGGGGCGGGGTGGGGTGGGGTTGGGTACTGGGTGTCCCTTTTTCAAAGGCAGTCAGTTCCTGATCGAGGGGCTCAGCATCAGGAAGGGGGCCTGCTGAGAGCCAGCCCCTGCCCTTGCTGCCAACCCCCCCATGCCTTCCCCCCCACCCCACCCCACCCCACCCCACCCCGGCCCTGCCCCGCCCCGCCCCGCCCCGGCCACCTTGTGACCTCCTTCCTGAGGCCCCCCATCACTAACTCTGTTTGGGTGTCTCATTGCTGTAAAGGCTCAGTTGGATATTGTGCCAGCAGCAGCCACTCACTAACTGGTGGCAGTGTTGAGTACAGAAGAGCTGTTGGCCCCCGGTGGGTGGGACTTCCACCCCTGGGGTCCTTGATCCCGGGAGAAGGCCCTCCGATGAGCTGTCAGCGCCTGTGTGGCACAAGATGCGGCTGGCCTTCCTGAAAAGAGGTGACCCGGGAGCCTCGTGGGCCATCTAGCTGGCAGCCAAGACCTCCCATCACCTCCTCAAGATCTTCAGTGAGCTCTCATAAATAGCAATGAGATACAAACAAGATAATCTGTTTTATTGATGTTGATTGAGGGATAAATATTGGCTAAATTTTCCTGCTGCTCTTCAGAATCGTGCCATAGGATCTTTCACACCCACCTGAGCAGACACATGGGATCTTGGATTTAACATCCCATCTGAAACTTAACTTCACTTTTCTGGTCCAATATTCTGCTTATCAGTGGCTGACCTCCCCGAATAGGGGATGCAGGGCACCAGCAGAAGGAGCATTTGAAATAGTTTTTAACATCGTCTAAATCAAAACGAAAGGGGAATTTAGCGGGCTGTAAAGATACGGAGGCTGAATAAAGTGAGAGAATAAATGGAGAGTACGATCTTAAAACTTGAGGTGCACATTCATCTTCAGTTAAGTCACGCCATTTGTTTTTTAGTTCCTTTCTTGAAACATCCGGCGACCTTGGATTAAAATATTAGCTGAATGTGGTTTTCCCAGTATCATCCCAAAATGCAGTGATGCTAATGAAGCCTGATCTGGTGGCACTGGTATTATATTTTGCCTAGTCTATGTGTCTGCTGAAACTTGCCTTTAGCTGATGCTGCCAAAGTCAACTACTCTCATAACCCTACTGGTGAGAAACAAAAATGTCTGAAATCACTTTGGGATAACAGTTTGGGCTGAAGAGTGACCTTGCCTGATTAACGTAGATGGTCTGGGAGATGTGGATGTCAACAGGTTGATCTCCAAAAATAACTTCCAAAATAGATTTCAGAATAAATCACTCTCGAATGTACTGAATCCTGAGGCCAAACTGAGACAGAGCAGTGTACAGCTGGGTGAACTTTCAATATTGATTTGAGACTTCAATTACCAGAAAAATGAGATAGTTAACATGTATTACACAACCCTTTAGAGGGATGGAGCTGTTTCCTGTCCAGATTTGGTTATGAAAATCTAGCTTTAGCTTGCTGATTGGAGAATAGTGGCAAATTTGATGGTGTTGTTTATATGACGACTGCTACCTGAGTCAGATAATGGTACTGGCGCTAAATAGAAGAATATTTTTTCCAGTTTGATATCCTAGATTGGGAGATTTTAGATATTAAAATGCTGTGGTAAGAATATGGTTAGCGAATATTCTTCCCTTCCAGCACCTCCCCCCACCCCCAGCTTAGCCACTCTGTTACCTCTCCTGATGACTTACCTGATGGCCACTTGTAGGTGCTTAAGAGCAACTTGAGTGACCAATCCATGTTTCTGGTTTTTGCTTCTCTGCTTGGAGTTCATTTGTGATATCCTGAGTCACATTGATCATCGGAGTCCGAGCAAGAAAACCCCCAGCTGAAATGTCACCTTCAGCTTGCACTGTTATTGGAAAAGGATGATAACAGTGACAGTTGCATAATGAGGCTGGTTAAAGGAAAATTGAGTGTCAGTTGTTGCTGGTCACAGCAGGGAATAAAATTCAATAATTCACCATGCCATCACATTCATGTCACAGAGCTTTATTCAGGAATCAAGTGTTTTTCTCTCCTAATATTGACTGAAAGTTGAACAATGGTGACAGCTGGGAAAATAAATAGCGTGAACAATTCCATAAACAATCATAAATTTTCAATCTTAAATTGCCTGGATGACTCAGTCAGGGAGCTCAGAAATGGATGTTGGGCCAGAAAAATGGGAGCGTTTTGTCAACAGTCATGTGTGCAACAGCCATGTTTGTAAAAAGAGCATGGCAGAGATTAAAAGTAATAGCTCATTCTAAATGGGTTGGAGTGTTGAATGAGTGACTGGCAACCTGAACCGATCTCAGTTAAAATGTCTCACTTAACCAGTTTACCCACTGTCACACTTTGCTGCTTCCTCTCTCTCCACCAAGCTACATGACCTAAAGGTTTAACTAGAGCCTGTTACTATTTGACTGAACAGTGCAAGTATGGTATACGGGTTCGAGTGCTTATATCCATAATATTGATGATCCCTGCACTTTTTTGGCTGGTTTAAATTGGCACGACCTTTGAAGTAAACAAGATTGTATGTTTCCCTGTTCATAAATAAAGTCATATTATTTATCCAGATATCTGAGTAAACTCCCCAGGGAGACATGAAAGCAGTTAGTATTGATTTATTCAAATGCAAATTAGACAGATTTCTTTCAAGAAAATAACAATTTGGGATGCAGTATCTGAGTAAATTGAGACATGACATGAGGTAAGTGCCACATGCTTGAGAGGAGAAAAAATGACCTATGCTTCCCAGTGCTGGGATTTTCCCCATTTTGTGTCTGGGTCTGTTGTAGACCAATTAATAGAGATTGATTGCTATTAGTAGTCAATAAGTCCTTTATGATTGTGTCAACTGACTATCAGGACGGGTGAATAAGAGGGGCCTTTGGCCTTTCACCGTCCAGCAATTCCTATGTCAGTGCAGCCTGATGTTGTACTCAGCCAAACAGCCCACCAAAAATTTCCAGGTTCACCTTTTCCACGCTGAATTAGCTGCTCTTAGCAGAGCTCGGGTAAAGGTGCCACGGTTTGCTTCAGTGCTCTAGTATTCAAGTGCCCTGGGATGTTTTGTCACTTTATAGATACTGTATAAATGCAAGTTGCTGTTGTTGTATTGCTTGTGAAGGATAGTGATTGACATGCAAGAAGCATAAAAATTAGAAGCATGTGACTGTTCCACAGTTTCTCTGAAATTATGGTACTTGAACAGGTGAAAGGTTTTGCATTTGTATGTTTTACACCTGTTTTCCCTCTCTGATCCATAGGCCCTCTGCCTTGTGGCAAGCCCCATATGACCAGGCTCGCAACTCACTGAACACACTCCATGCATTTGGGGTTTCCAAGGACTTTCATGGTTTAATACCAGTTGAGTCCAAACTCAACTGTAAAAAAAAATGATAATCTATTAGAGGACATAACGTTCCCAGTCAGTCTTTCTGTCTTTTAGGACATTCATTATTCATTGATAAGGCAGTTAACTGTGACTAAGCAGATGAGATTATGAAGTTTATGACATGCAGTTGGGGATAGAGATGAAGCTCTCATGAGTGAATAATTTTTTGAACTTGAAGCTTTAATGCTTTGTAAGCCTATAAATTATACCTTGAGGGCATTGCAGATGCAGGGCCTGCAACCAGCTTTGTGTAATAATCCCTGTACTTGCATTTCTTTACATGTATTTATTGGATCTCTGCTAGTTGTCTAACATAGCAGTGAGAAAATCTGATGGAGAAAGGAATGGAGCATAAAGCAGGAGGAGTCCTAATGAAACTGTCTGTCTTTAACCCATTGACGGTGCCACAGTATCCGGTGACTGGATAAGTCAAATTCTTTATTAATTGTATGGGATTCCAGAATGCTTATCCTTGTTTTGTGACTTGATTCTGCAACCCTGTCTATCTAATTAGAATTGCTGGGTTAGGAAAAAGCTACTATCCATTTTGTTAACTGGGATCCTGGAATTTTATATAGTGCTGCTTTGCCAATTCTATTCAGCAGTATTTTTCTTGTGTAAACTGCAGATTCATGGCCAAGCCTACAGCTATGTTCCTTAGCTCGCTCCTTATCTCTGTAACCTCCTCTGGCTCTACAACGCCCCAGGAATTCTGCATTCCTCTAGTTCTGGTCTCTTGTTCATCCCCCACTGCCTCCACTCCCCACTGGCAGCTGTGCCTTCAGCTGCCTAGACCTGCAAGCCCTGGAATACCTCCCGAAACCTTTGCTCCTCTCCACCCCACTCACCTCCTGTAAGAAGTTGCTTAAAACCAATTATCATGTCTTACTGCATTCCTATGAAGTACCTTAGGACATCTTACTAAATTAAAGGCGCTATATCAATGCAAGTTGCTGATTTAATGCAGTTGGGATGTATTTGACATAGTTTTACTTTTATTTGCAGTGTCATAGCTACAGTTGGGAACAGAAATTTCCTCTTATTTTATCTATCTTTTAAATAAGATAACAGTTTTTTGGTCAATTATCATATGATTCCCAACTAACAGCCTTGCAGTTAAACTTCCCATGTGTAACTTTATGTCAAAGCAATTCCATTGAATAGAATAATATGGATTGCTCCTAGCCAACGAGCCCCAGGAATTTTACATCTGACATCAGTTACATGCCCAAAGGAGCAGAGGAAGTGCTGTTTGATGCCTGCAATACATAAGGTCAGATATGAGTTGTGCCATCTTTTTTAAAGCTCTCAAGGGAACTTGTCTTTGGCAACAGAAACTAAAGAAGGTATTTGATGATACAGGGCTGTATAAACAGTTTGACAAGGATCTATCAAAATGCATCTTGAGAAAGAAACAGCACTGCCAGAGGTAAACACCAATAAAAATGTAATTTTTTTATTCGTTCATGGAATGCGGGCTTTGCTGGCTAGGCCAGTATTTATTGCCCATCCCTAATTACCCCCCCAATTAGAGGGCAGTTAAGAGCTAACTACATTGCTGTGGGTCTGGAGTCACATGTCGGCCAGACCAGGTAAGGATAGCAGATTTCCTTCCCTTTTATGACAATCGGCAATAGTTTCATGGTCATCATCAGACTTTTAATTCTCAATTTTTATTGAATTCACATTTCACCATCTACCATGGTGGGATTTCAACCTGGAACCCTGGAGGATTACCCTGGGTCTCTGGATTACTTGTGCAGTGACAATACCATAATGCCACTGCCTTCCCCTAATGGCGATGACTTTTGGTTGCTGTGAACCATTTTAGTTCCTGATCCCATATTTTATTTTGTCTTTTCAGGATGGTACTGCACCCAGTCTCAACCATCAATCGGTCCAAAGATTTGTAAAAATAATAGATACATGAGTGTGTTTCAGACTTTCACTTCATTGTCAACTCCCTGTAATTTGAATATTTGAGAGGCCAAACAACTCACGCTGGTATAACAGCCTCACCAAGGCGTGTGAGCATGTTCTCTGTCTTTCCCTCTGTTGGATAATTGAAGAATGCAGTCCTTCCTATTCTTGTCAGGACTACAAGGGGACATGCCCACCATCCCCAGCCTGACCCCATTCCTTCAATTACCAACTAAATCACCAGCCTAACCAGAATGTGCAGACACTCACCAAATCACCAGCTACAAGGCCTCAGTATGAGTATTCAGTAAATAGTAGACGTCTCTGCTAGCTACATAGTTCATTCTCCCCTCCAGCTCCTCCACATTTTTGGTGTTTTGTAAACATGTGATTTGAAAGTCTTAAAATTGATGTCATAAGGGTAGGGTGGTAGCAAATTTAGTGAAATGCTGCATTGATTTTAAATTGAACCCACTTTTGATTGTTTCTCCCTCTTGGTGCTGTTTTATAGTTCACTCAGTGAGCCTGAGTTGCTGTGGCAATGCACACTTCTACCTGTAGGTGGCGCTACATGGGCAGTGACAGTAGAGGCTCTGATGCTCTTTCATCACATGGGCTGACCAGGAATCTCTCCTGCTTTTACTGTCTGCCATTGTCATGTGTTGAAAGGATTTCCAGGTTGACACACAACCTGTTTAACCATGCTGCGAAAGCACCTTCATTGGCCATCGAGCCCCAGAGTGGGACTTGAACACCGAGCTTCTGACTCAGAGGCAGGGACACTACCCACGGAGCCATAAGACCTCCTCTATATCCCTCTTATGAAGCCATAATTCTGAATGAGCTGTCTAGGTGTGCAGTTCTCAGCCTGCCTGTGTTACTGCTGCCGCCCCACATGAATGGAATCTTCCATATTTGCATTATATACTGTGCCACTGTATAAGTGGATTTTCATGAGCAAGAGGGACAGATGTGAGCCAGAGACACTAACCTTGGGGATCTGAACTGTTTGTCTATTTTGTATGAGCAGTCTACTGACTGGAAGTAGCTGCAGCACGTTTCAGTGACTGTAAAGCGCTTTAGGACATTCTGAAGTTCTGAAAGTAACTAGAAATGCGAGTCTTTTTCCTTTCACAGTCACCCAGAAATGCAGATGAATGACCTTCATCTAATTCTTAATTTTTCTAAAGTTTTGGTGAGGTGCTCTTCTGTCCATTTTTAAACCCCTTCCACTATTATGCCGGATATAAAGATTTGTTTGAGGAAAAAGCCATGAATCCACACCACTCATCCACTCCGAAGAGACATTAGTGAGATAGAAAGAATGATCTCGCATATCCCCCATTTTAATTGCTCCACCATTGCCTACCATGCCGTCAGCTGCCAAAATGCTAAGCTCTGTAATTTCCTCCCTAAATCTCTCCACCTCTCTTTCTTCCTTTTAAGATGTACCTTGAAATCTATCCCTTTGACTAGGTCAGCAGCCCTGATATCCTTATGTGGCTGTGTAACATTTTGCTTCATAACAGCTTAAGTCATTTTGCTACATTAAAGGCGCTAAATAAATGCAGCTTGTTGATTATCACACTTCTCTGAAATGGAAACTTCTGTTGCTGTAAGTAAAAATGATATGTAATATGGGGTTATGCAGCCAGATGTATGAAACGCTCTTGAACTGCTACTCATAAGATTCCTGCTGTAAATTAAAAGCAGGTTAAATTGATGGACAGAGTTTGGAATTTCAGCGCATACATACATAATAAAACATTGTAAAAGGTTTCCAATATCTGCATGAAGGAAGGTGGAAATTCCATGCGAGCAGGCTCCTGCTGTTGAGTGACTGAGTTGTACTATTAGTGATAGAGTTGATCTGTAGACACTTCTTGGGTGGAAACATTAAGTGTATTTACGATATACTCAGCAGCAACTACATGCATACTTTCAACTCCAACTCTATCTCTACACTGACTCTTGAGGTAGCCTGTGCTACTCTCCTATTGGTTACTACAGATCATGTGATCTTCTTTAACAAGTATTATTCTTAAAGGTACATTACACAATAAATAAAACCACAATTACTACAACTCCTATCTAAAACTAAGTGATCTGCAGCATTCAATTTAAAGATGGGTTTTTCCTGCTGTTTTTTTTCCTGCATTGATTTAAAGCATGTTTCAGTTTTGCGAGTAACTCACCTGACTCCCCAAAGCCTGTCCACCATCTACATGGCACAAGTCAGGAGTGTGATGGAATATTCTCCACTTGCCTGGATAAGTCCAGCTCCAACAGCACTCAAGAAGTTTGACACCTTCCAGGACAAAGCAATCTCTTTCATTGGCACCCCATCCACAAACATTTGTTCCCTCCACCATCGACGCGTGGTAGCAGCAGTGTGTACCATCTGCAAGATGCACTGCAGGAATTCACCAAAGCTCCTTAAACAGCATCTTCCAAACCCATGACCACTACCATCTAGAAGGACAAGGACAGCAGACACATGGGAACACCACCACCTGGAAGTTCCCCTCTCAGCCTCTCGCCTTCCTGACTTGGAAATATGTAATAGTTCCTTCTCAATCACTGGATTAAAATCCTGGAACTCTCTTCTTAAAGCACTGTGGGTGAACCTACACCACATGGACTGCAGCGGTTCAAGAAGGCAGCTCACCACCACCTTCTCAAGGGCAAATAGAGATGGGCAGTAAAAGTTAGCCTAGCTAGCGACTCCCACATCGCATTAATGAATAAAAAAAAGTTACAGGATTTTGAGTGTGAACATTTTTTTTCAAACATCTAAACACAGACCATTGCCCTCTGCAGTCTGAGGCTGTACCTTTCTCTATACTGTCTGACCTTGCAGAAGTGTGCAATCAAGGGCCGAAAATGGCCCACATTTATATCTGTATTACATTTATATCTGTATTACAGATTTAATGTAATGTGAAGTGTTACCTACTCCTATTCAAAATGGTATAATTTAGCAAGAAGGTTAGTGATGTACAAGCTAAAAGTACTAATAATTTTGTTTGCAAATAGCAATATGAAGCAAAGATTTCAATGCTAAAAACACAATCTCAATATAAAATCTAAACAAACGAGAATGTCCATTTCTAATGTCACTTGCCTTAAGTAATCAGAGCTTTTTATTGTTTTGCCCATCTCTGTTCATTGAACAAAAGGGATATTGGCCATCTCCACTGCAACACAAACTTGTTAAAAAGACTATCTGCAATCTATTTGGACCAGCAGCATTCAGAAGGATTAGTTTTGTTGTCCAGAAGTCCAAATATTAACTCTAAAGATGTTTAAAATACACCTTTGGCCTGTTCTCAGATTTTCCTTCCCCACCTGAATTGAAACCAAATGATACCTTCTGTAATTTTCTAACTGCACTAACAAACCAAGAGACACTGTGTATGCCAAGAGACACAAAGGAATCCATAAGCATTTGTTACTAATTGAGCCTGCACAATGAAATGAGCCAGAGAATGGATTTTTTGGGGCTTAGCACCTAAGTAACATCCATTTGTTTGGTACACTATGAAGAAAAACTACACTGTTTAGCACCTGCACTTTTTTGCTTCTCTAGGGGCCCAGGTTATTCAAATCCCATATCAGTGTGTTCCAGATTAAGTCATGATTGCTCCATTTATCAGTGTTTACCTCAGGTGCAGGATAGATGCTGCATGTCTGTATGAGCTAATAAGTTACAGTTATGCTTGAAACATCAGCAAGTTCAGTTGTATTTCTCCTGTAACCTTATGGATTCACAAAGAGATAGAAGAGTTGTGTTGGGAGTACTTTTGATCTGTTTTATTGAGTTTGGATGATCTTTCCATATTCTTTGCTACATCCACCCTTAGCATCTTTAGGCCCCTCTCATTGGAAGATTCAGATTTATGAATCCACTCTGTTACAATCCCAGCTGCTGTTAATACTGGACAAGTCAGATCCCAGAGTGAAACCTGGCTTGATAGATCCGGACTTTTTTTTAGAAAATGTGGAGGAAAGTTACTGAACAAATTCACAGGAGTCAGCTGATAAATCTTTAAAACAAAGAGTAAAATATTTATTAAACAAAAAAAGTGAACTATATTACACCAGAAAAAAGGTTGGAAAGATCCCAACACAAGAAGATAATTCAAAATTCCACTATTCCTTTGCCCCAGCAATATCTTTATAGCCACATAAACCAGTGTAGAGTTATTACTAGCCTGACAAACAAAGGCTTCTCACTTGGGACTGTTACTGTTGCAAATGATTTTCTTCCAGTGGATTCCTGAACATTCACTTGGTACTTCTCACCCAACATGCATCTCTCCCCGAGACACCTAAAAATGCAACCTAAGCTGATAGATTCTTCAAATATCAAGCAAACAAATGAGTTTGTTAAACCAAGCCTTCCAGTAGCACTTCTATTAAACTGTTCAATTTACTGAGTCCTATAATTGATTATTCGTTTAACTTATTTCCCAATAGCCTTGATAACATTGATCCTTGGTCTGATGTGGCAAGGAACCTTCTTTCCCCACAAGTGCTAGGCAATTACCACCCCCAACAACTAACCACCTTCCCTTGATATTCAACGGCATTACCATTACAGACACTTCACCATCAACGTCCTGTGGGGTTACTATTGACCAGAAGCTGGACAGGACCAGCCATACAAATACTGTGGCTACAAGAGCAGGTCAGAAGCTGGGAATTTTGCAGCAAGTAATTTGCCTCCTCACTCCCCAAAACCTGCCCACCATCTACGAGGCAAAAGGAGCATGATGGAATAATCCCCACCTGCATTGATGAGTGCAGCAACAACAGCGTTCAAGGCACTCGACATCAAGGACAAAGCAGCCCACTTGAGCGACTCCCCATCCACCACCTTAAACATGCACTCCTGCAGATGATGTGTGCCAGGCAAACCAAAATCCACAAGAAAACTTGGTTGCATTATCACAATTGTTTTGCAATTTGTATTTATTACGAAAATATGTGTGCACTGAATTTAAAAGTTATGAGTCCACCAAGACCTTTAGAGATTTTAAAAAGTAAAATAAAATATTTATTACCAAAATAAAAGGTTTCTTGCACATACATAAGACTACAATTATTGACTACTATAACAGGCACTCTCAGAAGCCTTTGTCATTATTCAAGCTACGAACAGAACATCCTTAAATGGCTGCAGTGTCCTTCAGTTTCCTGATGCCTGCCCATTGATCTCAACAATACGGACTAAACTTGACTTTTGCTAAAGATTAAACTTCAGTGGTCTGACTGGATTGGCATTCACAATTCATAATTTCTATACATCATCGTTAACTATATAATATTTACCCATCTCTCTGTAGAATGTTTCAACCAGATTATCATTGCTCACTTCCTTCGGAAGTAGTGTTAACTCATTAAAACATGCAAAGGATTCAGGCTTTGCAAGTGGAAGGTTTGAGAATTAGGAAACCAAAGAGAGGAAATGCATTTGTCAACCTTTGCTCACCTGAATAAGCTTATTTTCAAGCCTGAATGAACTAATTTGTGTCAGACTGGTGCGACTTAACATATTGACATCTGCTATGCTTCAGGATTAATGGAATGCAGATAATCAGCTTGAGGGACAGCAAGTTCTACTTTACAGTCACAATCTTTTCAATGTTAAATGATGCTAAAGGAAATATGCTGTTTTATTTGTAATGAATTACTATTGCTTGTATTCCTTAGAATATATTAAGACTGATTTTCATTAACACTGGGTGCACTCTTGAATTCAAGGGCAGCTGATATTAATGCAGTCATTGTCTTATCATTATTCACCCAAGTGATAGGGGCATGTCAGTGCCAGTGACAGTTCAGGCATATTCACATGTAGTGATGCTTCAAAATAGCCAAGATCTATATATGATGCCTGGCACTTTGAACATTAGCTATTCTGGGCATTACTTGTGGACATTTAGAACCTTCCTTCCTACCAGCTAATAATTACAACTCAGTCTAGACTGGTCAGTATTTATGAAGTATTCTCATACTTGCTGATACTTCTGTCCCTTCAGATTGGTGCTTATGACCTTATTTCTTCTATTGCCTGCAACCTGACTCAGCATTTTCAACTCTCTCTTTGTTGTCCTCCCAAAATACAAACTCGAGAACTGACAACTTGTTTCAAACTCTACCGCACATCTTGCCCTTGTTAGGACCAGGTGAGGAGGGGTGAATGGCTCCCCGTCTTTGCCTACCCCCTTGTTTGACCACAACAGGTTTTTTGTTTTAAGAGGATCTATTTGCCAATTCAGTGAGAATTAACAATTTATGCACGTGGTCATAAAAGAACCAATAGGACAGATTTCCCTGAGCTTAACAAAGAAAGAGGTTAGCTTTATTATACTCAAACTGATCTAAGTTAAATAATAAAGTACATACTAACTTTCACACACACAAACTTGAAGCTCACACACACACACACACACACAAATACTGATTAGAGTGGGAAAGGATGAGTCAGCCAAATTAGAGTCCATTTTTAAAGAAGTAAAAGAGTATGCAGTCTGTGGTTTGGTGACTCAACTGTCTTCAGGCTGCATTCAATGGTCCTGATGCTTCCAATTTAAAGATTTGGATGACTGAGTTAGTTGTTCTTTGGGAGATGGTAGTGCTGGATTGGACTGCTTTAAGAAATCTTTATCTGCACCAAGGCATCCCTGGATAATCACAGTTAGCAAACAGGGCTTAAAGCTTACCAGGTGGGTTGGAGAGGACAGGTGGTAGGAGTGATCCTACTTAGATCTTCTCCCCAACCTGCCAGTCCTCAATGTTGCTGATAAATCATGTACTTAAAACATACAAATGGTTGGCTTGTCATGTGAACTTCCTTCTCCAATTTCCAGGGGGATTTAAAAAAAGCTATTGTCTGTGATTAGCTTGGGTCTGGAAGCTAACTGAGTCAGAGTCTGTGGCTGAACGATTTGTCTTAATGGCCAGTCTCCAACAGTTGAATACCTCAGGTGATTGTCATAGATGCCTTGCTAATGAGACAGGAGATGTGAGTTGTCAACACTCCCCTGAAGTCATTGTCTTTGATGGATTTTGCAGACAGACTGACTCCACTCCAATGAATTGGAATGTGATCCATCTTGGGCTATGAGTTCGAATCACTTTAGTTTCTGTGTGTTTAAAAAGTCTATTTTAAATGTGCAATTCAGATTTCTAGCTGGTGGATTAAACATCATTATTTGGCATAAAGCAGATCTTCACGACACCCTGCCCACCCATCACCTCATTCCTTCATGATGTACATTAATTTCGAGGCATTGGGAATGACAGCTAAATTCCTCGCCCAACATCGCCCCATCACCTTGCTCTTTATCACCTGTAGCATCCTCCTGCCCTAATAACAACTGCACACCCCAGAATTTTAATGCCTCTGACTCAAGTCTCTTGTGCATTCCCTTTACTCCAACATCTGTTTGATAACAGCACTTCCTGTGATCTATTCTTCGTAGTTGCTTCTCTAAACTGTTCTTCTCCACCTCTCTTTCCTTTTTTTAAAAAACAAATCTCCTGAAAACCCAACACTTCAGTCAAGCCTTTGGACACTCTTTCTAATCTTTTTAGTCTCAGTATCCATTTTCCCTTGTGCCTTCCATGAAGCGCTTAAAAATATTTATTTTAAACATTAAAGCTGTTGATAAATGGCAGTTGTTGATTCTGCCATTGTAACCATGAATGTACTGACCAATCATTAGGACCCGCTGACTGACAATGATGACCTCGTACTGGCAGCTCAAGCTCACTGCTACCCACCAATTTTTATATTTTGTTGTTGGCACTTCTGGCAAGGGTTAAAGTACAGAGAACAGAAGCAGGAACTCTGGTCAGTCAACCCCTCACTAATTCAGCAGCACTCAGCCCAACTATAGCTTCCTTACTGGTGTAGCAAAAATTGAAATAGAATCTGGGACTTCAGCTATTCGTGGATTAACTCGCTTGAGCATCGCAGGCAAGGAGCTTTGTTTCCGTTATTAATGTTTACTTTGTTTACTGCTGCAGAAGCTTTACTAATCTCTAACAAAGCTACCACAATAATGCAAAGCCAATTCCCCATCTGTGGCGCTATCCTGCCTCATGACTCTCTGCGCTGTTCATACGCGATAATTAAAGGTCATTGCCATTAATCTTCCACAAGGAAGGAGTAAAATGATGGCCTGGATGCATACTTCAAATCGTGTCTTAACCTTTATATTAAGTTGGATGTATTAAAAATAATCTTTTACAAGTTTTTGATATTCTTTTCATGGGGTGCGAACAGTGCTGGCAATGCTAGCATTTGCTGCCCATTCCTAATCACCCACAGAAGGTGGTGATGAGCCATGTTCTTGACCCACAGCAAAGTGCCCTGTTAAGGTATGGCACCTGGCTGCTGTGAGCCAGTGATTGTGGCCCAGTGTAAATCCCTCCTCCTATGGGACAAATATCTTTACCCAATGCACCTGCCACGTGGAAGGACCATGAGTAAAACCTTGTGACCCACCAACACTCCGGCACAAGGCATTGGAACATATTATGCCATTGCTATTTATAAGTAGCCGGGGTGGGGGGGAGATATAAGGGGTGGGATGAAGGCAGGCTTCACAGGTTTGTTTTAAATCTTCAAGGGAAATGATGAAAATAACATTCTCCATATTTTTGCTGATGGTTAAGGATGGCATCACTTATTAATATAGCTCTTCCATCCCTTTTTATTTCAGTATGAATTCAAAGCCAAGAACATCAAGAAAAAGAAAGTGAATATAATGGTATCAGTGGATGGTGTCAAAGTCCTCCTCAGAAAGAAGAAGAAGGTGGGTTCACCTTGAGCTATCTTTGAGGTAGTGATTTATAGCAAAGCCATGCCCTGTCATGATGAAGCTTTCAATCATCATCTACTGGAGGTTCATGTTTTCCAGTTCTCTTGTGTCATTGTGTGCAGCTAGAAGCAATTTGCTGTAGGACCTATTCATTTACAATTGCTATAGCTGCTTAGACATTTGACCTCTTGCGTATTTATAGGACTCTGCTTTGGTCGCTGACAGAGCTCGTAAAGGTCTTGGTCCTTGGCTGTGTTGATGATTGATTGTGACATCTGTTTACACATGCCACTATCCATCTAGTACATCTGCAAAGTGATGGGATTGTTATTGGTCGCTCTGATTCAGGTGAAACTGTTAACAATTACGAGAGGCACTTGGGAAGTGGAGGCTTCAGGTGCTCTGCATCAAGCCTGAATTATTTTAAAGAACTTTCCAGTTATATTTTGACACTTTGTGCGAAAACAAAAAGCCCTGCCGGATGGCCAGGTGCAGTTTAGGGTGTGGATGTGTTATTGGTTATTCAAGTAGAATGCAGCTTGGCCTCTTCACAGATAGAAGCCTGAGCCCCAAATGAAGAAAGTAGCTAAACTATCCCAACTTCCCAGTTTTGGTCGTCTTTAACTTACTGCCCAATTCCTCAGATCTTCTGATCAAACCTATCAACATCTTCTTGAGGATCCTTTCAGCCACCTCCAATATTCTCCCTCCACCTGGACCCCTCCCTCTGGATTCTTACCTTCTCTTGATCTTTTCATTGAGAACTGTTGGCGTGACATTAGTCATCTCAATTTCTCTGCTCCTCTCACCCACTCTAACCTGTCTCTCTCTGAACTTACTGCACTCCCTTCTCTCAGGTCCAACCCTGACATTGTCATCAAACCCGCTGACAAGGTTGGTGCTGTTGTTGTCTGGCACACTGACCTCTACCTCGCGGAGGCTGAGCGTCAACTCGCAGACACTTCCTCCTACCTCTCCCTGGACCATGACCCCACCACTGAACATCAAGCCATTGTTTCCAGGACTGTCACTGACCTCATCTCCTCTGGAGATCTTCCTCCCACAGCTTCCAACCTGATAGTCTCTAAACCTCGGACGGCCCGCTTCTACCTCCTACCCAAAATCCACAAACAGGACAGTCCCAGCAGACCGATCGTGTCAGCCTGTTCCTGCCCCACAGAACTCATTTCCTGCTATCTTGACACCATTCTCTTTTCCCTTGTCCAGTCCCTTCCCACCTACATCCGTGATTCCTCTGGCACCCTACATCATATCAACAATTCCCAGTTCCCTGGCCCCAACCGCTTCCTCTTCACCATGGACGTCCAATCCCTCTACACCTCTATCCCCCACCTGGATGGTCTGAGGGCCCTTAGCTTCTTCCTCGAACAGAGGCCCGAACAATCCCCATCCACCACTACTCTCCTCCATCTGGCTGAACTTGTTCTCACACTGAACAATTTCTCCTTCAACTCCTCTCACTTCCTCCAAATAAAAGGTGTGGCTATGGGTACCCGCATGGGCCCCAGTTATGCCTGTCTCTTTATGGGGTATGTGGAACATTTCTTGTTCCAGTCCTACTCCGGCCCCCTCCCACAACTCTTTCTCCGGTACATCGATGATTACTTCGGTGCTGCTTCATGTTCTCGTCTGGTCCTGGAAAAGTTTATTAATTTTGCTTCCAATTTCCACCCCTCCATCATTTTCACATGGTCCATCTCTGACACTTCCCTTCCCTTCCTTGACCTCTCTGTCTCAGTTTCTGGTGATAGACTGTCCACCAATATCCATTACAAGCCTACTAACTCCCACAGCTGCCTCGACTACAGCTCCTCACACCCCGCTTCCTGTAAGGACTCCATCCCATTCTCTCAGTTCCTTCGCCTCCGTCGCATCTGTTCCGATGATGCTACCTTCAAAAACAGTTCCTCTGACATGTCTTCCTTCTTCCTTAACTGAGGTTTTCCACCCACGGTGGTTGACAGGGCCCTCAACTGTGTCCGGCCCATCTCCCGTGCATCCACCCTCACACTTTCCTCTCCCTCCCAGAAACATGATAGGGTCCCCCTTGTCCTCACTTATCACCCCACCAGCCTCCGCATTCAAAGGATCATCCTCCGCCATTTCCGCCAACTCCAGCATGATACCACCACCAAACACATCTTCTCTTCATGCCCCCAGCGGTATTCCGTAGGGATCATTCCCTCCGGGACACCCTGGTCCATTCCTCCATCACCCCCTACACCTCAACCCCCTCCCACAGCACCTTCCCATGCAACCGCAGAAGATGTAACACCTGCCCCTTCACTTCCTCTCTCCTCACTGTCCAAGGGCCTAAACACTCCTTTCAAGTGAAGCAGCATTTCACTTGCACTTCCCTCAACTTAGGCTACTGCATTCGTTGCTGCCAATGCGGTTTCCTCTACATTGGAGAGACCAAACGCAGACTGGGTGACCACTTTGCAGCACACCTTCGGTCTGTACCCAGACCTCCCTGTCGCTTGCTATTTCAACACCCCACCCTGCTCTCATGCCCACATGTCTGTCCTTGGCCTGCTGCATTGTTCCAGTGAAGCTCAACGCAAACTGGAGGAACAGCACCTCATCTTCCGACTAGGCACTTTACAGCCTTCCGGACTGAATATTGAGTTCAACAATTTTAGATCATGAACTCTCTCCTCCATCCCCACCCCCTTTCCGATCCCCCTTTTTTTCCAATAATTTATATAGATTTTTCTTTTCCCACCTATTTCCATTATTTTTTAATGTATTTCCATCCATTGTTTTATCTCTACCTTTTTGCCTTTTTCAATTCCTTCACCCCACCCCACCCCACCCCCACTAGGGCTCTCTGTACCTTGCTCGTCCTGCTTTCTACCCTTAATTAGCACATTCCTTAGATAATATCACCACCGTCAACACCTCTTTGTCCTTTTGTCTGTGACATCTTTTGGTTATCTCCACATATCACTGGCCCTCTATCCAGCTCTACCTGTCCCACCCCCCATCCCCTTAAACCAGCTTATATTTCACCTCTTTTCTATTTTTCCTTAGTTCTGTTAAGTCATACGGACTGGAAACATTAACTGTACTCCTCTCCGCAGATGCTGCCAGACCTGCTGAGCTTTTCCAGGTATTTTTGTTTTTATCTTCTTGAGCTGCTCTGCCTTCCATTGATGATGCTGTATGAAACAGACATTGAAAAAACTGCTTTGCATCTTTTAATTCAATGCTGGGTCTGTATCTGTTGCGGTTGGAGGTCTAGCTCCCACCCTCATCTCTGGCCCCCTCCTCCCCACTCTGCACCACTCTCCTGGTGAGGACCCAGAAATCCAGGTGCAGCGTAAAGGATCTCTGGCCCTTTTTTATCTGAAGCCAGAAATAGGCATTCTTTTGGAGAACGGGAGAGCATAAGATGTAAGAGCAGGAATAGGTCATTCGACCCCTCGAGCCTGCTCTGCCATTCAAAGAGATAATACCCGATCTGACTGTGGCCTCAACTCCACCTACCTACCTGGCCCCTTGATTCCCTTGTAGAACAAAAATCTGTCTAACTCAGCCTTGAACATATTCAATGACTCAGCCTCCCCTGCTCTCTTGAAAAGAGAATCCCAAAGACCAGTAACCCATTGAGAGAAGAAATTCCTCTTCATCTCCGTCTTGTATGGGAGACCCCTTATTCTGAAATGGTTCCCCCTAGTTTCCTCATGAGAGGAAATATCCTCTCAGTATCTACCCTGCCAAGTCCCCTCAGAGCCTTATATGTTTCAATAAGATCATCTCTCACTTCATCTAATCTCCAAGGAGAGGCTCAACCTTTCCTCATAAGACAATCCCTTCATCGCAGCAATCAACTGAGTGAACCTCCTCTGATCTCCCTTCAATGCATGCATATGCCTCCTTAACTTGGGAAACTGCTATATGCAGTACTCCAGGCACAGTCTCACGAATGTCCTGTACAGTTGTAGCAAGACTTCCCTACATTTATACTCCACCCCTCCTTTCAATAAAGGCCAATGTACCATTTGCCTTCCTAATTGTTTGCTGTACTTGCGTACTAACTTTTTATGATTCATACCCAGACCCTCTGCATCGCAACATCTGTAGTCTCTCTTCATTTAGATAATATTCTGCTTTTCTATTCTTTCTACCAAAGTGGGCAACCTCACGTTTTCTCACATTATACCTCATCTGCCACTCACTTAACTTATCTCTTTGCAGACTTTTTGCATCCTCCTCATAGCTTGCTTTCCTGCCTATATTCATGTCACCAGCAAATTTGGCTACAACATACTTCTTCCAAGTCATTACTATAGGTTGTTAATAGTTGCGACCCCAGCACTAGTCCCTGTGGCTCCCCACTGGTTACAGTTTGCTGATATTAATCCCATTAGTTTTATCTCTGTTTTTACTGAAACTTAAGAATATGGCTGTGAGAAGCCACACGGCAGAATATACAGTGCTATCTCATACTGAAGGTGAATAAGACACAGTGTCATAGTAAAGGATACAAAACAGGCTGTTCCAGCAACTGAACAAGCCCAAAGGTGGCCTACTAAGGTTATAATGACCCTGTGAATGGTATGTGATGTAAGGGAGGCACATTAGTGCAGTCAAACATTCAGTTATTATCAACTGGAACACACAAGCTCTTTTTAAATGGCTGATCCAAATTTACTTTTAACCTACAAAGCGAAGCAACGTGACAGTTAATGAGCAGAATAGCCTTTTGGTGTAAAAAGCAGTGATGGTTGCTCAAAGATAGGTAAATCAGGTAAGACTCGTAGCCCCTGTTGTCTTTCCAATTTATTTGTTAGCCAAAAACAGTCATTAGATGTGACAGTGGGGAGGCCAACACAGGGACCATCACACTGGCACTTCCAATTAGAAGCAGTGTCTAGGTTAATTATAGTCTATACTTCCACTCTTGTGTTAACTGTGCAAATGTGAGAAAGCAAGAAGCTGATGTCCTTGCATCCAACTCATTTCTCTTCTTGTAATGAATGATGGCAATGATCAGTTTTTTAAGCTTTTAGCCCACTTCTGAGAACCTTAGCCCAATGATTTCTGGACTATCCGTCTCACTATGTTAGAAGCACAGTCACTGGCCTGGATTGGGGTGGGGGGCGCCGAGCGGGTGAGTGATAGAATCGGCTACCCACCGGACTCAGATCAGAGATGGTCACAGGCTGCTGAGTGCTGTCTAAAAGGCCTGCGTCAGTTCCCTGGGACTTTATCACAGTTGTTTTATTAACTATTAGTCCCTCTGGGACTCAACCCCATATCCACGGTCCATGCCCATATGTACCAACTCATGCCAACCCACATCCCCACTAACCCTGTGGCTCCTTATAGCCCCAGGCCACTTAGTGCCAACCCATAAACCCAACCACCCCCATGACCCCTTATCAGCCCATGCCAAATTAGGGTGATTCCACCAGCTACCCCCATGGCTCCTTATAGCCCGTATTCCAACTTATGCCCCACCACCCTTTCCCCTTACACCCTCCATACCAACTCACGCAGACCTTGGGAGCTATGCTGAGATGAAATAAAGTTCTAGGTATCCATATTCACCATGTCTTAAAAAAACACTCATTGATAAAAACTCATTGAATACATATAAGTTCCCTCAAATACTCAATACAATATAAAAACAAACATTTGTATTTGTAACCCCACATTAAAGACAACTAATCATTTAATAACCTCTTTGAGCTGTCAATCAAACTCTGAACATACAGCCACCTCCCCTCCCTACACACACACACACACACACACACACCCACCCCACCCCGGCCCGACCACTGTGATAGATAGGATATGGAAAGCAGTCAAGCACTAATAATGATAACACTTAGGGTTATGCCAACAAAAAGCAATTGAAACTGCAGCACAAATGCGATTCAACTCCTGGAACAAGGCAGACTGTTTCTTTTTCTACATTTATAAAGGACATGAGATTTAAATAACTTGACAGCATAACTGTTCCACAGACCTTTCCCATCCTTCATGAGCATTTACTCTACTCTAAAAATGCGTGATTCCCACAATGCAGGAGAAGATCCTTGCTCCGGCGAAAATGGGATCTGTTTGAACTCGACAATGAGTTAAAAATGACCCTGCTGAGTTTGAGTTTCCCTTATGTGTGATTCACATTCTTTACTCTTTCCCTAGCGAGAATATGACCTGTTGGACATGGTGCGGGACTTCTGTATCTGGGTCCCACCTGCCATTTTTGAAGTTCCCAAGGAACTCCACAATTCTGCAAAAATTTAGGCTGCTGTATCCTTAGAGGAAGAACTTTAATAAATGCAGAACGGAACTCAGTTATCTTTGTCAGAGTGATAACACATCAGCAGATGTCCATTATTTTTCAGACATCCCCACACCCTGTGCATGAACGTCCTAAGAACAAAATGGTAGCTGAGAAATATGGAATATGGGAAATTATTGGACATATGTATTCTTTAAAATCAATTCACCTGTGAAGTAACGGTCTCCTCTAAGGACTCCTGAGAGAACAATATAACAAGCTCTGCAACTGAGATATCCTACTTTCATTTATGTTTGGTAGTCAAGATTATGAAGAAGTAACGCTTTAGTAAAGGACTATTCTAAGGTGATAAACCTTTTGAGTGTGTGTTTGCTTTGCTTTCTCTGCCCTGGTATTTTACTTTTGTTAGATCCTCCTATCTCTCCGAGAAGCTAGGATTTCTACTCAGCACTTTAAGCTGAGCAGCATGTTGAGATTGACATGCCACACAACAGTTACATCACGTGGGTTCCAATCCCCACTGCCATGATAAGAGGTAATCCTTCCCATGTCAGAGGGAAAGGAGTGGGGGAGTAGTTCAAATAGACTGGCTCCATTTCCTGCACCACTCTCAAGTTTAACACCACCGGATTTTAGACGCAGATGCGATTCCCACTGGACTCTGGCCAAGTTAGTCAACACCAATCAGGATCCCATCAGGCAAGTGGTCCCAATAGCCTTTTAACCCGCTTCTAATTGGGGTGGCTGTGATTGTCAGATAAAGAAATTGGGAAGCCTGTGAGACCCTCAAGCAGCTTGTTTCATGCATCCATTTATTTTCTCAAATCTACCAGCCTGAATTGCGATAACTGGTCCCGAAGTCTGTTAAACTGGGAATGATGCAGTACAACAGGCTCTTTGTGGAGCCAGTACAGCTATATCAGAGTACATGTACTTTGACTGTAATTTCCCACTAATAAATTGAAAATGGCAGTTATACACCTACAACAGGCATTTAGCTGATATGTAAACAACACAGAGATAAGCTACTTGGGATAAAGCGAGGGGAAGGTTATGAAACATTCAATTCTAACTTTCATCACAGAAATAACAGAGTTTATGACTATCTAAAATGTTTTATTGGATTTTCTATTGCATTCCACACTTAAAAAGTGAATCAAAAATGGTACCAAACTTGCTAGTTATTTTCAAAACAGAGTATGAAGTGTCCATGACTCTGCTGCTATCAATTGTGTCCACTGGCAGAGTGGCATTGTGTGTTTTAAAGGATAACAATTCTAAATCAAAGATTTTGGCATCCTTGTTTGCTTTCCAAACACTTGAAGATGCACCATTTCAAAATGGATATTGTAATGTAGTATTGCTCAGAAGAAACATAACAACAGCTCCAACAATACAGATGTTTAATGATGATTCAGATTGCATAAAGAGTTCTGATTTAATTTAGTCTTAAAAATACAGTGAAAATGAATTGATTATAGACAGATCAGACTCAGTCATCCAACTGTAGAACACCTCTGCTAGGATGGGATCAGTGCTGTTCACTGCTCATTTATGGAGGTGATGAGTTGAACTGAGACTTAGTTTTGCCTTCATTTTATTGACCCTTTCCTGATGCAATATTTTAAGCTTTGGGAGCTTTTACAGATGTTTGGATCTTCCTGTTTTATGAAGGAGGGAAGGAAATTAATGTATCTCCTATTTGAAAAAGGAAAACACTAAGAATGGAATTTTTTTTCATTTTTAACATGGAAGAATTTTTTAAAAAATTCACTCATGGGATGTGGGTGTCAGTGACTAGGTCAGCATTTATTGCCCTTGCTAAGAGAGCATTTAAGGGCCAGCCACATTGCTGTGGGTCTGGAGTCGCATGTAAGCGAGACAATGTAAGGACAGCAGGTTTCCTTCCCTAAAGGGTATTAGTGAACCAGACGGGATTTTAAAACAATCTACAATGGCTTCATGGTCATCATTAGACTTTTAATTCCCAATTTTGTTTTTTAATTGAATTAAAATTCTGCCGTCTGCTGTGGCAGGATTCGAATCCGGGTCCCCAGACTGTTACCCTGGGTCTCTGGGTTACTAGTACAGTGACAATACCACTATACCATCACTCTCCCATGATGAATTTTCATTAATATGAGAGGTGTGCTGTTCCTAATTAATTTTTAGGAAATGTCATTGTTGTAAAATGGTTCTCTGGTCAAGCACTGAGATATTTGATTGTAAGTAATGCTTAAACTAATGTATTGATGGCTTGCTGTTCCTTTGCCTCAGCCCTTGAGGTTTTCCCAATTTGATTCATCAAAGCACCAAGTACATTTTGTACCACTTTTTCTTGTAGTGTGTTAGCAGGCTGCAGAAGAAGTGAGGATTTTTTTGTGGTGATCTATGGGTGCTTTCCTATCTTGGATTATTAATTGTGTTGTTGATTATTGTGTACTTTAGATGGCCAAGAGTCTAGAAGCTAAGGACGAAGACAGGAGAGTGACCCCGACTTCATTCTGGATGACTCTCCTTGTAAGTCGTTTTGGAATATTAAATCGCTACATTATAACATTGTTTACACATGTTTTAATTTAAACAATATATTTTTGAGAATATATTTAAAACATATATACTTCATGATTAGTATGGAATTCCAATATATTCAGTAAAAGACAAAAAAAGACTTGCATCTTTTTAATTCATTCATGGGATGTGGGTGTCTCTGGCTAGACCAGCATTTACTGCCCATCCCTAATTGTCCTAAGGAAGGTGGTGGTGAGCAGCCTTCAACTGCTGAAGCCCATATGTTGTAGCAATACCCACAGTGCTGTTAGGGAGTTCCACGATTTTGACCCAGCTGCATATATTTCCAAGTCAGCCTGGTCTGTGGCTTGGAGGGGAACTTGAAGGTGGTGTTATTCCCATGCATCTGCTGCTCTTGTCCTTCTAGATGGTAGAGGTCATGAGTTTGGAAGATGTTGTGGAAGGAATCCTGGTGAGTTGCTGCGTGCATTTTGTACATGGCACTCACTGCTGCCGATGTGCGTTGATGCTGGAGAGGATGAATGTTTAAAGTGGTGAATGGGATACTGCTCAAGTGGGCCGCTTTGTCCTGGCTGGAGTTGAGCTTTTTGAGTGTTGTGGGAGCTGCACTCATCCAGGCAAGTGGAGAGTATTCTATCACATTCCTGACTTGTGCCTTGTAGATGGTGGACAGGCTTTGGGGAGTCAGGATGTGAGTTACTCGCCACAAAATTCCCAACCTTTGACCTGTAGCACCTTTCAAGACTTCAGGATATCCCAAAGCAGTTTGCAGCCAGTGAGGGTTTTTCAAGTGTGGTAATTGTTGTAATGAAGGAAATGTGGTTGCTAGTTTGCACACAGCTAGGTCTCAAAAACCACAATGAGGTAATGGCCAAATAGTCTGTTTCAGTGATGTTGTTTGTGGAATAAACATAAACCAGGAAAACAGTAACACCTTGTAATATTTGCAGTAACATGATCTTAGGAGAGAATACGCACTTTAATTTTATTTGAAGAGTGCAGCGCGTACCCTGTGTCTTTGATAATGGGTCTAGGAGCTGTGGTTGAGAATTGATGAGGTACCCATGGTTGGGGCTTGATCTTTGAGTTGCTCCTAGTTTGGCAGAAGAGATGGGGTAGGGAAGGGAAGAAAGTCAGGTGAGCACAGTTTAATTCTCTCTGGGGCTTTAGCTCTTTTGCTCCAATGGTTTGATGTAAAGTTGGTCATCAGTGAGGTCAACAAAACACACTTCAGAAATTAAACAAGTAAAATAAAAACTGCAAGCACTGTGAACTGAAATCTAAACAGTCTAAACATTTGCACATTAAATGGAATCCTAAGCCACCGATGTGGCACGCACATACACACACATACACACACACACATACACACACACACACACACACACATATACACACACACACACACACACATATACACACACACACATATACACACACACATACACACACACACATACACACACACACACACAAACAGACACACACATACACACACACACACACACACACAAACACACACACATTACAAGCAATAACTTCACTGACTGCCCTATTATTAAGAGCTAAAAACGGGCAGTAGGCCCTTAGTTGCGATGCAAAAGATCTAATACCTGTTTGAAACCCCTGCTGCAAGTTTGCTTTGCCCTGAGGAGGTTGGCTTTCGGAAATACCAGGACTGCTTTGCAACCTTAAAAGCTGCGCTCAGAGGAATCACCTTAAAAGCCACGAGCTTTTTCTCCCTCCAAAATATACTCTATCCATAAAAAAAACTATTGTAAAATTACATTCCATAACAATTCAGATTGGACATTACTGAAAGTGCAATCCAGTTCATGTGTATCCCATACAGAATGGCACTCAGCTGCTTCAATACAATTGCAATTGCATGTGATATTTACAATGTACATTCCATGACAAAGATACCTCTGGAGGCATTTTACAAAGTTTCCAGCCACTTAGTATAATATGGCAGGAGGACTTTAGGTTGTGACCTTTCCCCATTGGGTCTTTGGGGCAGCAATCCCAAGCTTTAGTGCACCCCTCACCACTTAGTCCTGGACCTTGGAATGTGCCACAATCGGTCATGGACATGTCTTTGCACTGGAAGACCAATAGATTTCAGGCTGACCAAAGAGTGTATTTGACTAAGTTGATGGTCCACCAGCCACAGTTGATGTTTATCTATGTGTGCCCCCAGGGATGAGCTGCGTGAGATGAACCTCAACAAAAGTCACTGCATCTCTTTCCAGACCTTCTTTGTAAAGGCACATTGCAGAAGGAGATGGGTGATGGGCTCATCCCCACTGCAGCTGTCACAAGGGCAGCATTTGGAGGGGGAGAGACTCTGGGTGGCAGGAAGGATCTGACAGGGAGGGCCTTTCTCACCACGAGCCAGGCTCGTTTTGGTGCTTCTTTGAAAGTTTTGCTGATGAGGCATTCTGCCAAATGACTTTGACAGTCTGCTCGGGGAACCATCTGACAGGATCCACCATCTCCTTTTCCCTC
Organism: Carcharodon carcharias; assembly: GCF_017639515.1. Taxonomy (NCBI): domain Eukaryota; kingdom Metazoa; phylum Chordata; class Chondrichthyes; order Lamniformes; family Lamnidae; genus Carcharodon; species Carcharodon carcharias. The sequence goes on from NC_054482.1 coordinate 719,508, forward strand.
AGGGCCTCAAAAATAAGTTTTTTATTCCTGGGACACGGGCGTCACTGGCTAGGCCAGCATTTATTGCCCATCCCTAATTGCCCTTTTTCAGAGGGCACTTAAGAGTGAACCACAAAGCTGTGGGTCTGGGGTCATATGTAGACCAGACCAGGTAACAGCTGCAGATTTCCTTCTCTAAAGAGACATTAGTGAACCAGTTGGGTTTTAATGACAATTGCCAATGATTTCATGGTTATCAGGCATTCAATTCCAGATCTTTTTTAATTGAATTCAAATTCCATCTTCTGCCATGATGAGAATTGAGCCTGGATCCCCAGAGCATTACCCTGGATCCCCAGAGCATTACCCTGGATCCCCAGAGCATTGCCCTGGATCCCCAGAGCATTACCCTGGATCCCCAGAGCATTGCCCTGGATCCCCAGAGCATTACCCAGGATCCCCAGAGCATTACCCTGGATCCCCAGAGCATTACCCAGGATCCCCAGAGCATTACCCTGGATCCCCAGAGCATTACCCTGGATCCCCAGAGCATTACCCAGGATCCCCAGAGCATTGCCCTGGATCCCCAGAGCATTACCCAGGATCCCCAGAGCATTACCCTGGGTCTCTGGATTACTAGCCCAGTGATAATACCACTCTGCCATCCCCTCCCCTGTTACATGCAGGCCAGCCAAATAAACTTGTGGTCAAAGGTGTTTCTTCTGCAGAAACCTTTCCACAAGAGGCAGATAGTATGGCACATCCAACAGGCTGGAATTTCTGGGGCAATGTGTCCTGAGCCAACGCCGGAGACAGACAGAACCTCAGCACATAGTGACACTTGGTGTTTGCGTACCGCGGGCCTACACAAAATTTGATGCAGCCGCACATAAAAATGGCCATCAGGACGGGGGCGAGGTAGGGTACGTTTTCCCCTCCTTCTCTAAATATTTTCACACGGTGTCCCTGCGGAGACGGTCCACTGCTGACATCCAGACTAACTGGAAGGAAGCTACAACCAACGAGGCAAATTTTAAATTATATCTATTTAACTGAATGAGGAACCGGGAAGACTTTGAATGGCCGAGCACATGGTCAGTGTGCTCAATAATCCTGGTTCAGGTATCCCAAGAAAGAGTTCGGAAGGACTGTGGTCCCCAGAAGCTAAACTGGGTTTAGGTAATTGATGTACTTTACAAATGGCTGCCTTGGCAGGTCTGCTGGTTTTAGTTATATATCCTATGATATTGGCGCTAAGCAGGATGACTACCCTTGAGAATGGCCTAATGTTTGGAAAGAAAGAAAAAATTGAATTTATATAAACATCTTTCATAACTTGAGGATGTCCCAAAATGCTTTACACTTAATTAGTGCGTTTGAGGTGTGGTCACTATTGGAATGTTGGAAAACCAATCAAATGAATTATTTATTGACAAGTCTGCCGGCAATGAAATAGACACCATTCATTTAGAAGATTTGAAGTCTTTTCTGTGCCTAGTCCCCATTTTCCATTTCGTAGTTTTCTTCATGTTGAATATATACGTCTCTGGTCTTTTGCTTCCAAGTTGCACGACTTGTCATTCTCAGTGCCTGGAGAGTGGAATTTCTAAAGTTAAGACAGGAATCATTATGCACGTTCTCTAAATCTGTTTCTGTACATCAGCATTTTTATATGGGACAACAGCTCGGATTGGTGCAAATCTAAATTACAATGTTACTGATGAATAAAATTTTCTTTTATTGTATATAAAATTGGCCTTTTTATTTCCCAGATCAGAATAATAGATCTTTGTGGATTTTTCCTTGACTTTTACAGAAAATAACATTTGTATTATCAAATTTTTTAAAAATGGATCTTAGAAAGTTTGTTTAAAAAGCATATAATATAAATACGACCCCAAAGTGGAAAGGACTTGGGAATGTACCTGAAGTTGAAAGATAGCATTATGTTAGAGGCATGACCTTTTATCAGAACTCATCTTTTAAACATCGATTAACCTATTGTTAGGCCAAGTGAAATAATAAAGTTTAGTTTGAAGGTTTACTGTATGATGGGAATTTAGCCTGCAGATTAATGGCACTCATGCCTTTGTTACCTTTTCGATTTGACTATATCAATGCAGTTCTGGCAGGTCTCCCATTCTTGAACTTGTAAGCTTTAGCTTAACCAAAACTCTGTTGCCAATGTCTTAACTCTATCTCACACCAAGTCCCATTCACCTCTCACCCCTGTACTCACTGACCCTGTGCTGGCTCCCAGTCAAGCAATGTCTTGAATTTAAAATTCTTATCCTTGTTTTCAAATCCCTTTGTGACCTTTCTCTGCAATCTTCTCCAGTCTCAAAACCCTCTGAGATATCTGCACTCCTGTAATTCTGGCCTCTTGAACCTGCCTGATTTTAATCGCTCCATCATTGGTGGCTGTTGCATGGGCCCCAAACTCTGAAATATCCTCCCTGCACTTCTTCACCTCACTTTCCTCCTTTAAGCCACAGCTTAAAACCTACTCCATCTGCTTAACTCCTTATGTAGTTCAGTGTCCTATTTGGTTTTCCCAGTGAAGCACCTTGGGACATTTTATTACGTTAAAGGTGCTATATAAAAATAAGCTGTTGTTGTTATTTAGTAGTTCGAAGCAGTGGTCAAACATGTTGCTTATCAATCTTGGGGAGCGGGGGAAGGTTTTATTGTGTGAATCATAAAACTATTTCATTAGGAAGACATCTATAATAACTAGTTGAACTCTTGCCCTCACTGGGATAGCCACTTATACCTGCACCCTCCCCTGGGTTGGCATGCCTTTTCCCATTAGGCACATTCAGATTTCAGAAGCCTCCATCAGGAGGAAGAAGAGACAACTTGCCCAAACTTCTTAAATGGCCACTTAAAGCTACTAACAAGCTTGTTTTCAGCTTGTTCAGGGGCAGACTTGGATTTTCGTTTCATGGGTCAGGTTCAACGGGAAGTCAGAACCACAATGTGGAGGAGGAGGTGGTGACATAGCACAGAGCGGGACAGAGGCAATAGGCAGCATTGTGATGTCCCTCACAGTGTTGGCAGAAGAAATGATGGAGTATTGTTAGCAACAGCAAATTGTTCAGGCACATTGGAGAGATAGGATACAATATGGACCAAAATAAAAAAAGATTTTGGAAACACACTGGCAAGTCAATTAGCATCAGTAAAAAAAGGAAAGAAAGGATAGACTAAAGTGAAGACCCTTTTCATGGCTGCCTTTCCTTATCTCTCCTCCTTTTCCTCACACCTCTGTTTAGGAGATTACAAACTGTACACAATACTCCAGGTGCAGTCTCACCAAGGCTCCACACAATTGCAGCAAAACCTCTTTACTCCTGTACTCAAATCCTCTTGCAATAAAGGCCAACATATCATTTGCCTTCCCAATTGCTTGCTGCTCCTGTTTATTAGCTTTCAGTGATTCATGAACAAGGACACCCAGATCCCTTTGAAGTTCAACACTTTCCAAACTCTCGCCATTTAAGAAATGTACCGCATTTCTGTTTTCCAGACCAAAATGGAGAATTACACATTTTCCCACATTGTATTTCATCAACCATGTTCTTTCCCACTCACTTAGTCTGTCTAAATCCCCATGAAGCCTCTTTGCATATTCCTCATAACTCTCATTCCCACTTGGTTTTGTGTCATCAGTAGACTTGGAAAATAGGCTGCAACTTCCGAGCTCCAGGGCAGTGTATCTGGTAGGTACCCCAAAGATGTGCTGGGGAACATCCCCCACCTCCCCGACACCCCCCCCCCACCACACACACACACACACCTGAAGGTTCCGAGATAAGGATTGCACGGCAATTGCCCAGGAAGTTCAAACTTCCGATGGGCAATTGCCCTGCACTGGGAACCATCCAAAAATGCAATTTGAATTGTAAATTTTGGATGGTTCCGACTGTGTTACATTAATAGTTACCCAGAAACAGTAAGAAGAATTAGAACCACTTCTTGCTTCTGGGTAACTATTCTACCCACACTGACTCCCACAAGGGACTTCCCCACCCCACCCCTCCAACTGACTCCTCCACCCCGAACCCCCTTTGAGATTTGGTATTCTTGCATCTGTCCTGATGAGTGCAAGCCGAAAAGCTTCAACAGAATGTCTCTTTTTTTCAGCAATATTCAACTTGATTTAACTTTCTGTGACGAGTTTAGGTCACTTACATGCATATCTAGGAACCTCCACATTTAAATGCACATCTCCCTTCACCTGCCGTTGAGATTCTCTCACCCCTTCTCCCACCTGAAGAAATTGTTTACATGGACCTATCTATCAAACCCTTTTAATATTTTAAACACCTCAATCAGATCAGCTCTCAATCTCCTATTCTCAAGGGAATATAAACCAATTTTATCTGACCTGTTTTCAGAATGTAATGGAATGTAATGTATGTGAGCAGTGCTTATTTTTCTTGTAGCTGTTGCCATAATCCTTAAATTCAATTCCTTTGGAATTTGGATTGGCACAGCCTCTTAGTGCAGGAATTTCACACAATGTGTACAGCCATTTCCCGGACAATCAGCACATTTCACTCTATATTACTGCGTCTAACACTTGCGGATTAGTTGACAATTTATTACTGCTGAGTAATTTTTTTTTTTGTTGCTTTCTTCAGAAAAAGGAGTGGACCTGGGATGAGAGCAAGATGCTGATTATGCAGGATCCTATCTACAGGTGAGTTGATGCTCCTAGTGAGCAGCAGTTTTGTGAGCTTCTGAAGTTATCATGACTTCACTGTTTACCTCGAGGAGTTCAAAGTTCATGGGGAGCCAGTAAACATCTGTTACATATGTAAACCAAGCTGCAACCTGCTGTATGACCAGGCAATGACTGGCTTATTATCGCAGTTAGGATTCCTCCGTCAGGCATTAAAGCACACAAAATTACACACTTCAAGAGCTCTCTGGTGGTTTTATCTATTGAGCGATGGTACAGTTCAGTAAGTTCATGTTTTTGAAGCGGTATGTTTAATTCCCAGAAGTGTGTTCTATGTGTTAGAGTTGCTATGGGAATGGACAAAATGCTCCAGTGATGCGTGTAAAGATTTGAAATGTTCCTCATTAAAGGATGTTATAGGAAATCAGATTTTTTTAATTTAAAGGAATTAGATCTGGACTCTATTTCACGGAATCAGCCAGTTAAAAGCAACAGTTGTCTGCAGGAGACTTGTCATTCAAATCCTCATAACTTTGGATGTATCTAGATACCTGCATGTTTGAACTTTCACCTGTGTTATTATTTCATATATTTCATGGAACCATTTATAAGTACTTCAAGAGCAGCTCCCAGAGGCAGACTTGGTTCAAGAGCAGCTCCCAGAGGCAGACTTTGTTCAAGAGCAGCTCCCAGAGGCAGACTTTGTTCAAGAGCAGCTCCCAGAGGCAGACTTTGTTCAAGAGCAGCTCCCAGAGGCAGACTTTGTTCAAGAGCAGCTCCCACAGGCAGACTTTGTTCAAGAGCAGCTCCCAGAGGCAGACTTTGTTCAAGAGCAGCTCCCACAGGCAGACTTTGTTCAAGAGCAGCTCCCACAGGCAGACTTTGTTCAAGAGCAGCTCCCACAGGCAGACTTTGTTCAAGAGCAGCTCCCACAGGCAGACTTTGTTCTCTGCAACTAGTGCCTTCCCTGTTATCTACTGTTGCCCACAAGGTTGCCAATTGGCTATTTGAAGTAAACTGGAATTAATTGTAGCCCCATGCTGTTACATCTTGTGACTTCCAGAAGTTTGAAATAATCACATTATTTTACACAGATACAGGAGCTGACATTGAATATATTTCTTATAAGGAGATAATAGTACAGAAGATTGCCTTCTCCCGTCTCAGTTTACATTTATTTTACTGTTTTTGTTTGCACCATCGCACCTGTCCACCACCTCCCTTGTCTTGAGAGGCCTTTTTCAAAGCTGCTATACAATCAGACATTCAGGCCGTGAGGACTGGGGGCTGGTAATGAATGATTCAGCCAGGGAATCCAAGGATGCAGAGGCCTGTCGATCTTAGCGGCAGAGCCTCATTAATTAAAAGTCCCACCGGGATGGATTGAGCCTGGTTGGTGGGTGGAAGCAGGAACTTGGTGGCAGGAAGCTATACCCATGGGAACGATCCCAGGTAGTCAGCAGCAGGAAGGCTCTGAAGGTGACCAAGAGGTGGGCACAAGACCAGGCTTGTGATGTGGGTGGGGAGGTGGGTGGCATGGGGGTGCTGTGGGGGCTGGGTGGGTGGTGGGTTCAATATCAAACCAGTGCTACAATCCCCATGGAGTCCAATAACTTGTTTTTAAAAAATGAATTTACAGTGACTGATTAAAAGGATTGAATGAGAAGATTTCAAGATTTAAGACTTTTACTGTAACAAACAAAGTAAAAGCAAAGTTGACTAAGCATTATTTCAGAAGGCAACTCATAATCTAAACTACAGAAAAGCTTCCCATTAAATTATAAAACAGTCAAAAACCTCCCTCCATGGTTCTACTTGACTCTGTCCCTTAAGTGGCTACTTCATTCTTCAAGATGATTCTTAGCTCCCAGTGGCTTGCTTCCATTCTTCCACCCCCAGCTGGGTAATTCCTAATCCCAGAACTGACTCATAGTGAGGGAGAAATTGGAGATTCTTCTCTCCAGCCAAGGCGAAGCGAAGCTTCCTGCCTCATTTAAACCCTCACAAACTTGGTCTCCTCAATCCAAGCGTGAGCTCCCATCCATATTCTGTGGGGCGAAGGTGAACAATATAAATTTACTGCCTTCATCTCTCTGCTGTCTCTTTCTCCCCTAGACTCTTGCAGTTCAGTGATATTTTATGAAAACTTGCAGCCCAACCCGAAAATAACTTCCTATGGGCTCTTCTTCTCTCAAACCCATCTAATGGAAATGGGAATCAAAAGGGCCATGTATCTGGGTAGAAATGCTATTTAAATATCTTCTTGACACCCCCCCCCCCCAACCCCCCACCCCCTGCCTCATTCCATCTTGGAATTAAATAAATGGTTTAAAATATAACCATTTACAAAACCTGACATCACCAACTCCTCCCTGGGTTTTGGAGATGAACAGTCAGCACAGCTGCTCTGGCAATTGTTTACAGATGTGTATATCTTGCACCTTCCACCTAGTTCAACAGCCTAGGCCCCCCTTTAACCCTTAACCACCAAGCCAACCAAGCTTGTTGCCAGCAGAATTTAGAGGAGGTCACATAGCCCCTTCATTATTCCATCCTACCCTAAATTGAAGATACAGTCCCAAAACACAAAAAATATTATAAGCTTTGTATTTGTAACATCAGTAATACTTCATGTCAGGATATACGGCCTTTGGCAGGACCTTGATGATGGTCTGATTCACTGCTATAAAAACTTACAGCAGGTAGGAGCTAGCAGCTAGACTTTATTCAAACTTTAACCCATCTCATGCTTCATTCTAGCTGGGTAAAGGAGAGAGAGGGTAAAATTTCAGCCTAGGGCCTGAATTTTTGCGCAGAAAAGGGAAAGGCTCCGGATCTGAAAGTCCTGACCTTGCTCCCACTAATCTGATCTGATTTTCTCAAGGAGGGAGTGGGAAATACAACATGTACGCATTAGACCTGGGGGAGGCCTAAGTTTAATGCAGTTCTTTGGAGAGGTAGGTTACCCTTTTGGAAAGGTAAGGCACCCTTTTGGCTATGGTCACGGATGACTTTGGGAAAGGTCAGGCACCCTTTAGGAGTGGTAAAGTGCCCTTTGGGATTGTTAGGAGTGGACATGAATGTGCATAAAAAGTGGATAAAACTCATTGTCAAGCTCATTTGGACTGTCAAAGGGGCTGTCATAATATTTAAGTCTCCTGCCTTTTAAATTTGTGAGAAAAAAACTGCCTGCAGTGTTGAACAAAATATCTGTGCTTGTTATTTCAAGTCTGAACCTGAGGGGATTATAGGATTAGTACTGCATGACTGATTTCACAACCTATCATTATCACAGCATGGTGCCTGTCAATTCACTGATTGACAGCTCCACATGCTTATAAAGTCTTTGAAGTGGGAATATGAAAATAAATGCTTGCTCTTACAAGGGATTAAAGGAATTTAAATATAGTGAATGGATTTTTAATCAAATGCATTTTTTTTTAAATAATGATTTCATCAATGCACTTAAGAACTTTATTTAATCTTAGCATGGGTCCTCAGGTCTGCCATGGTGGAAACTGTGTAAGTTGACATGGAAGGTGTAAGGGTAAAAGGTGGTGGGTGGTGATTGGCATGAGTTGGCACTAAGTTGGCATAGGGGCTATAAAGAGCCATGGTGGGTGGAGGGGCATAGATTGTGATGGAGGGTATGAAGGGACATGGTGGTTGGGTGGGGGCATGAGGTAGCATAGGGTGGTATGGCTGGGACATGGGGAGTTTTTTAGTTGGGGGGGGGGTTGTGAAGGCTAGAGGGTTGATTTTGATTTCATTCTTTTTCTCACTGCGCCGGAGTACTGAGGCGAGCCTTTTTGCCCAGCTCGCCTCCGCAGCTGGCACCTGCTGTGTTGCCTCCACGTTATTTCCAGGGCAGCATGCCTGACTCCCATTTCACCCCACCCCAACCCGGGACGAAAATCTGATCATCTGGGACACTTTTCCCAAGTTGGGTGTGCAGGGTGGAAGTTATCCCGAGTCTGGACTCCCGACCTGGGGGTGAAAATTAAGCCCTAGGAGTGTGACTCGCAACAGTTCTCCTTCCCGCTCTATTGTACAGTGGCCAGTTTCTATTCTCCTGGGAAAGATTAGAGAATTGCCTGATTAAAGCCATGTCTTAATAGTCAGCACAATATCTTGTCACCTTTCACCATGCACTGTAGAAGTCCCATCAATGGTCTCTGATAGTCTGCATTATAAACTGCAGTTCCCCAGTGGCTTCTGGAGAAACATAGTATTGCGATAATGGGCCATAACTTCCAAGTTGCAGGTCATCGGATTGTGGTGGTGGGGTTGGGTGGGGGAAGCGTTGTATCTGAAAGATTCGCTGGGGAATCCCCTTCGGAAGTTCCCAGTTAAGGTTTGCAAGGCTATTGCCCAGAAGTGCAAACTTCCCATGGGCAATTTCCCTGCACCGTGAACCATCCCAAAATGTGATCTAAATCACAAACTTCGGATGGTTCCAACTCTGTTACATCAATAGTTACCCAGAAAGGTTAGAAAGATTAAAACCACTTCTAATTTCTGGGTAACTGTTGTACAGATCTCGGGGACTCACCCACAGCCCCTGACCCTGGGATCTCCCCCACATCACCCCATGGCAATCCCGTTAAGCACCTTGGGATGCTTTTTTACCTGAAAGGCGCTATATAACTGCAAGTTGTTGCTTGAAAGATTGGCTAAGAATGCCATTCAAAAAAAAAGACTGATTGGTTTGTTTGTTTAACCCTTTCAATAACTGGTCCAAAACCTACTTTGTTATTCGAACTGATTTCAGTGACCAGTGTAAATGCCAGTTAATTAGTTTATTTTCTGACCTTTATTGTGTTATTAAGAAACAGGGTATGCTGTGGAAATCCTATTTCTATTTCCAGAGAAACCAAACATGTCTGATGCCAGGGCACACTATGGCACATTACCCTTCATGCAGCTAGGCCTCAGCTCATAGGAAAATAAGAGGATTTATCTGTGCGAGTTGGCAGTTTTATTCAGCACATCAGGAAAGTACTTGGAGAAAATTCAGTAATAAAGATAGTATCTTGTCACATCTCTCAGCAATGTCCCAAAGTACTTCATGTACAATGAATTATTTTGAAATGCCATCACATTGATAAATCTTTGCACAAAGCAAGATCCCACAAATAGCCATCGGATGAGTTACCAGTTAATTGATTTTTGTTGCTTTTGGAAGAGAGCAAACTAAGAGCATTGACTACCCTGTCTCAATCTCATTGTACCCCAATGCGAAACCTGTTGCCTTTTAATGGGAAAATGTTGAGATTGTTTTTTTTTTCTAAAAAAGTATGAATATAGTACCAGGTAGAAAAGTTAAAACCCACGCAGTATCTATGGGTGTGCTTGGTAACCAGGCTTTAATTGGATTTCTTTTTGAGTAAAGGCAGATGTCTGTAGCAACCAGGAATTCATGTTTTAGTGCATGAATGAAATGAGTTTGTTTTGCTTACCAGCATTGCAGTCTTTCTGCCCAGATCTGAGTTCTGCTATCATTGTGCCAAAAATATTGAGCTGAAATTAGCTGGATGAAACCAAGAAAAATCACCCAAGCTTGCACTGCTTCGCGCATCTCTCTAAAAACAAACATCGCACCATGGGTTGTCTTAATGAGGGTAATTAAGTAAACTTTCTCCCTCTGCAGGTGCTGCCTGACTTGCTGAATGTTTCCAGCCTGTTCTGTTTTTATTCCTGATATCTATCATCTTGTTTTTGATTAGATACATGACAGTTTCCCCTGGGGAAAAAAGGTGTTCCAGAATTAAAAACCTATTGCTTGCTGTTCTTTTAGCTGTACATTCATTCAATTGAGCTGTCGTGCATGACACAACTGGCCTGGCTACGCTTCAATTTCAAAATACTCATCCTTGTTTTCAAATCATTCCCTATCTCTGTAACCTCCTCCAGTCTTATAACCCTCCGAGATCTCTGCTGAAGTGAAACAATTTGCAGGACTATGGGGAAAAGGCTGGGGAAATGAGACTAGGTGAGTTGCTCTTCCAGAGAACATGAACACAATGGGCTGAATGGCCTTCTGTGTTGTAAGCATTCTACGATCCTATGAAAGTTCTTTGCCTTCTCCCTCTCTTTACTCCTTTAAGATGCTCCTTAAAGCTAGCCTCTTTGACCAAAAGCATGATCACTTGTCCTAATAGTGACTTATGTGGCTGGGTGTCAAACTTTGTCTGTTTGTGCTGCTGTGAAGCACCTTGAGCCATTTCACTAAGTTAAAGGTGCTATCTAAATCCAAGTTGTTATTGGTAATGACAACGCAGCATCAGGCAGCATATATGTTAAAGTGCAGAAGTGGACCAATGATTTAATATGCCTGGTTTCACATCTGAATATCATTCACCAATTGGAACGTGAGAGTAGTAAAGGTTGAAAGGCATCTTTGTTCTATAGAGAAACCTGACAACACTGTACTGTCACATGACAATATGACCTCATCATATCCTACAATCTGAACCTGGAATTTGCCACGTACCACGACAAGCTAGTTCCTGGGTTTTATTTATCTTTTCCATGACACATTCATATATGTTTTTAAAACTTTAATTCAGAAACAAAAAAAACAGCACAAGCAAGATGAAGATTAAACCTTGCCACTTTATTTTGCTAATAAAACTGTTTTTGAAGACAGGCATCTGGAAGTCCAGTTAATCATTTGTTTAATGATCTAACTTAATGGGCTGAAATTAATTGGAATTTTAATTTGAAAACTTTACTGGATATTTTACAAATCTTTTACAGAATGAAACTGGTTCTTTAATGGTCTCTGGTGGTGAGGTTATAGACACCTGGCTCTCTCAAAAATGAAAATCATGTGGATAACAGTGCCTAAAACTCTGCATGGGAGAGCAATGTTTGTTCATTACCTTTCATAGTTTATGTTGCTAAAGTCTGCTGCCTTATTCCAGTGGCAAAATTGTAGGCCCATGAAGGTATCATTAGCCAGTCAGTTGGTTAATCAGTCCCCTGTCCCTCGTGGTTCGTGGGACATTCCATTCACTGATGTCTGTCCAAAAAACTTGTCCTCTCTGTGTACTAACTTGCCTTACATCCAGCAGATCACAATTTGTCACAACTGATGTTCAAATTTGTAAGTCTATGACAGAATTGTTTTGCCTCTATTTCTTTCCATGGCAAAAGGCATTTTCACATCGCAGGTCTGACTCACATCTCCTGACCAGGAGGACTGGTGGACTGGCCTTTGGTTTAGCCCTGACCTCTGACCTCTCTGACTTAGGTGGCACATAATCTTTTACCAGCAGGTCAAGACGCAGGCACTGGGGAACAATGAATGTGCTGGTGTATTCCACTCAGAAATAGAGACTGATTTTAGCACTGTAAATAGGCATCTGATGCAGGGATGATAATGATCTCCTATCGTCCAAACTAAATGGGCACCACGTTTTAAAAAAATGTATGTCCTTGTGCCTTGAGTGCCTGGCTGCACTGTGACCTGTGTGTGAGGCAAATGTCATACATCAGATCATTCAAACACAGCAAGCACACTTAATTCATCCAGTTTCTGTCAGAAAATCACCTTCCTATCCTGGCAAAGCAGATGGGAGTTAATTGTGCTTGTTCTTTAATATATTGTGAACCAATTCCACATGAAGCATTCCACTGGGCTGCCCAATACTTGCCAGTCTGCTCTGTGTATGTTTGAGCTGCAATCATGACTGACAGTGGACACAAGATCCATTCAGGCCCAGAACTCAGAAAACCTAAAAGCTTGTCAGTCCAGTCCTGAGAAAATCTGATGACCCGTGGCAACTGCCTGGTCACATCTGCTGAGTGACAGTATGAGAGTGTGGAAAAGCGGCCTCCTGTACTAAGTCTTCATGCTGACTTAGGTACTGGTGCTGCCGCCTTTGTGTTGAACCCTGTCAATGGAGTTGGGGCTGCCTCTGTTTGCAGTACTGAAAAATAGATGCAGCATAATTGCAGATCAAGGGCAACCTGCTTTACAGTGAAGCAAGCAAGCGCAGCGCGGCATATTTACAAACCAAAGCACTTTCTCTGTTCCTTAGCTGACAGATAAGTTACTGAGAAAGTTCTGTCACTGTCTTGTCTGCTGTGCAATGTAAGGTCACATCAGCTTCTTGCCCAGTGAGAATAGACTGCTAACACATTCTGTAGCTTTAAATGGCGTGGTCCTTGTTGTTTAATATATTGATGTACAGATAGATGAAAGCTCTTGCACAAGATGGGAAGAAGGCCATCTGATGAAAACCACTCATTGCTCATGTGTTGATTATGCCGAGACCCTGGGATTTGCTCCCTGTGGCAGTTGCCATATATCTGGAAGGTTGGATTGACAATGGTTATATACTGTCCTCACATAGTGCAGCACACTTTTTGTCAGTCGTGACGTTTTACATGATTATAGCATTGCACAGGATTTCATTTTTGACTTCTTTATTTATGGGGCAGGGCAGCCAATGCATTTCAGGTTTTATGTTCCCTGGTTTAATTCATTACTGCCTGATAGCATTTGTGAAATTGCGCCATGGTTTCCAAAAACCAGGCAGTATAATTTGAACGTTCTGGGGTTAAATGCCTTAACATAAGAGCATAATACCCTGCATAGTCAAGCATGCTGCATGTCACTCTCATGTGCTTTACATAGATCCCTCCTGCACTTTAATCTGCACCTGCAAATTGATTGCAGAAAATGGCCAACCCAAGTGGCTAGAATGGGAAGGGTTAAGGCACAGCTAAAGCTTGGATTTCTGAAACTAGAATTACCCACGAATACTAAGACACGTTTCAGTGAGCTTTATGGTTGAGTCAGAGACCTCAAGTTGATTAAAGCATTCAGCTGTGCATCACCCTTTAATCAACTCTCTGTTAAAATAAAACACACTGGAATGGTCATTATCGCCAGATCAGTGCACGGTCGAGTAAGATCAAAGAATATGGCTGGCTAGTAGTCAAAATTTCTCGTAAATACATTTAAATCTCAGAACACGTTGAGGGGCTCCAACTAACGTGACAGAAACACCTGAAAGGATAAGCTCCTGTTTGAAAACCGTCTGCAGAAATCGGTCAAAAGAAGTATTTGGGAAAAAACAAGCTTAGGTTTCTGAACTGCTGGGGGAAAATATCTGAATTTTAGCTGAAATAAATGTGAAACTGTCTCTTTTGGAGCCACGGATAATTGGTCACGTGAATGTGCCATGTTTTGGCTGAGGGCCTGTGGGGAACTGAACCAGGCGGGAGCTATTCTTTCCAGTGGGCACTGAGGTTAACTTTACCACCATGTGCCTTGGGTTTTTATTGATGTCATTGCAAGCGCAGACACTTGGGAGTTGAGTGCCCACACAATGGCACTGACTAACCAATCAGGAGCACACAGCTATCGTCCATTATTAGCAGTAACACTGGAGAGCCAAACAAACCCTTCATCATTGCAGTTTTCTTTCTTTTAAGATTATCCTTTTAGAATATTGGGATTATTATAGACTGAAGGAATTAAATATTCCACAGGACACAGTGATTCCTGTTCTGTCAGGGAGGGTAGTTGTCTGCAAATCAACAGGCCATAGTGACATCGAACTTACAGCATAGACACAGGGAATTTGGCTTGACTGTTTATGTTCCACATGTGATTCCTCCTGCCCTACTTCATCTAACCCAATTAGCATCTCCTTCTGTTCCTTTCTCCTGCATGTACATATCTACCTTCCATTCAAATGCATCCATGCTATTTTGCTCAGTCACTCCATAAAGTTCATTGTTGTGTTAGCTGTGGCTCAACTGATAACACTCTTGCCTCTGAGTCAGAAGTTTGTGTTCAAGTTTCACTCTCAAGACTTGGGTGCAAATTCTAAGCTGACATTCCAGTGAGGTGGTGAGAGTGCTGCACTGTCGGAGATGTCATCTTTCAGATGAGGCATTAAACCCAGGTATTGTCTGCTCTCTCAAGTGGACGTAAAAGAGGTCATGAGATTATTTTGAAGAAGAATAGGGGAGTTCTCCTCAGTCTCCTGACCAATATTTATCCCTCAATCAAAATCACTAAGAAACAGGTTACCTGGTAGTTATCACATTGCTGTTTGTGGAACCTTTGATATGTGCAAATTGACTTCCACATTTCCTAAATCATAGCAGTGACTATACTTCAAAACTACTTCAATAGCTGCAAAGAGCTTGGGACTTGCTGAGCTCATGAAGGGCACTATATAAATGCAAGTTTTTTTTTTAAATTTATGTGGCAACAATTCCCATACTGTAGACACTGTAGATAAAGAGGTCTGACCTGAATTTCTCATTGGATTTATTAGAAATTTCCTTATATTGACAGCTCCTAGCTTTGGACACCCCACAAGTGGAAACCTATTCTCCATGTCTATTCACCCTATCAAATCCCTCCTAAATTCAAAGATCTCTCTTTGGTCAACCCACAGCTTCTGTTTTCCAGTGAAAAGATCCTCAGTCTATTCAATATTTCCTGATGGGCAAAATCTTTTTCATAATTTTAAGAAAGATTTATATTCCAAAGGTTTGCTTTGTTAGAATCAGATGTGGTTCTGCTGAATATTTTGATGGAAATCCCATTTAATGATTTTTGTATGTTTAGAACTAGGCTTCCTGGTTTCTGATTACTCAGAGCATCGATTTCACTTGTTTTTATTCTTGGGATTATTTACCTGTATTTTGTCATTTTGTTCTGTGATGGGTATATTTTTCTGCAGAAACTGCGAACCAGTGGGAGTGACTATGTTTCATGCAATTTGTTTGTAGAACTGAATATAGAAAGTTCAGAGGGGAAGTGAAAAAGGAAATAAAAGAGGCAAAGAGAGAATATGAGAAGAGAGTGACAGCTAACATGAAAAGGAATCCAAAAGTCTTCTGTAGGCATATAAAAAGTAAAATGGTAGCAAGAGGAGGAGTAGGGCCAATTAGGGACCAAAAAGAAGATTTGCACATAGAGGCAGAGCTTATTGCTGAGGTACTAAATGAGTACTTTACATCTGTCTTTACCAAGTAAGAAGATTCTGCCAGAGTAATAGTGAATGAGGAGGTAGCTCAGGTGCTGGATGAGCTAACATTTGATAGAAGGAGGTATTAGAAAGGCTGGATGTACTTAAAGTGGATAAGTTTCCAGGACTGGTTTGGATGCATTTGAGGATGCTGAGGGAAGTAAGTGTGGAAATTGCAAAGATGCTCACCATAATCTGCCAATCCTCATTTGATATGGGCCTGGTGCCAGAGGACTGGAGAATTGCATATGTTACACCCCTATTCAAAAAGATCAACTCAGCAACTACAGGCCAGTTAGTTTAATCTTGGCGGTGGGAAAGCTTTTAAAAATGATAATATGGGACAAAATTAACATTAATTTGGAAAACAGTGGATTAATTAAGGAAAGCCAGCATGGATTTCTTATTGGGAAATTGTGTTTAACCAGCTTAATTTGAGTTTTTTGTTGAGGTAGCATTGATCTGGTGTATATGAACTTCCAAGAGACTTTAGATAAAGCGCCACATATTAGACTTGTCAGCAAAGCTGAAGCTGAGGAAATAAAAGGGACAACGACAGCATCGATATAAATTTGGCTGAGTGACAAGAGATGAGTGCTGGATGGTTGTTTCTTGGTCTGGAGGAAGATATATAATGGGGTTCCCCAGGTCTGGTTTTAGAACCACTGCTATTCTTGATATATATTATTGTCTTAGACTTGGGTGTACCGGGCATCATTTCAAAATTTGCGGATGACACAAAAGTTGAAAGTATTGTGAGCTGTGAGGAGGATGTGATAGGCTTCAAGAGGACATAGACAGGCTGGTAGAATGGCTGGACACAAGGCAGGTGAAATTTAATGCAGAGTGTTAAGTGATACATTATGGTAGGGAAAACTAGGAGAGATAATGTAAAATGAAGAATACAATTCTAAAAGGGTGCAGGAGCAAAGATGCCTGGGAGTACATGAAGGTGGCAAGGCAGGTTGGGAAAGTGAGTTAAGAAGGCATACAGGATCCTGGACTTTATAATGGGAGGCATAGACCTGGACTTTCACCAAGTTGCATTGATTTAAGAGCCCTTTATAAATGGCAAATGGGTACTGTTTATAAGATTCCCAACCCCATTCCTGCACTATGCGTATTTTGGGATGCTTGGTTTAAATTTCACACAATGCTTCGCAGTTAACTGTCAGTCACCATCAGTTGGTGCATTCCCCATGGCAACACCTCTACCAATCAGAGTCCACTTGCCAACCAATCAGCACTCTCTTCTCATGCAGTATAAATTGCTGTTTGTTATTTTCCCTCTTATATTGGTGTTCTTGTGAAGTTTCCTGATGAGTGCAAGTTTTGACATCTCTTTTTTCAACAATATCCAAGTTCTGCACTACTAAATGACTATAAACATTGCGAAATTGCTCACAGAAATCAGAGAGCCTGGGGAGCTGGGATTCTTGTATTCTAATAGATGACTGCGTGATGTCTACCCCAGGAGGGTCTGGGTGAAAGGACAGAGCTTGGCATAGGGGGCACGAGAGGACATGGTAGAAGGGTAGAGCCAGGCATGAGGGGCCTGAGGGGCTGAGTAGGAGGACACAAGCAAGTATGGATGGGGCATGGAGATCCTGTGGCTGCCACAGCACTTCTTCCCGGATTGGCTGGCCCACACCCGACCCCCAGAAAGAAGAGCCCACCTTGGTGCGGCTTTCTCTCGAGGCAGGTGAGTTGAGCCAGGAATTTTCCCGATTCAATTCAAGCCATAGAGTACAAAAGCAGGAGGTTATGATAAATCTTTATCAAACACTACTTTGGCCACAACTAGAGTACTGAGTCTAGTTCTGGATGCCACACTTTAGGAAGGATGTGAAGACTTTTGAGAAGGTGCAAAAAAGATTTACTGGAATGGCTCAAGGGTTGAGGAACTTCAGCTCTGAGGATAGATTGAAGATGGAGTGTTTGCTTTCTTTATAAGAGAAGGCTGAGAGGTGATTTGATAGAGTTGCTCAAAATCATGAAGTGTCCCATCAGGCTAGTTAGAGAGAAATTGTTCCCATTGGCAGAAGGGTTGAGAGCCAGAGGACACTGATTCAAGATGAATGGCAAAAGGACCAAAAGCAAGGAAAAGCTTTTTTTAAAATGCAGAGAGTGCAGAGAGATCTGGGTGTCCTCGTGCATGAATCACAAAAGGCGAGTATGCAAGTACAGCAAGTAATTAGGAAAGCTAATAGAATGCTATTATTTATTGCGAGGAATGGAATACAAAAGCAGGGAGATTATGCTTCAGTTGTACAGGGCACTAGTGAGACCACATTTAGAGTACTGTGTACAGTATTGGTCACTTTATTTAAGAAAAGATATAAATGCATTGGAAGCAGTTCAGGGAAGGTTTACCAGACTAATACCTGGAATGGGTGGGTTGTCTTATGACGAAAGGTTGGGCAGGCTAGGCTTGTAGCTGCTGGAATTTAGAAGAGTAGGAGGTGACTTGATTGAAACATATGAGATCCTGAGGGGTCTTGACAGGGTGGATGTGGAGAGGATGTTTCCTTTTGTGGAAAAATCTAGAACTAGGCGTAACTGTTTAAAAATAAGGGGTTACTCATTTAAAACAGAGCTGAGGTGAACTTTTTTGGCTCAGAAGGCCGTGAATCTTTGGAACTCTTCCTGAAAAGGTGGTGGAAGCAGAGTCTTTGAATATTTTTAAGGCAGAGGTGGATAGATTCTTGGTAAGCAAGGGGGTGATAGGTTATCATGGTTAGTTGGGATGCAGAAGAGATTACTATCAGATCAGCCATTATCTTATTAAATGGTAGAGCAGGCTCGAAGCGCTGAATGGCCTACTCCTGCTCCTTGTTCGTATGTTAGGATCTGCAATGCACTGCCTGAGAGTGTGGTGGAGGTAGATTCAATCAAGGCTTTCGAAAGGCAATTGGATAAGCACCTGAGGAGAAAAAAATTGTAAAGATAGGGGGAGTGAGGGCAGCTGAATTGCTCTTCAGAGAGCTAGCCAGGACTCGTCGGGCCGAATGGTGTCTTTCTGTGCTGTAACCATTCTATGATTCTAATTCAGCTGTAAACAATAGCAGGGTATACTCACTGATCCCATGCTCCCAGTTGAAGGCCAAGTTTCGAGAGAGGATGAAGTTAGGACGACAACACTGTGAGGCCTGTTATATCTTAATAAACTCTCAAATCAGCATGGTGATATTTGGCTGCTTTTATTTCCTGAACTGTTGCATACGTACATGGGCTGCATCAGTATCTGATGTGCCACAAATGGTACTGAAAACTGTGCAGTCATCATCCCCGCTTCTGCCCTTATGATGGAGGGAAGGTCATTGATGAAGCAGCTGAAGATGGTAGGTCCTAGGACACTATGCTGAAGAACTCCTGCAGTGATGTCCTGGGGCTAAGATGATTGGCACTGAACAACCATCTTCCTTCTTTGTGCTAGTTATGACTCCAACCACTGGAGAGTTTCCCCGATTCCCATTGCCTTCAATTTTACTGAGGCTCTTTGATGCCACACTCGGTCAAATGCTGCCTTGCAGTCACACTCACCTAACCTCTGGAATTCCGCTCTTTTGCCCGTATGTTGACCAAGACTGTAATGAGGTCTGGAACTGGTGCTTACTCATAAGGGAGCCATCTAATGTCCAGTTAACAATATGCGACAATGTGCTGAAAACCACTGATTCTCTGGCCTTGTGCTCCCTTCGAACTTAGCATCACGCCGGATTGGGGCATTTACAATGCAGTTCCTAACAACACTTTCTTCAGACAGTCAGCATTTTCCATTCATTGTGAAGAGCCAGTCACTGTTTTCCAGATCTCCTTAACTGCCTCAAGCTGTGTGACATTACCCTGCCTGTCACTGCTGGCCAGAATATGGAAGGAAATTATTTCCTGAATGATTCTAAAAGAAATCAATGAAAGCTGAATTTTAACAGCTGGTTAGACTGCAGCAGTTTTCGCTGTACTAATGACTATGTGGGGTGTGAAATAACCTGAAGAAGGCCTGGATTTGCATCACATTTTAGCTAACCTCTCATGGTCAGTGCATGTATGTGGATTGGTTGAGTTTCTTTCTACCACACCCCTCCACCCCCAACCTCAACCAGCGCATGTATACTTGTTAAAACAAAAAACTGCGGTTGCTGGAAATCCAAAACAAAAACAGAATTACCTGGAAAAACTCAGCAGGTCTGGCAGCATCAGCGGAGAAGTAAAGAGTTGACGTTTCGAATGACATGAGGACTCGAAACGTCAACTCTTTTCTTCTCCGCCGATGCTGCCAGACTTGCTGAGTTTTTCCAGGTAATTCGTGTATACTTGTTATTGAGTCTTACTGGAATTTAGATGCTGCCTCTGGGAGCAGACCGTCTGACCTCCAGGGGCTATATTTCTCTTCGGCCACCATTGAGTAATATTGGCCAAAATTCTGCCTTCAGGATTATTCTTGGCCTAGCCTACACCAATTAAACTGGCTTCTGGATGCTTTTATGGCAGCGGCACAGCAACACCTGTATCTAATGATGCCCTTCGGCATAGAAAAGGCCTTTGGCCTGGCAGAGCTGAGCTTTCTACCACTCTGTGTTTGAATAAATGGCTTCCAAGGGCATTTCTAGAAGTTCAATGACCTTTCCTTCCAGTTCCTGCTTGCTTGGGAAACAACAATCTGGAAGGAAAGATTCCCATGGACATACAGTGCTGGTGAGAACATAAACAAACTTAGCGGAAGAAATCTGCCCTGCAGCCATCAAGATACTTCCTATAGAGTGTTCACTGCTCACTGGCTGCTTTCAATCTGGCCAAATTCTCCTTCGCCACCCCGCACAGCCTCCCCACCACCACAGCCCCCCACTCCCCACCCCCCGCACACACACACACACACACACACACACACACACACACCTCCCTCCCCAATCTCTCTCTTTTCCTTCCCCCACCCTCTTTCTCTCTCTTTTTCTTTCTCTTTATCCCTCTGGTTCCTGCTCTCTTCCGTGCCCTCCTTCTCTCTTGCTCTCTTTCTCCTACACACTCGCCTGTTCTTTGTCTCTCTCTCTCTCTCTCTCTCTCTCTCCCCCCCACCCATCCTTCTCTCTCCCCCTCCTTGTTTTTTTTTTATTCATTCATGGAATGTGGGCTTTGCTGGCTGGGCCACCTGTATCTAATGATCTTGGTTTGCTCCCTCCCACTGTCTCTCCTGCACGCTGTCTCCTCACTCTCTTGACTTTCCCACTCTCTCCACTCTCTCTCTCTGTGTCTCTCTCTCTCTCTCTGTCTCTCTCTCTCTCTGTCTCTCTCTCTCTCTCTCTGTCTCTGTCTCTCCACTCTCTCTCTCTCTGTCTCTCTCTCTCTCTGTCTCTCTCTCTCCTCCCCATTCTATTTGTCACTCAATCGCAGCCCAGTACATCTGTTGTCCTGCTGTTGCTGAGCATTGAGATACAATCCAGATCTATAATTAAGACAGCTTCAAATCAGGAGGATGGATAAGATCAACACTTAAATTTGTTATATTAGACTTCAGAAAGTATTTTTCTACAATTGTGTTACAGGCTGTGCAATATATGCTAGTATAATTCCAAATTCTGATGGTCCAGCTATGCTTCGGATTAAATGTTTAGCATTTGATAAATGATCCTGTAATTTATTTTAAGAACATTAAGGCTTGAACTTCACGCTTGGTTTGCAAGCCAGGTTGGTAGGCCTGGAAGTGGATGAGAAATGTGCTCCTACCCGCTATCGGCCCCCAACGCAATTTCATGTTTCATTTCGTGAAACGTGTGCAGAGAAAGCCTCAACACTGCCAAGGGGGGCAGGAAGAGGGTGGGTGCCAACAAAAGTGAGGGTGCGGCTGGGGGCTTTTAGTGAGCTCCCTGGAGGCAGACAGCTGCTGTGGAGCTGCCTCAGGAGTGCTGCAGACCTGGACAGATTCAATGTCAAGAAACAAACGCACCAGACTGTGTCTATGCAACGCGTTCAAGCACCTGACAGCAGAACTCAAAAAACAACATCCGTCCCCAGATATCTTTTTTTATTATATTTCACCCTAGACATTTCATTGCGCCGCTGGATGAGGTTTTGTTAAAAATGAGCATGAAATCGCACAGGCAATGTAAAAGCAAGGGCAATAGAGTTTTTAATGGCCTTTAATGACTCCTGTGCGTGCCTGCTGACCTCAGTATTGCTTGCGTATGCAAGCCCAAGTCACTTTGCACAATTTCACGTGCATCCAGTTCAGGAGTGTGCCCACCCGATCAACGTAAAAATCTGGCCTAAATGTTGGTACGTAAACCTTAACTATGTGATTGCATCCTTTCTCTTACAGCTTTGATTATCCTGAGATTGCCCATTAAACATGCAACTTTCTAAATTAAATGACAGTTGCTTTCTTCAACACTGCCACCCTGGGGCCCTCGTCACTCATCATTATTTCAAACTCCTCCAGAAAGCTGATGTTTGTTAGAGCCTGTACACTTCCTCCTAAAAGCTTTGGGACATTTTACAAACACACAAGACCTCTTTATTTTAGGACTTATTATGATCATTAGTTCTCTTTCTCAGCCCCTAACGTCAGTAAGATCGGGAGGGATGATACGAGACTGCATCAGGGATGGTCGTCAGCTTCTTACTCACAATCTGAGTTGGGATTTTCTGTCACCTAAGACTGAATGAAAAGTAATGTTTAAAACATATTTACATATAATGTTAGCACAGCTTCTTTGAATTCAACTCCGTCGTCAAACATGCTTTCTTTAGCTGGTAGGTAATGCAGATTATTCAAGCCATGCCTGATTTCTACACTTGCTGAAGCAGAACATTGACACATACCTCTTAAGTGTCATTTGGCACATGCTTTTGGCTGGTAGGGAACTGACCATTCTTTCCCAGTATGTGCCCTTCCCAGTTCCCGCTGAACGCCACTCAAACAAAATAAAACATGTTCTTGGATGACATTTAAACTCAAAGTATTGAGTTTTAGGTTGTGCCAGCTCTCCCTTACCCCTCACCATTTCCCCCTCCTGTTCTTGATCCCTCGACCTCTCCATCCCAATCTCCTTTTGTCCTGTCCCCATCCCTCCTCACCTTTTTCCCTCATACCTTCCCTTCCGCTCACTCCCTGATCCCTTGCTCCCATTACTCCATGTCTTTCCCCTGTTGTTCACACTCTTCTCTAGGGTGTTGGGGAGTGGGGGTGGGGTAGAGTGCGAATTACAAATGTTTGTGCTTTTCCTACACTCCCAAGTTTGGGTCAGGCTAAAGAGGACCCTTCCTGATGAACGGGAGCTGTCCAAATGCTCACACAATATCAGTAGACTCTCAACTCTTTGACACTGTTGTAGATTGAATTATAGCAGATTTTGCCCCAGATCCCTGTGTGTGTGACCTAGATTATTTGTTTTGCTGTTGTTAATTGAATGTTCACGCCCTCGTCCACTCCATCAACTCCTGGACTGTGAACGAATCCACGTTTATTTTAAATAATTTTGACAAAATTTTTAAGGCTCCTCTGCCTTCCCTTTCCGAGAGAACAGGGGCCCAGCATATTCAATCTTTCCTGGTAGCTCTAACCTCTTAATCCTGGTTCTGGTTTCATTCTAGTAAATCTTTTTCACACTTTCCCAGGGCCTCTACATCCTTTATGTAATATGGAGACTAGAATTGTGCATGGTACTCCAAGAATGTCTGTTACAAAAGTCTAAAAATTTTCATAATATTTTTCTGGTTTGTTGTAAAGCAGATTTATGAGTGTGAGTATAGTTGGTTCTGTCTGTGTGGTTCAATTACTTTTGGAGCTGGGTGGACTGCAAGGCTGCAAGCTTGGAATTATCAAAAGAAGCTAGGTGTAGATATGTGCTTGAAGTGCTAATGAGTAAACACAGATGCTGGCTTAGCATGTAAGATGTGAAGGGAAATTGCATTTTCAGATAAGTGAAGGGATTGTTTGGATTTCAAAGGGATGTTAGTCTGTTTACAACTAGCCAGATAAGCAAGGCCAAGGAGTGTGTTTATTTTTCTCAAAGGTTACTGACAATATTAGTACCATGAAAGCTTTTATATTATAGGGAAGAAACAGTTCCAAAGACATATGGAATAGTAGAATTTACATACTAAAGAGAGAGACATTTATAAAGGAAAATGAAAGGCAATGTGATGAGAGGGCCATGAAAGATCTAGCAGGAGTATGTGGAACAGCCTTCAAGAAGCCTCCAGTCATTTGTGCATAATTCAGCTGTGTCCAGTAACTGAAGTTAGGGAAAGCCATTTGGAATTCCACTGTCAAGTGGGTACGGTGTTAACTTGCTGGTTTTGTTTTAAATCTAAAATCTACTTTGGACTATTGCCTTAAAGGGGGTGTGTAACTAGGAGTCAGGTTAATTAGGAATTGTAGGATTTGTTATAGAATTAAGTAATTGTAGTCCTATGTATTTGCTTGAAATATTTTATTTTGTTAATAAATATTTTAATTTTTAAAATCGCAAGTCTTGGCGGACTTATTACTTCTGAATTCAGTGCACACTTCACATAATAAATACAAATTACAAAACCATTGTGATAGTGTGAGCAAGTTTCGCTTGTGGATTTGGTCTGCCTGGCACATATCATCTGCCAGGTCATAACAGGTCTAACTGAGGTTCTGGGCAAGTTGAACATAACTTCCCTGCTTCTCAGTTCTAAATCCCTCCAGAAATTGGGCAGAGTGACTGATACTGGGGCAGGATTCCAAAAGCATGAGCTGCCTTCTGGTACATCATCCTAAAATCCTTGTTGGTGAGCACCAGATACTATTCAGTTGTGAGGGGGCATCACATTATCCCAGTCCTGTCTTTGGCAGACATTCAGGGATGCAGAATGTAATTACAAGGCTGAGATAGGCTGGTTGAGCACAGGGCAGAGATTAAACCTGAGAACCTCCTACTCTGTGCAGCTTGGTGCCAGACCAGGTGGTAAGTATTTTTCTCCACTGAGCCATTTAATGCAAAAAAACTAAACTTCTCAACCCCCAGTTTATTGACTGCATTGCTGACCCATCAGACAAGGGAAATCCTAGAAAAACAGATTTCAGCCAGAAGTGAAGACTGGGATTGATGGATGGGTAAAGGCTTGAGGGAGAAGGAATGTGGTTTGTTAACCACTATCTATAATGATGCTTTTCCAGATTATTATGTCTCCCATATAGTGCTGTTTCTGCCATAGCACTGGTGCATAACCAGGTCACTGTGTTGTGTTCACTATCACTCTGTTCTGTTGTCAGCTTTTTGTGGAGCTTTCAGCAGAAGCCTTTCAAAGAGAATTGGGTAAATACTTGAAGGAGAAAAATAAATGCAGTGATACGGGGGAAAGTGCACAGTGGAGTTGAACTGATTTGCTCTTTGAAAGAGCTAGTGCAGTCTTGATGGGACGAATGGCCTCCTTTTGTGCTGTATCATTGCTGTCGGATTCAGAATTGTGTTTCCAAGGAGGTGGCCAATGAGCAAGTGCTTGAATCTGATTGAGGTCGCAGCACATGCAGAGTGTGTCCCAGGTGGTATTGTAATGGCTGATTTGTTCACTTGGGATCAGCGCTTGACAGTGGAATTGATTTCATTTGTAACTTAACATCAATGGTACTCGCCTCAACCACTGCCTTGGCTAGCACATTAAAACTGTGCTGAATATTCTCCACTGTAGGGTTCACTTAATCTTTCCTGCGCTCAGAATTTAATGCAGCCTTTCACAGTGGAAACCATGGCAGCCAGGCCCAATTAATCATGGGCGAGGCCCTGGTGTTAGTCTCCAGGCAGCTGCAAAACCTCTGCCACTTAAGTGGAAGGGGCTGACATAGAATTCCCAGTTGTCACTAGAAAGGTGTCAGTAACGTTCATTAATGCCCCCTTGCCCTCTCCCCCTGCCGTGAACCCCACTCCACAATCCGCTTCCCACCATCACTCACTTTTGGTCTCGGGTCCCATGATGATCCTAGGTCTCTAGTTCGGTGCATTGATGCCAGCAGACCTGGCACTACAGGCATGATGCACTGATTGGCTGGCAGCTCCTGATGAGCCGGAGTTGACCGCTCATTTTGTCGGGCCTTCCCTATGAAAATGAGGGGGGTTCCCTGCAGGTTTTCCCACCAGTGGGCAAGACTCCTGTTGGTCCAACAGAACCATGGTCGGTATGTTCTTTGGTGCAAAGCAAGTTTAAGTCTGATGCCTTTTTACTTTGCAACATGGTTGAGTATGTGAAGCTACATTTGTCTCAAACTTGAAAGTACTATGATGGGAACAGGTTTACAGTGATGACAACTGAGCTGTTTTTTTGTTATTCATAAAATTATACAGTACAGAAGTGGCCATTCTGCACATCTTGTCTGTGC
Source organism: Carcharodon carcharias (assembly GCF_017639515.1). NCBI lineage: Eukaryota > Metazoa > Chordata > Chondrichthyes > Lamniformes > Lamnidae > Carcharodon > Carcharodon carcharias. The sequence goes on from NC_054482.1 coordinate 745,516, forward strand.
TAGCTCCTTCAAAGAGCTGTCCAATTAGTTCCGCATCTCTGCTCTCTCCCCATAGTCCTGTAATTTTTTCTGCTCAAGTATTTATCCAATTCCCTTTTATAAGTTACCATTGAATCTGCTTCCACTACTCTCTTAGGCAGTGTATTCTAAATCATAACTCACTATTAAAATAAAATTCTCATCTCACCTCTGGTTCTTTTGCCAACAAATCTTGTTCTTTATTCATTCATGGGATGTGGGCATCGTTGGCAAGGCAAGCACTTATTGCCAATCTCAATTTGCCTTTGAGAAGGTGATGACGGTAAGCCACCTTCTTGAATACAACCTTTGTAGGTCATTTCACAGGGAACTTAAGAGCCAGCCAGACAAGATTTCCCTCCCTAAAGGACATTAGTGAACCAAATGGGCTTTGTGGTCACTGTGATGGGATTTGAACTTGCGTCTCTGGATCATGAGTCCAAGCTTCTGGATTACTAATCCAGTAAGGTATCCTTAAATCGTTGCTGCCTGTGGAAATGGAGGCAACTTCCATATTCAAACTGAAGAAATTGCCTTTTGGATCTTTGAATGATTCATTATACACCTTCTTCTGCCCTAGCAGGCTTTTGGAGCAGAAATTGTTTACAAACTAAAGGTAGATTAGCCACTGGTTACAACAGCTGAATCGTTGAGGTTTCACCAGAGTCGGCATTTGCCGCCTCATGCCTGTGTCCACATTCTGATAGAATTGTCCATTTAGTCCATTTCCCTGTCTGTTATTCCACCTACTGAGCCTCTCCCTTAAATTTACACCCTATAATTATCAATGCACTAACCATATGCCTTATCAGAAGTCTTGAATTCTCAAAGTGTGCCAGTGCCATTCTGGAACCGGCTGCCACCAAGTGCGTAAGAGAGCTACATGCTTTCCTGCCTTCTGGTTTGCCTGCCCCTCTGAGCAAAGGCCTTCCCTCTGTTAGGCTTCCCCTTGGAAAGGCCTGGCTGAGGTTAAAAATAAACATGTACATGATGGTGCGTGGTACAACATGCTGCACGGTTTGCCCTTTCTAATATTACTCCCTCCCTTAACACCAACATCGTTTCCCCCCACTCTGTGTAGCACATGACTAATGGAATTGCCAGACAGCCTCCTCCTGGGCCTCAGTCCCTGAAATCTTTATGAAGTTGTGCAAGAATGACATGGAATGGAGCGTGCAAGAAATTATGTATTAGAATCGTGGTGCAGTGAGTCCCCAAACCCTTTTAAACCTGGCCATGATGTCAAAGAGAAGCTCTGGGCCCGAGGGACAGCTGTTGCCTGATGTACATCTTGATGTTGCTGAGAACTGATGTCGTGTGGAAAGGTTTAGCAACTTGAGGTTGTTTTCTTCAGAGATGGGAAGTCTTCAAGATGATCCAATTATCCATTTAACAAGATCTTGAAGTGAACTGGCCAAATTGGATGATCAAATTGTTTAAAATGAGGGTAAAGCTAATCAACTTTTTTTTTAAAAAAGTGACCTGAACATCACAAGACCCATCATCCTTGTGTATACTCATGTCAGGAACCCGTGTAACAGGTTGGTTTCGAGAATGTGACGAGCAATAATATTAATGAATTTGTTACTCATGTTTTGCAAAGTTAAAATGCAGAGTTTTGCCAAGGTAAGTTACAGCTCAGTAAAAGAGAGGAAAACACTTCAGTGTTCAATGAAGTGACAATAAATTGTGGAGGTGATTTGCTGCAACAGATGCTGGAAAATTACTGCCAGTTCATGTTGTTATTAGTTGTACAGTATTCACCCATGGCTTAAAATGAGTAGCCTGTCACTGGGTAGCTTGGTTCAGCATTCTTTCAGAGGTCAGACTAGGATTTAGCGCTTGCTTTCAATTTTCAGGATTACAGAGAATAATAGATGATCAGGATTGGATTTCATTTCACCAGTGGCAGGTGTCTGCAGCTCAGAGCACCTTGTGTGTAGATATTCCCTAGGCTTTTCCCTCATGTACACTGAGAGGCTGTGTCTGCATCTTTATATAAGATTTAAAGGCGGAAAACCTAAATGAAATCGAACAGTATTGAGAATAAACAACAGGTCAGTTGAAAGGCGATGGCTAAGTAATTCCAGCATGATCCATTGCCATGATGAAGGATTCCACTGAAATGCTCATTTTTGTCCTGTTAAACAAGCTGACAGATAGGCTTTCACACTAACCCACACTTCTTTCGTAAATATATTTTACTGGTGTGCATAAAAAAAGACTTGCCTCTATATAGCGCCTATCAATATCTTGGGACACCCCACAGCACTTTATAGCCACTGAAGTACATTTGAATTGATGGAACAAGTATCTGTTGTATTCCCATATGAGGCTCTTATCTCTACATGTATGTGTATGAAATCAAAATGGAAGTTAGCTTCATATACCCTTTGAGAGTATAGCTAAGTTTAGATTCTCCTACATCTGACTATGTTGACCTCTTTGTTAACTGTTGATAGCTGGTTGATTGTTTACCAGACATGTACTCACTGTTGCATTGTGGGAAACACAGCAGCCAATTTGTGCACAGCAAGCTCCCACAAACAGCAGCGAGATAATGAGCAGATAATCTGGATTAGTGATGTTGACTGAAGGGTAAATATCAGTCACAACACCATAGAGAATGCCACCTTCTTCAAATAGAGCATGGGATCTTTTATATCTGCCAGAAAAAAGGCAGCACAAGAACACTAAAGCAAAATACTGCAGATGTTGGAAACCTGAAATAAACAAAAAATGCTGTAAATACTCAGCAGGTCAGGCAGCATCTGTAGAGAAAAGCAGAGTTAATGTTTGAGGTAGCTGACCCTTTGTCAGAATTGATATATCATATATGGAAAATCGAGGCCCTGTCTACCCTGAAGTTTCATCCAAAAGGTGACAGTCCAGCACTGGAACGCCAGTCGAGATGATTTGCTCAAGACTCTGGAGTGGGGCTTGAACCCACAGCCTTCTGAATCAGAGGCACGAATGTTACTAACATTGTGTAGTGACCTTGCTTCTGTTTCAATTCAGAGGAGAGCTTTCAATACATTCCATTAAATAATGTTGTTGTGCTTTCGAGCAAGGATGGAACAAGTATCTGTTGTATTCCCATATGAGGCTCTTATCTCTACATGTATGTGTATGAAATCAAAATGGAAGTTAGCTTCATATACCCTTTGAGAGTATAGCTAAGTTTAGATTCTCCTACATCTGACTATGTTGACCTCTTTGTTAACTGTTGATAGCTGGTTGATTGTTTACCAGACATGTACCTGTGGATATTTTCTGTGGAGAAGCCTCTTGAGAGAATGTACCAAGGTTTTTGTGAACCATCTCTTTTAGCCGTTTATTTTTGCATTACCGGTTCTTGGAATCTTTCTACATTGATTCTGTTTACCAGTAATTGTAGATTCTCTTCACATCATTAGACTGTAAATACAGTGTTTGAATGTCTTATTTTTCCCGGAGCTTGAAGTGGAAATAACCTCAGGGCTCTGCAGGTTCCCTTTCACAAGCAGTGCACTTTGAGGAGGAGGCCTCGCTACAGCCTCTTTGAAGGAGCGCATGAGTGTCTCAAAGGCACTCGTAGGCGGCGTTCTTGGTATGATCTCTGGCCTCCAACTGGCTGGCCCTGTCAAACAACCTTTTTTCACATCTGCAATATTTTGTAAGTTAAATGTTCAAAGCAAATGAAAGGGCAACGCAGAATTTCTTTAATACCTCTGGTTTTTCTCCTGGATTGCTTACGGCAATATCCAGATATCCAGCAGCTTGATCTTTACTTCCTGTAGGCTCCATGACAACCCTGGAGAGTTTGCAACCCTAGGTTACTCAATGGGTGGAGCAGTAGCTGCACGCAGACCTTGTGAAGAGGCTGGATTCTGGAAGGCTTTCGAAAGCAGGGAGGGAAGTAACAATTGGAGGGATTTAGCCGGGAAGTTTGGGAGTGGTGCATAATGACTGAAAGAACCATTGCAAAGACTCACAAATGAATTATTCAGATGTGGATTCCTTAGAGCATCATTACTTAGTTCTATTAAATATTCAACAGAACTTTTAAAACCATTCACAGCTGTGAACTCCTGCCAATCCGATGCATCTCTATTTATGTCAAGAATCCAAACATTACTAACAAGCAGGTTACACAGGGAAAGAATGAAACTGATAAACATTTACCAATTAATTATTCAGATATAACAATTTAAATTCAGAAATGGTCCACTGGCTTTTCACACTGTCGCTCTCTCTTACAGATTAGTACCAGTGTGTTTTCTCACACTGATACAGTACTGATAGTGTATTCTCACACAGCAATGTAGGCTAATACTAAGGGAGTGCTGACGGACATGCTGGGCTGAATTTTCAGTTTGTCAGACGAGCGGGCCTGACCCGATTGTGGGCGGGTGCAGAGCCAATCAGCGATCAGGGCCGCGCCGCCATTTTATGTGGGCGGGCCAATTAAGGCCCACCCAGCGTGACGTCCACCGGGAAGCGCTATGCGCTCCCTGTGCAGGTGGGTGGGGGGTGGGGGGGCGGTGGGGGGATGGAATCCCTAAAATCGAGAGTGTGGTCTATCGCGCATGTGCATGAAAGAGTGCGCTCATCTCCCTGAGGCTAAGTGCAGCCTCAGGGAGATCGCCTTGACTTTTAAAAATAGAGAAAAGAAAAATGCCTTACATGCCCCCTCATGAGTTGGGACATGTTCATAATTTCCATAACAACTTTATTACAATTTTTAAAACTCTACATGAATCCCCATCTCGCCGCTGGATGAGGTTTCATGTTTTCTCTACTTCCCGCTGGGACTCCTGGCCTGCCCACTGACCTTAAGGTTGGACGGGCAGGTCCTTTAATTGTATAATTGTTCCTGTCAATGGCCTCAATTGGCCATTGACAGGTCGGGGGGCCCGCAGCTGATGTTGCTGCGCCCCCGCCTTCCTGAAAATTTAAATGGGGCGGGGTGACATCAGGGGTTCCGCCCAACATCATCCTGCGTCATTTTACACGTCGGCAAGCAGGCCCCGCCCCTCGCTCACCGACAGTAAAATTCTGCCTGCTGTCTTTCAGATCAGATGTTAAACTGAGATCCCATCTGTCTGCCAAGGTGGCCGTAAAGATCATAAGAAATGGGAGCAAGACTAGTCCATTTGGCCCATTAAACCTAAGCTGCCATAGATCATGGTTGATCTGATTGTGGCCTGAGTGCCCTTAACTCCACTTTCCTACTTGCCCCCAAAACCCTCGACTCCCTTGTCGATAAAAAATCTGTCCAACTCAGTCTGGAATATGTCCAATGACTCAGCTTTCACTGCTTTCTGTGGAAGAGATTGAAGACATTTTGACAGAAGAAACTTTCTCTCATCTCCATCATAACTTGGAGATCCTTCATTTTTAAACCGTTCCCCTTGTTCTAGATTTCCCCTATGAGAGGAAACAACCTCTCAGCATTAACCCTGTCAAAACCTCTTCGGAATCTTATATGTTTCAGTGAATCACCTCTCATTCTTCTAAACTCCATTTTGCTCCATTTTTCCTTATGAGGAAACCCTTTCATCCCAGGAATCAGCCGAGTGAATTTTCTCTGAATTTTTTTTCAAAAATTTACTTTATTCATAAAATATCTGGAAGAACATTACAAAGCATTTCAATATTGCCATCACGAAATGTTCAATCAGATTCAACTTTTACACATGGATCACGAGGTGCTTCAATACAATCAATGAATATTACAGTCATTTCAATATGGTCAATGCAGACAATCAGACAATGGTATGGAGTTATCAACATACATCATGTTGCACTCTGAGGTGCTTCAATACAATTATAATACAATTAGTATTCAATGCATACATTCATTTTCTCTAAATTGCTTTGGTGCAAGCATATCCCTACTTAAGTAAGGATATCAAAACTGTTCACAGTGTTCCAGCTGCAATCTCACCAATGCCCTGTACAGTTCCAGCAACACTTCCCTAGTTTTGCACTCCATCCGCTTCCAATATAGGCCAAAGTTCCATTTGCCTTCCTAATTACTTACTGTACCTGCATGCGCACTTTTTAGTGATTCAAGTACCAGGACACCCAGATCCCTCTGTATCCTGCATTCTGCATTTTCTCTCTCCATTTAAATAATATTCTGCTTTTCTATTTTTCCTGCCAAAGTGGACAGCCTCACATTTTCCCACATTATTCTCCATCTGCCAAATTTTTGCAGCTCACTTAACCTATCTGTATCCCTTTGCAGATACTTTGTATCCTGCTCACAACTTGCTTTCCCACCTGCCTTTGTATCAAAGATGCCATGGCACTATTTTGAAGGAAAGCCAAGGAGTCATTCCAGGTGACGTGGCCAATATTTATTCCGCAATCAATGTCCCTAAAACCAATTATTTGGCCATGATCACATTGTTGTTGTGGGAGCTTACTGTGTGAAGATTGGCTGCCATGTTTTCTACATTAAAGCAGTGACTATACTTCAAAAGTACTTTTTTGACTGTAAAGCACTAAGAGACATCCGGTGGTCATGAAAGACACTTTATAAATGCAAATCTTCCCATTTCACTGACATAGTTTCCAAGGTACTGTGTGTATATTCTTGATGTTTACTGCAGCTAAATTGACAGCCTAGCTGTGCATATTTTTATGGTAATTTGACATGCCGGAATCTGGAATGCGATGCTTATTTGTTGGGGTGCTGTAATAGTCAGCCCTGGTCCTTTGTCCTATAGTGAGAAATGGCTATATTTTTTTAAACAATGTTTCAGCCTGGAACAGGAAGGCCTCAAACATTGAGCCATAGAGTAAGGATAACGTTTAAGACCTGTGGTTAAGTGAGTGGGCAACAAGGTAGCAGATGGAGTATAATGTGGGGAATTGTGAGGTTATTCATTTTCGTAATAAGAATGGAAAAACAGAATATTTTTTGAAAGGTGTGAAAGTTTTAAGTGTTGGCTTGGGTGAACAGTATTCATATTGATGAAGATATCCATGCACCCATCCAGGAAACAAGTTTTGCTTCTGGCCAATTCCATGATCACATCTGAAAACAGTCTGGTATTAAGCTGAAGCCTAAAATCAAACTCCACGAGGCCATCATCCTTACCACCCTGCTGTACAGCACACATTCCTGGGCCTACTATAGGCACCACATCAAAGCTCTGGAACGCTTCCACCAAAGTCATCTGAGGTCCATCATAAGAATTTGATGGCAAAACAAAATCACAAAAAACGAGGTCCTTCATACTAGACTGACAGCATGAAGACCACCCTCAAGAAAATTCAACCTAGACGGGCAGGCCATGTCTCCTGCATGGATGACTATACAATCCCCAAGCAGATCTTCTGTGGGGAGCTGCCTCAGGGCAAACAACCTCAAGATGGTCAGTACAAATAATACAAAGAGCCTTCCAAACTTCTGCATTGCAGACCACCTCTCTTAAGGAAACATTGCAGCTGACCGGCCCACGTGGGGAAAAGCACTGAAATTTGGTTCAGCATTTTTCGAGGACTACCAGCGCCAAACTTGCAATAATGCCTGATGTGCCCAGATGAAGGCCAGAGGTGGCACAGCTGCAGAAGTTCCTCCAGGCACCAATAACAACAAGATGAACTGCCAGGACTGTGGATGTCCAAGCTGATCCCTCATAAGAGGACCCACAGAAGATGCTGAAATTGCTTAGAGTTTGGTCATACTTAAATACAAACGTACAAGGAACAGAGAAAATGAGCGTGCAGGTCCAGCAAACAATTGCAGGGGCACTGGAGTACAAGAACAAAAAAGTCTTGCTGTGATTGTACAGAGCTTTAGTGAGACCATGCCTGGAGTATTGTGCACAGTTTTGGTCTCCATTTTCAAGGAAGAGTATACCTTGCCTTGGAGACGGTACAACAGAAACTCACTAGATTGTTTCCTGGGATGAGAGGCTGAGTCAATAGGGTCTATACTGTCCAGGGTTCAGATGAATAAGAGAAATGTACAAGTATTGTATTGAAACAAAAGATTCTGAAGGGTCTTGACAAGGTAGACACTGAGAGGTTATTTCCCCTGGCTGGAGAATCTGCTAGGGGGATGGGAACCTGAGAGCAAATTCAGAGCAGGGAACGGGAGATGGTGAATTAGTGACTCTGAAAGACAGAAGCAGCACAGGTTAAAAAGTGTACAGCACAGGAATTTGGCAGTGTTAAAAGCTAAACATGCATATGCAAGGAGCATAGTAAATAAAGCCGATGAGCTGAGGGTACAGATAGACACATGGCAGCATGATGTCATCGCTGTAACGGAAACTTGGCTTAAGGAGGGGCAAAACTAGCAGCTCAACATCTCTGGATATAGAGTTTTCAGGCTGGATAGAGAGGGGGATAAAAAGGTGGATGTGTGGCATTATTGGTTAAAGAATCAATTACAGCTGTAGAGAAGGATGATATACTAAATGAAGCATCAAATGAGGCCATATGGGTTGATCTCAGAACTAAAAAAAAAAGCAGCCACACCGCTAGGAGTATACTATAGACCCCCAAAAAGTGGAAGGGAGTTGGAAGATCAAACATGTAGACAGACTTCCGAGTGCAAAAAGAATAGGGCTGTAATAGTTGGGGACTTCAACTACCTGAATATCTTGGGATACGAACAGCATGAAGGGCACAGAGGGCACCAAATTCTTGAACTGCATTCAAGAGAACTTTTTTAGCCAGCAGGTAACAAGCCCAATGAGAAGGGGCGTAATTCTAGATTTAGCCTTAGGAAATGAAGCTGGGCAAGTGGATGAAGTAGCAATAGGGGACCCTTTTGGAGATAAGGACCATAATATAGTTAGATTTAGCATCATTATGGAAAACGACAAAGATAGAACAGGAGTAAAAGTTCTAAATTAGGGGAAGACAAATTTTACAGAGCTGAGAGGTAAGCTGGCGCGAGTGGACTGGATACAGCTATTCAAAGGAAAAACTATGCTGAATTCAGTGGGAAGCATTCAAAGGCGAGATTCTACAGGCACAGTGTAGACATGTCCCCAAAGAAAAAGGGGTGGTACTGCCAAATCTAGAGCCCCCTGGTTATCCAGAAGCAAAAAGGCCAAGATAAAGCAGAAAAAGAAAACTAATGACAATCACAAATTACTTAATTCTGTAGAAAGCCTAAAATCAAAGAAAATCCTAAGATGCTTTACCAGTACATGAAGAGCAAGAGAATAACTAAGGAAAAGGTAGGGCCTATCAGAGATGTACATGGTAACTTGTGGGTTGATGCAGAAGATGTGGGCAGGTCCTCAATGAGCACTTTGTCTCTGTCTTCACGAAGGAGAGGGATGATGTAGACCTTCTAGTTAAAGAGGAGGAGTGTGAAATGTTAGATACCATAAGCATAGTGAGCGAGGAAGCACTGGAGAGACTAGCATCCTTTAAGGTGGACAACTCACCAAGGCCAGTTGAATTGTATCCTAGGCTGTTGAAGGAAGCTGGGGAGGAAATAGCGGATGCTCTAATAATCATTTTCCAGTCCTCACTAGACACAGGCAAGGCCCCAGAGCTCACCTCTCAGCTCTGTAAAATTTGTTTTCCCCTAATTTAGAACTTTTACTCCTGTTCTATCTTTGTCCTTTTCCATAGTGATGCTAAAAGGTACGAGAACATTGTACCATTATTTAAAAATGGTGCGAGGGATAGGCTGGAAAATTACAGACCGGTCAACCTAGCTTTGGTGGTTTGCAAATTATTGGAAACCATTCTGAGAGACACGATAAACTGTCACTTAGAAAGGCACGGATTGGTCAGGGATAGTCAGCATGGTTTTGTTAGGGGAAGATTAGAATTTTTAATAATAGAATGTTTTGAGGAAGTAACAAGGAGGATTGATGAGGGTAGTGTAGTGGATGTTGTCTACATGAATTTTAGTAAGACATTTGACCAGGTCCCACATGGCAGACTGGTCAGAAAAGTGAGATCCCATGGGATACAGGGGAAGGTGGCAAGTTGGATCCAAAATTGTCTCAGTGACAGGAAACAAAGGGTAATGGTTGGTGGATGTTTTTGCAAATGGAAAACTGTTTCCAGCAGTGTTCCGCAGGGCTGGCTCAGTGTTGGGGGCCCCTGAAGTTTGTTGTATATTAATAATTTGGACATAAAATGTGGGAGGCATGATTGGGAAATTTGCAGATGAGACAATAATTGGCCGTGTAATTGATAGCGAAGAGGATAGTTGTCAACTCTAGAATGAGATCAATGGTTTGGTTTGGCGGAGAAGTGGCACATGGAATTCAGTCCGGAAAGCTCTGAGGTAATGCATGTTGGGAGGGCAAGCAAAGCAAGGGAATACTCAATAAATGGGAACATATAGAAAGGTGTTGAGGAAGTGAGAGACCTTGGAGTGCATGTCTACAGGTCCCTGAAGGTGGCAGAACAGGTGGACAGGGTGGTCAAGAAAGCATATGGAATGCTTTCCTTTATTGGGCGAGGTATTGAGAGTAGGATGTAATGATGGAACTGTATAAAATGCTGGTTGGGCCACAGCTGGAATTTTGTGCACAGTTCTGTCACCACATTACAGGAAGGACATAATTGTTCTGGAGAGAGTGCAGAGAAGATGTTGCCAAGGCTTGAAAATTGCATCTATTAGGCTAAGGATGTTTTTCTTAGAACTGAAGAGGCTGAGGGGTGACCTAATTGAGGTGTACAAAATTATGAGGGGCCTAGATAGGGTAGACAGGAAAGACTTGTTTCTCCTAGCTGAGGGGTCAATTACCAGGGGGCTTAGATTTAAGCTGATTGGTAGAAGAGTTAGAGGGGACATGAGGAAAAGCTTTTTCATCCACAGGGTGGTGTGCATCTGGAATTCACTGCCTAAATCGGTGGTTGAGGCTGAAATGCTCAACTCATTTAAAAGGTACCTGGATCTGCACCTGAAGTGCTGTAACCTGCAAGGCTATGGACCAGATGCTGGAAAGTGGGATTAAAATGAGTGGCTAGTTTCTTTTTTGCATTTTGGCCAGTGCGGACATGATGGGCTGAATGGCCTCTTTCTGCACTGTAACTTTTCTGTGGTTCTATGATTCTAACATGGGGCACAGCCTCAAGATGAGGGGTCGATCACTTAGGACCGAGATGTGTGAATCTTTGGGATTCTCAACAGCAGGGGGTTACGAATGCTCCATCGTTGAATATATTCCAGGTTGAGGTAGACAGTTTTTTGGTCTGTCAGGGAATCAAGGCTGGGAAAATGGAGTTGAAGCAGCAGATGAGCCATGATCGAATTGAAAGACAGCGCAAGCCAAAGGGGCCTTTGGTTCTACTTCTGCTCCTTATTTTCTTATGTGACCCACAAGATAGGTGACAGTGGTGGAGCAGGAGAAGAGTGTAGTGTAACACATTGGCCCCTAATTTCCGGTGGAGTGGCAATTGAGTCGGATTGCCATTCCGCTTGTAATTACTTAACTTGAGATCCAGCTGCTCCTTTCTCCCCCGACCTTGCGACTTAGACCAGTTGAGATCTGTGGGTTTCCAAGGCCTACAGTCGAGGGCAGCTCAGTTGAAGGTAAGTAAGCAACGAGCTGCCATAAAGCGGGTAAGCTTAAAGGTCCAGCCACTAAGAAGCCAGGGAGAAGGTGAGTGTATGAGGTAAGTGAGCACGATTTGGTCAGAGAGTGGGGTCGGGTGGTCTGACGTGTGGGGGTAGGGATGGTGTCAGGTGGTCTGGTGTGGGGAGGAGAGTGTAGTCGCAGGGTAGTTGTAGTCAGGGGTCCCCTGCGGGTCAGAGGGTGAGTTGGGAGGGGGTGGGTGGGAGTGGAGGGCGTAGTCGGGGGGGGGGGTGTGTTCGTTGCGGGGGGGCTTCCTTAGGGGATCAGGGAGGTGTTCGGGGGTTCTGAGGGTGGGGAATGTTGGGGGTGGGGAGTGTAGTAGGGAGGTCAGTACAATAGTTAACCAGAAGCTAGAAGTGATTTTAATTCTTCTAACTTTTTCAGGGTAACTATTACTGTAAGACAGTCAGAACATCCAAAGCCAGTGATTTAACTTGTAATTTGGATTATCAGATGGTCCCCAGTGCAGAGCAATGCCCACTGGAAATTTGAACTTCCTAAGCAATTGCCTTGCAATCCTTACCTGGGAATTTCTGGTGGGGGGGGGGGGTGTTCCCCAGCACATCTTTGGGGTACCCCACAGATAACTGCCCTGGAGCTCGGAAGTTACGGGCTACTGTAATTTAGGGGATGTGGGGGTGAGTGGGGATGGTTGGAGTGGAAGGATGTTGCTGTTCACCGATATATTTAACTTGGTCCAAGCAAAAAGGTAACCTGTATAACCACACCAAATCCCAAATGAAGCAAAACCTGGAGCCTTAAGGTGGGGTGGTTGTTGGGGCTGGGGGGCTGCTGCTGGTCAAACAGGGCTTGGTGTGAGTTAAGATACAAGCAGCGGAGTAGCTGAAGTTTATGGAGAGTGGAAGATGGGAGACTAGCCAAGAGGGCATCTGAATAATCAAGTCAGGATGTACCAAAGGTCTGGGTGTGGGTGGTGTGACACTGGATCAGAGAGGGATGACATTATGAAGGTAAAGTAGGTGGTTACGGTGATGGAGAGATTGAGGGCTTAGTTTAGGAACAACAAGGTTGTGAACAGTTTGACTCTGCCTCAGACAGTGGGCAGGAAGGGGGATGGAGTTGATGGTTAAGGAAAGAGTTTGTGTTGGGAACAACATGTGGGCTGCCTATCTCATTCCCCTGTCTACTCTTACTGGCAATTATCACTGCATCAGACCAGTGCATAAGAGTAAAATAACTTGTCAAGTGTACTTGCAAGTAACATTATACACAGAAGGTGAGAGATGCAGCAAGAAACTATTAGCACAATATTTGATTTACTCTGTATATAAAATGCTGCAAAACACACAGTGAAAGGTAATCTGAAATCCTATTGCTTTCATTAGCACCTGACTGACTTCCTGTCAGCGGTCATTGGGAGAAGACTTGCGTAGAGCTGCTCTTAACCAGTTCCTGTAATGTGGGCATGGAAGTGAAATCTGTGGGGCTAACTCTGATGATTATGAAACAAAAACACAAAACACCAGAAACATTCAAAGGGTGTGGCAGCATTTGTGGTGATCTTGCTCCACAGAATGCTGCCAGATCGGCTGAGTATTGGCAGCTTTTTCTGTGTTTTTATTTCAGATTTTTAGCACCGGCAGTATTTTACTGTTGTGCTGCAGATGATGGCGAGGTAAAGACAGGCCCCCTCACAGTGTATTTGTTGTAGTCATCTACTAGTCATTCAAATCACATCATGTCCTCTTCTCAAACATCCATCAAAGCTTTAAAAACAGTGTATAACCTGTACTCTTCTCAGAAGAAAGCTCCCTCAATGGTTTGCTGTTGAAATGTAATGCATGCACTGTGAATTTACATTTTTAAATACGTGCCTGTTTTTGGAATTAGACCTACCTTTATTTGGCACAAGTTGGAGCCCGGACAGGATTTTTAATCCTGGGTTGGGAACCCAACACCTGCTTCATTTCTGGGCCCTGACCCCATGCCACATCTGCATTGCCGACATAATATGAGAAGCGCCTGCAGGAGTTCGAGGACTCAGTGCCCAATTAGCAGTAGCGGGCACTGCCTGGAAGCAGGAACTGGCACTGGAGGACAAATCTCAAAGGCAGACAGCAGCCATGACTGACCTTGCTGTTACCTTACAGAATGGAGCAGGCGGGAGAAGAGAGGGCCAGTGTCCAAACGGTCAGTCATAAGGTTCTTGATCCGCTCTGTTCAAGCGAAGGCAACTTTGTGCCACTGCTGGAGCAACTCAGTTAGAATTTTCCTTGCTTTCTAAAGCTTTGATTCAGCATCAACAGCCTTTCCGTCCTGTTAACAATCACTCCCAGAGGTTAACAGGCAGTAATTTGGAGGCGGGTGGGTTGCCGGCTCTCTCCATCCCATCCTCGCTTTGAAAATTGGAGTGTGTTCCAGAAGCATCTAAAGACCGGCACACCAGCCAGAAGCATTATTTCCAAAGCGCTCCCACACCTGACCTCGCTGTCACGGGCAATTGAAAATCCTGCCCTCGAATCTCAAATAGCCATCGCCTTTCAAAGGGGAAGAAATTTGGTTAGTACCACCTTGAGCTTTGGCTGAGGGTAGTCAGTGTCACTCTTAGATCTAGAGATTTGAAATTGGCATAATGCAGATTTTCTTTCCCCTGATTTAAGACAGAATTTGTGTACTTAGAACAGGGCCTGAATTTTCATAATGAGAGAAAGGGTCTGTCTCCGGCTGAGCCAAAATGGCGCTTGAGACCCGATTCTGGAAGCCCTGCCCTGAACCCAGTACCACCATTTTTTGTTGGCGTAGGGGCATGGGGACAGGTTTTATTTGCACGTCCGTGGATTACAGAGGCAGCTGCTCATGTAAAAGTACAGCCACATTCATACAGATCCAATTTTCACCAGTGGGATAGCTGATATATGACTTCCAGACATTTCAACTTTCAGGAGAAGCTGCCAGTGTTGTTTGGAGAGGTAGGGTGCCCTTTTGCAAAGGTCCAGGAACACATTTGGGATAGGTCAAGAGCTCTTTGAGAGAGATCTAGTGCCTTTTGGGATTGTTAAAATTAGACATGAATGTGCGCAAAAGTGGATAGACTCATTGGAACTGTCAAACTGTTTGGAACTGTCAAGCTAGCAAAACATTTAACTGTCCTGAAGGAACATAAATGTAGTGAATGAATTTTGATGAAAGAGTTTTTTAAAATAAAGTCTGCATTCGACACTTAGAACTTTATTTTATTTCATCTCAGCATGGGTCCTGAAGTCTGCCCATGGTGGATACTGGGTGAATTTACATGGAGAATGTAAGGGCAAAGTGTGGAGGATGGGGGCATGGGTTGGCATGAGTTGGCACTGGGCTATAAAGGAGCTAGGTAGAGGGTCATAGGTTGACGTGGAGGGTATGAGGGGTCATGAGGTGGGTCAGGCTGCGTGTAGAGTATGAGGGTCCATGGGAGGAAGACATGAGATGGCATGGAGGGTATGGGTGGCCATGGGTGGGGTTGTGAGGTGTCAAGTGTTGCAAAGGATAGGGGGAATTAAAAGCAGAGTCGTCCTGAATACTTCCAAAACTTTCTGGAAAAATTGGGTAGAGTAGCATTGACTAAGTAATGCCTGCAGCAGGCTTTCATTGGAATGATGATGTGTGATACTGGGGCGTGAGAAACCTGTGGAAAGTATGCAACTGATGAAATGTGACTTGCTGCTAACATTGACTGATAAATGCTTACACTTAGCTAAAAAAAAGATCAGTGTATTCAAAAAAAATATTGCCTGATGGCTGAAGTGCCACTTCAAAACTAATTGGGAGATGACTAAGTGACCATGGGTGAAAAGCCTCCAGTGTGAATCTGTGATTCTTTTCTGTCATCTTAGGGTTGCAATGAATAACTTTAAGCCAATGACGGGTAGATATTTGTCATTTTTGATTAGTTTCATTGGGAAAAATAGGTTTTAAAAAAATCTGGCCCATTTTACTTGCCATTCTGAACTGGCCAGTGTGCGATTTATTAGTTTTAAGTAAATTATTTTGGCAACCTGACTGTGTGATGATGACCTTGAGCTTCTCAGCACAGCGAGTGATTTATTTGCTCCCACTGGGTGGTCTGCAGTCTACTCCCCAGCGGGACTGAAGCAGAACCAATTGGTTATCAGTGTCACCCCTACAAAAATGAAAATGAAAATATCTCTTCACCCTTCCTGTTTCCAGAGAAATTGCCACTTCAATGCTCTAGCCAACCTTTAACATATTGAAATTCATCCTGTCTGCTGCTTTGTAACATGAGGTGGAATTGTCCCAGATTTTCACTAAGCGCAGTAGCGTGCGAGAAAAAGTATGTTTATCCCGCTGGCCGCAGTGGGGTCTTTTCAAGCTGTGTCGTCCCGATCCTGCCTCATTAATCATTCATTCCCAGGAAACACATCATTTCCATGGCAGGCAAACTCTGATTCACCCGCCACACCATAACCTCGCCGCTTCCTCAGGTTAGGTACTATACTTAAAGTACAGCCGTGCACACACACCTTTCAGTGCTCCCAGCCTAGGACTTGCTGCACTGATGACATGGCCCCGAAAGGCAGGAAGACTGTAGCCCCCGAATCAGTGACGCATCCCTGGGACGCTTTCTGGACACCGTTGGAGTCTGCCCCGATGTCCTTTACCCCCGCACTGGAGGTAGGAGGCCCATCAGTGTCACCACTCTGGCTTGGGAGGCAGTGGCAGTGGTGATCAGTACCAACGCTGCACAGAAGAGATTCGCCATCCAGTACAGAAAGAGGATGAATGATCTCATCTGTGCCACCAAGGCAACCATCTCATCCCTCTAAACTCACACTCACAAGCCCATCACACATTCACTGGCATCTCACTCACTGCCAGCTCAAGGGACATCACCACTCACTCTCTCACACACACCCTCACATCTCCATCAGGCTTCATCTCCTCTGGAGACTGCCTCCTCAGCCCTCACCCTCTTGAAGACATTTACACAGATCAACATGTGCTCCCACACACACCCTTGGATACTCCCCTTCCCCAGTACAGCCCTCGCCCTATAGCCTCTTCCCTTGCCTGAGGCCACTTCTCCCCCTTCCTGAAGCAGGCCAGAGCCCTGCGGCCATTGAACGACCAGCCCCACCTTATGGTGGGTCTCATAAGTAGAGACCTACCGTGAGCCCCCCTAATAGTGATGTGGTGCTGCCTGTGAAGCCTGCCGCTGATGGCCATGAGTGCTGCCTGAGGCCAGGTAGGTAAACAAGCCTCAAAGTCCTGAGCAAAGTGCAGCTCACCAGGTGCATGTCGCTTATGTTCAGTTGTGAAACATGTTGGCTTGCAATCACACTGATGTGCTTGGATGTTCCAGCGTGGGGGGTGATTCTGGTGAGCTGGGCTTTTAATGATATGCAGATGTATTATAATGAGGTTCCCAACACCGGCCGGCAGGGATCACAGCCCGCCATTGACAGGCAGAGCGGACAATTGCAAACTGATTTCACGACGTTGTGAAACCGATGTTTGGCTTTCTAGCCATATTGTCCGCTCACCCCACCAAACACGACCGACACCAGCAGGCATGGAAAATTCTGCCCATGGTTTTAGCCAGCTCTCGATTTACAAACTATAGTTAGTTAGTTAGACAAAAATTGAGTGTCAGATGGCAGAATTGTTCATCCTCCTGGATTAGTATATTGAACCAGTTATGCTTGCAAAATCCTACTGTATGGATGGATCTAACTTTAGCAGGTAAATAATTCCTACCTGCTCATTCCTCTATATTGAAGCCAGCAACACAGTCCAGTGGGCCTGGGATTTCCTGTGTAGTTGCATCCAGACGCTTGCAGTCAGGTGCAAGGCAATGAAATAGCCTTTAAGATGGCAAAATTCGGAGTGTAATTGAGGTTTGCTCCCAAGCACAATGCACCCAAATCTCCTTGATCTTTTACAACTATCTATCAATTCCTCCGCTCATAAAATTGTCCCACCCCCAAGTTAAAGATCCCCAGCTACAAATTTCCTGAAATTGTGCTTGCTCAGAATTTGCCTTCAAATCATGATCAACTTTTCATGCATAAGTGTCATTTTTTTCAGATCCTCTCTCGGGCCTGTTCAATATTCTTGGTTTCTTTCAATGGAATTTTTTGGTACCAGCATAAATCACATTAAAAATTGAAAAGCTTCCAGAAATAGAATCACGCAGGTAAATTTGTTACTGAGCCAGCAAATTTAGAAAACGCAGAAGCTTTCTAAATGGGAGCTTAGAGATTGCAAGGTCCTTACAGTTAGAATAATGGCACTGATCCATTCAGATTTCCAGCATCTGAAGTATTTTGCCTCCATTCAGGCATGGCCAGCCAATCCATGACCTGTAACAGGGTCAGGTCCGAGTGCCTGTAAGAGGACCGGGTCCAGACACAACCAGTGTCTGATATTGTTACAAGTACATTAGTTCACATGGCTGGAGTAACGTAATTTTGGAGTTGTGATGTGAAGGAACTGGATCCACAGAGCAGTCCCAGATAACTGAAATCATGATTCAAGTCCAGTTCTAAACTTGATAGAAGTTTACAAAATTATGAGTGGCATGGACAGAGTAGATAGTCAGAAGCTTTTTCCCAGGGTGGAAGAGTCAATTACCAGGGGACATAGATTTAAGGTGAGAGGAGAAAACTATAAAGGAGATGTGTGGGGCAAGTATTTTACGCAGAGGGTAGTGAGTGTCTGGAATTCACTGCCAGAGGAGGTGGTGGAAGCAGGTACGATAGTGGTGTTTAAGAAGCAGATTGACAAGTACATGAATAGGATGGGAATAGAGGGATACGGACCCCGGAAGTGCAAAATGTTTTAGTTGACGGGCAATATGATGGACGCAGGTTTGGAGGGCCGAAGGGCCTGTTCCTGGGCTGTACTTTTCTTCGTGCTTTGTTCGTCTTTTGGATTCTACTTTAATCTAAGGCAAGTGGTCTCTGACCTTTTTGTGCTTTATTCAGATTTTTACCAGGATTGTGCTGATCTTGATTGAGGATCACTTACTTAGAATTTTATGACACTATTTATCCAGATGTTATTGAGAGTACATTTGCATGTTGTTCATGTTGGTTGGCATGAAGCAACTACAGCTCTGCCACAGTGTTAAAGTTACATTGTAAATTCAGCAATGTGGCCTGACCTGGCTGCCAAGAGACATTTCTTGGAGGCAGTCATCATGCCTTATTTCGGGCTGACACCATATGGAGGGGAAGTCCAGTGCTGTGTTACAATGGGTTTGCAAAGCTCTTAGGGTGCTGGTGTTCCCTGTTCTTTGGACATTTTGTAAACCTTACCTGACCTCAATGTAAAACGTTTAGTGAGCCAAGACTTAGCCCCTCCCTGTGCTTGAAACTTTCCAGCTTTTAGTTCTCTGAGTGCTCTGTGTACAGTGTATTTCCAAATGGCGACTGAAAGAGAATCGGTTCATTCTAGACAGCGTCAATTAAGTGTTTCAATTGGGCTCTAGGCAGGCGGCCCGTTGGTCAGCTTTCACGCTGCTGACAAAATGGCATAGCCCTGCTCCTGGCACCTCACCATGGCATTTTGCCAGCCTTCCCATGTCCCAGCCCCGTCGCCAAGGGGCTGGCCAGATTCTGGCCAGCATTTCAGTGGGTGAGTGGTCATCCCTGGACAGACAGTGGAAGCAGTTGGTATTATTCATTTCCTTTGGTAGGAGGGGCCATAACCAGAGGACATATATTTAAAGTAATTCGCAAAAGAACTGGAGGGAATGGGAGCAGTTGAGAAGTTTTTCATCCACTGGGCGGTGATATGGAACACACAATATGAATGAATGTTGGAAGCACCTTCAGTAGTTACTTGCAAAAGGGAATAGGTCATTAAAAAAAAGTTTTTTTAATAATTACAAGGCTATGGGAAAAGAGTGGGGAAGTGGCTTTAATGAAATAGCTCTATCAAAGGGCCAGCACAGACATGATGGGTTGAATGGCCTGCAGTATCATTCTCTGAGTAATTTGACGCATGGCAGGTGATAAATGGAACATACTTGGGAGGAACAACTGACTTTGAGCCTATCATTCCCAATGTTCTCTACAATTGGTGTTTTTCTTATGTCATGCCTGGCTCTCGTTGTAGACTAATTGATAGAAATCTATTGCTGTGATTAATCAACAATTCCATTGTTTAATGGCACCTACCAGACGGAGGAGGCCAAATAGATGAACCTTGACCTACTTTTATCCAGCAATTCCTAAGTCATACTCCAGTAAGGAATCAATTGATCAGAGAGGATCAAGTGTTAAGGAGTCAGGATGTCTTGTGGCATAGTGGGTAGTGTCCCTGCTTCTGGGTTCAAGTCTCATTCCGGGTTCAAGTCCCACTCCAGGGCTTGATGATCACAGAGGTGTGCTCATACCGTGGTCAAACAGGGTTGCGTATTTACTTGTAAATCCATCCAACACACGGCAGTGGCAGGTGGTAAGAGCGGAAAATATTCCTGGTCATCCAGGATGGAAAGAACATTGGAGTATTTAAGTCAGGATGTCTTGTGGCATAGTGGGTAGTGTCCCTGCTTCTGGGTTCAAGTCTCATTCCGGGTTCAAGTCCCACTCCAGGGCTTGATGATCACAGAGGTGTGCTCATACCGTGGTCAAACAGGGTTGCGTATTTACTTGTAAATCCATCCAACACACGGCAGTGGCAGGTGGTAAGAGCGGAAAATATTCCTGGTCATCCAGGATGGAAAGAACATTGGAGTATTTACCATCACTATCCATAGCTCCAGGCTACAATATTCATGTATAATTCTTTTGGAGGGCTGTTGAGCTCAGTGACTTGATGGCCGGTCTGGATCAGATTGGTGCCAACAGCATGTGGTTCGATTCCCGTTCCGGCTGGGATGGATTTGGGAACCTGCTTCCTTGCCCTATCCTCGGTGGAGGTCGTCGTCGGGTGGGTCAGACCTGCCTTTCGGCAAAGGACTTGAAGAAGAACAAGAAGATTGGTAAGGAAAAGGCACGTTAAAACAAAACGCAACTACAAAGGGAGGGAATCCACTTGTTTAGAAATGATGATTTAAATGTGGATAACTGAGGCCGCTGGATAAGCTCATGGACTGACACTATGGAGGCACGAAGATTCAGCTGCTCCGTTTAATCTTGCTCTATATTTGTATGTTTTTGTATTTAAGTTTTATTAGAGTCTTCAGAGGCGTCTTATGGAGCAGTAACACCAAGAATCACACTGTATTCTTTGCGAGGTACAAATTAAGCCAGTGAGTGTTGGGCTGGAATTGCCCTACATTGCAATTCTATTCAACTTTATGCCTTGGGGAGTCAGGTTCCAATTTAACCTATGGAGAAGCAGCTGACATTCTGACAATGTAGAGTCAAATCTGCTTTACATCAACACAAAAATTGCACTGTAAATTGTCAAAAAAAAAAGCCTGATGGATTTTTTGAGAGCCTGTGGCTTCTAATCACTGTACATACGTTTGATCCTTGCTCTGATGCTGCATTCCCAAACTGATTGTTAGAGGCTGTCTGTCTTGTTAATGAGAAAAGCAGAGAGAGTAGGGTAGATTTCCTGCTTTGTCTCACTTTGCTGTGTACGGGTTGACTTGGTATGCTGCCCTAAGATTTCCAGGCCTTCTCCCAGCGGACCATGATGGACCCACGCCTGGTGTAACTCTTTCGAGTACAAACCCGTTTCCATCTGTTTCAGATGAAGTTACATTGCTTCATAGTTTGCCATTGTGAGATTTGAACTCTTGATCTTGGGGTTACAAACCCAGTACCATAACCACTTGGCTATTTAGGCCAAGCCCCCCACGCCTGGTGTAGATGCAGGCCCCACTTTAGAATGCTAATGAGGTGTGACAGAGTGTTCCTGACCTCCTATCTCACATTCCTGAGCATTGGCTCTTTGGACAGTTCGATTGTTGCATTATTCCAATGTGATATCAGAACTATATGTTCATGTGTATGTATACATAAGTGTTTAGAGTGCCACATCACTCACTACTGCACTACAGTCAGGGTACTGACCAACAATTTTTCAGTGCACAGCACTTGATGTGATCTAAGAAATACATTTGACGAAGCTTCAGGATTTGAGTCTAAAAGTGAGATTATTTCGAACTTCTGGGAATCACAGATGCCCAAAGCAGCCTGGCACTGGGACTTGCCCTGGGTTCCCTGCAGAGAGGTGAGAATCCAGGGAAAGCCCAAGGATTGAATTGGCAAGTTCTGCTTTATCTGTTTTTCATCCACTCGGTCAATGTTAGCGTCTTTGTGCCTTTTAGCTGCTGGAGCTCTGATGCCAGGGTTAGGGGTGAAACTATGCTGTAGCTATGTTAAGGTTGCCAACTCTGATTGGGTCTGTTCTTGGATTGTCTGTCACATGACCTCCTGCCTCAAACTGTCTTGGCCCCACCATTTGGCCCATCCTGTGGGCACACTGCATTCCCAGGCCCACTGGAAAGCAATTTGGCTCTTTGTTACTCAATTGATTTTGTTTTTTTTATTATAAGTCAAACAGCCTTTTCACCATACCACCAAACTAACAAATGAAAACATTCAAAGAAAATTTTTAAAAAAACAATTTTTCTTGTGAAGACAATTTTCTGTAAGATGTGCGGCAGGAAGAGAAGACTTGGCGGTCTTGTGCCTGAAAAGAAAGATGACAGCCTGTTCTTTGTTGAGATAGAAGATAAAAAGACACATTTCCCCTATAATAAAGGAAAATTGAAGCCTCAGCTAACTGAACTAATTCTAATTCAGACATTCTTGATTTTTCTCCCTGGGTTGCTTGGAGCAGTGTCCTGGAGATTAATCTGCAATTCCTGGCAACTCCAGGTCAATCCATTTTGGGGGGGGTGGGGGTGTGGGGGGTGTGGTGCGGTAAGCTATGGCCTGCTTCTCCTGATCTCTATGTTAAGCCCTGCCACAGACTTAGCAAACATCCTGGGCCAGGCAAATTAGCAACATCCCTCCTCTTAAAGCTACACAACAGTTGAGTTATGCTGCACCTGTTGGATACCAGAGAGAAAAATCTGCCCAAATAACTTAACATCAACTGTGGCTTGTCAGTGAATGATTCATTAATGGGCGCTCATGATATAGTCAGTGATCCTGTGTTAGCTGTGATGTGTTGTGACATTTATACGAATCTAAATCCAGTCTATACATAGTTTTGCAATAAAGCAGCTTACAGAAATTTGAGGTTTCACATTCAAGGGAAACTTGTCAATCAGTTCCAATTGCTTTCCCTCAGTGAACTTCATTAGTGCTGGCTGACACGACCTTTGACCATTCCCCTTCCCAACATCTGGAATGTCAGTTGGAAGAGAGGGATAGAGAGGCTGAGATAAAAGGAAGGTCTATTTTGGATATCATGGGGTTCTATGTCAGTCTGTGTCTGGCACTCAGAGAACACAGTGGCCCAGATCTTCTGATGAGTGGCAATTATTCTGGGATTGCTGCTCCATTTGAAAATTCCCACAGCTTGACAATGCTCCACGTTTCTTCCAGGACCTTCCAAGCCCAGCTTTTCCAGAAATGTGGGTGCAATAACCCTCGGGGAGTTCTACTGAAGCAGAGTAGAGTTGGGGCAAGATAGGCCATGCTGTCTTTTTACAGCACTAGCTGCTTTATGGTAAGTTCTTTCACAGGAGGTGGGTTTCGCTGGCTCGGCCAGCATTTATTACCCGTCCCTAATTGCCCTTGAGAAGGTGGTGGTGAGCTGCCTTCTTGAACTGCTGCAGGCCATGTGGTGTAGGTACACCCACAGTGCTGTTAGGGATGGAGTTCCAGGATTTTGACCCAGTGACAGTGAAGAGATGGCGATTTATTTCCAAGTCAGAATGGTGAGTGGCTTGGAGGGGAACTTCCAGCTGGTGGTGTTCCCCATGTGTCTGCTGCCCTTGTCCTTCTAGATAGACGTGGTTGTGGGTTTGGAAGGTGCTGCCTAAGGAGGCTTGGTAAGTTCCTGTAGTGCATCTTGTAGATGGTACACACACTGCTGCTACTGTGCGCAGTGGTGGAGGGAGTGAACGTTTGTGGGTGTGGTGCCAATCAAGCGGGCTGCTTTGTCCTGGATGGTGCCAAGCTTCTTGAGTGTTGTGGGAGCTGCACTCAGCCAGGCAAGTGGGGGGTATTCCACCACACTCCTGACTTGTGCCTTGTAGATGATGGACTGGCTTTGGGGAATCAGGAGGTGAGTTACTTGTCGCAGGATTCCTGGTCTCTGACCTGCTCTTGTAGCCAGCTCCTGATCAAAGGTAACGCCCAGGATGTTGATAGTGGGGGATTCAGCGATGATAATGCCATTGAATGTCATGGAGCGACGGTTAGATTATCTTTTGTTGGAGATGGCCATTGCCTGGCACTTGTGTGGTGTGAATGTTACTTGCCACTTGTCAGCCTGGGCCCGGATATTGTCCAGGTCTTGCTGCATTTGGACATGGACTGCTTCAATATCTGGGGAGTTGCAAATGATGCTGAACATTGTGCAATCATCAGCGAACATCCCCACTTCTGGCCTTATGACAAAAGGAAGGTCATTGATGAAGCAACTGAAGAGGGTTGGGCCTAGGATACTATCCTGGGGACCTCCTGCAGTGATGCCCTGGAGCTGAGATGACTGACCTCCAACAACCACAACCAACTGCCTTTTTGCAAGGCATGACTCCAACCAGTGGAGAGTTTTCCCCCTGATTCCCATTGATTCCTGTTTTGCCAGGACTCCTTGATGCCTCACTCGGTGTTTAAAAGCATCAGGAATCTACCACTAAGGGTTTAGATTTTGGAAGGATTAAAATTACCGAAGAATCAGATAAATCAGGCAATTACATTTCACAGTTATCTCAGAATCATAAATTTCTGTCTTGCTTAATCTTGTGTTTAATTAGCACAATCCGATGGCATTTTGTTTTAATACTGAGGCCCAATGTAATTTCTTGCACAAGATAGGGCATAATGATATTTACACCCTGAACTCGGTCGTTTTTGTATTTTGGTGGGGGATATAAGTCAAAATTTATCAGAATGCTGCTTAATACAAGATCCCCTTTCCAGTAATGTTATCGAAAATCCACAGCTGCCTGGATCAATTGCTTGGTATTTAAAATATCAAATCTCCTGGGTGTTATAATTGTTAATCAAGATTCTAGAGTAACTATTTCAACAATCAGGAGAAAAATTCCTCTCCATCCACAGATAAGAGTGAAAAATAGTTCCACGTATCACGTCAGAAAATCTTGATCTAGCAGAAATTTAAGTAATAACTGAGAAGTTTCAGATGTGAATCTTAATTTGCAAAATGCTAGGTTATTAGAAGAGGCCAGAAAGGCAGTGAGGAAGCCTAGGGTGGGATTTTCCATCCTCGCTGTGGAGGGTCCCCTCGCCCACCGGCAGACGCAGCAAGACAGTCAAAAGCCCATTGACTTCAGCAGGTGTGGAAGATCCTGCCAGCGGCCGGGACTTGAAAATCCTGCCCCTAGAATCAAGGTGGACCATCTCCACAACACACACACCTTCCCAGCTCTGGTCACTCTGCTCCACCTCAATATCCACAGATTTGTCAACTTCTGTAACAATTCAGCGTCTGAAGTGCTATATTCATTTTCAGTTTAAAATTATATTAAAGACCACATAGGATTCCATAGAATGTCACAGCACAGAGGCAATCAGCCCAACTGATCTTTGGCATTGATGCTGCACACGAGCCTCCTCCTGCCTTACTTCATCTAACCCAGTGAAGTTTCCTTATATTCCTTCTTCCTTGTGTACTTATCCAGCTTCCCCTTCATTATATCCAGCCTGGTTCCAGAACTGAACAGACCATGAAATGACAGCCCAAACTACAGAGTTTCATCTCCAAATCCTTACCAGCCAACCTCAGTGACTACCTGGTGTATATCCGCATCTTCCTTGTAACCAGAAGATGGTGCCCGGTCGCGTAATAATGTGGGCTGGTGATTCCAAGGAAAGAAAGCCAGAGAGGAAAGACTTTGAATGGAGCAGGTTACTTAAAGGAGTGAGGGAAACCAAACTGGAAGGGAAGAAAGTTGTCGGGCTCCATTTTAATCAATCCTGTGTTAGGAAATAGAGATAGTTAAACTAAGTTATAGTGGTATTTGTGGATGTTAGGAATGGGTTTTAGTTTTAAAGTTTAAGTTTAATTTGTATTTCTGTATCCATGTGTTAAGAAAGGTAAAATGGAGTTTTTGTTTCACTTTAAAAAGGTGCTTGCATTTCTAATGAGAGTTGTACGACTTAAGCTAAGGTAAGCAAACAAGGGTAGAAGAATTAGACTGTTACAGAGCAACAGGGGGCCAGAGAGACAGGTCCCTCCCACAGACACACAAGAAGAAAAACAGCAGTTTGATTTTGGAAGCTGTTTGAGTTCAGTTGGTTTTGAAAGTAGTTGCCAGGAGAGACTGGAGCAAAAACGGACAGGTAGCCAGCCCTAAACTAAAGAAAAGACCCCAGAATCCAAGGGATTGGAACTGCAGAAAGTCCCAAGAAGACCTTTTAGTTAAAGGAAGGACAGGAACCTGGAAAAAAAGTCTTGTTAAATGAAGTTCAAGTGAGGGTCATTGTTAAGTGAAGTTCGAGTGAGGGTCATTGTTAAGTGAAGTTCGAGTGAGGGTCATTGTTAAGTGAAGTTCGAGTGAGGGTCATTGTTAAGTGAAGTTAGAATGAGGGTCATTGTTAAGTGAAGTTCGAGTGAGGGTCATTGTTAAGTGAAGTTCGAGTGAGGGTCATTGTTAAGTGAAGTTCGAGTGAGGGTCATTGTTAAGTGAAGTTCGAGTGAGGGTCATTGTTAAGTGAAGTTCGAGTGAGGGTCATTGTTAAGTTCGAGTGAGGGTCATTGTTAAGTGAATTTAGAGTGAGGGTCAGGGAGAAAGGCTCCAAGCTTCAGATTTAAAGAGACAAAAGCTGCAGAAAACAGATGTAAAGTGAGAACAGCTTGCAAGAGATAAGAAGGTCCAAAGAGACAACTGACGGTGTGTAAGTCTTGGCTATGGGCATGTGAAGCATTGGTGTACTGTTGATGGCTGAGTCAGTGAGAGAGAGAGTGTGTGGAAGACAGCTTGAATGCATGTGGTGACCCAGAGAAGAGGAACATCAGAAGGACAGTTCAAAACCCTGGAGGTCAACCCTTGCGGAAGGAGTCTGTGAGAGAGCGCAGTTTAGGAGAAGATTCCAATGCAAAGTCTTGGAGACTGGAGATTGGAAACCCTCTTGTGAAAGACAGAGTGCAGTGAGACTGGTTGGCTCAAAGTGTGACAAGTGTCTTAGGGGAGGTGAGGAGAGATCCATAGCATCTGGTTGAGGTGGTATCTGTCACTTGGTAACAGAGTGTGGTGTGTCTGACCACAGGGTGCCTATCTGTACATGGACTGTATACTTACCGTAGACATTAAAGTATAAGATAGCTTTTGTAATTTATCCTTATAAATCTGTATGTATCTGTAAAGGTAGAGTTGGTGGAAGGAGTATTTTAATATAGCTCATCTTGTTGAATAAATGTTTTATTCTTTTGTTAAAAGTTCATCAGCTGACTCCTGTGCCTCTGCTCAGTTGCTACTTTCCATGTATCTGGACAAACAAATTAAAAGTTAGGATCTATCAAGCTGGGTTCCACCCTGGGATCAGGCTTGTCCAGAGGTACCTAAGCTGGGATCATAACACCAGTTGTAGCCAGAGAAGCACCTGCAATGGCTTTTCTTCCACCTTCTCCACTATTTGATCTGGTGTCCACAAAGATCAATCCTCGGTCCCACTCCTGTTTCTCATCTAAAGCTGCCCCTCAGTGACATCATCCAAAAACACAATCTCTGGTTCCAGATGTAAGCCAGCTATACCCAGCTCTACCTCACCACCACCTCTCTTGACCCCTCATCCACACCTTTGTTGCCTGTAGACTTGACCGCTCCAATGCTCGCTAGGCCAGTGACCCATCTTCCATCCTACATAAACCTGAGTTTATCCAAAACACTGTTGCCCATATCCTAATGCACATTTGGAATTCCTTCGCTAAATTTCTCACTCCTCCTTTAAGATGCTCCTTGAAACCCATCTCTTTGAGCAAGGTTTTGGTTCCCTATCCTATCATTTCCTTAAGTGGCTCAGTGTCAAATTTTGTTGGTAATGCTCGTGTGAAGTACTACGCTAAAGGAATGATATAAATGCCGCTGTTATTGTTGATGATGATGACGACAGTTCCCAGTTGTATCAAAGTAGTTTCAATGTACCCCAGGAGAGGGGGTCTTTTTTGGTTTTATTCTTTTCTTCCTTTCTTGTGGTTTTATACAACAAAGTGACTTGTTAGGCAGCTGGGAGTCAACCACTTCATTGTTGGATTAGATTCACATAGACGATGAGCTGTGTGTGGATGCAGGTTTCCTTCTCTAAAGGCTATTAGTGAAGTAGATGGATTTTTATGACAATCTGACAGTTTTATAGTGATTTTTACTGCTCACAACTTTACATTTCCAGATTTTAAAAAAAAAATTATATACAAACCCTGAAGCTGCCACAGTGGGATTTGAACTCTGGATTAGTAGGCTAGGCATTTGGGTCACTGGTCCAGTCACATAACCACTGTGTTACTGTACCTTTTAATTGCTTGTCAATCACAGGCTGTGCTGTGTCTGTCAGCTGTGGCTCAGTCTCGCTTCTGAGTCCAGAAGGTTATGCGATGAGATGTTAAACCAAGACCCTGTGGAACTTCTCAGATGGGCAGGAAGGATTGTGTGGCACCATTTCATAGAAGAGCAAGTGAGTGGTGATAAAAACAAAAAAACAAGTTCTGTCGAAGGGTCATGAGGACTCGAAACGTCAACTCTTTTCTTCTCCGCCGATGCTGCCAGACCTGCTGAGTTTTTCCAGGTAATTCTGTTTTTGAGCAAGTGAGTGGTGTCCTGGCCAATATTTATCTCTCGATCAACATCAGTAAAGCGGATTATCTGGTGTTTGTGGGAGCACCCTTTTCACGCTACACCAGTCACACAAAGGCCGGAATTTTCCAGCCCCTCCCGCCGGCGGGATCTTGCGGTCCTGCCAAAGTCAATGACCATTTGAATGGCTCACCGCATGCCACATTGTGTAAAGCGTTCTGGGCCATTCTGAAGCTGCGAAAGGCATCGTATAAATGTAACAACTTACTTTCTTCTATTAGCGTGTTTAAAATAATGTGGGTGTGAGTAAGCTGACAAGGAATAAATATGTGACATTCTCCTCTTGCAGTCGTCCCTGTTAAAATTGTTTATTTTCTAGCAATTTAACCAAGGTCAGCTCACATCTCCTTAATTTCCCTCTGAGATCATTCATTCTTATTCCACTTTGCTGCTTCGTTTAAATATGAAAGGTGGCTGCTGCATGAAAAACTTGATGCTCTTCCATTAAAAGTTGTGGGGAATTTTTCTGTATTCCTTAGTTAAATCGATTTCAGTGGGATGCCGAGGGCCAGCTTTTCTTAAAAAAAAATCTTTCAACCCACTGGGAGACCTGACATTCATTCATATGCTCAACATATATCAGTCCCCTTCCAATCTTCCGTTAATCTTCTGTGTGCAAGCTTCCCAGCAAGAGTTGCTGGACAGCAATTATAAAGAGGGATGCTGGCTCAGTTTGTTTTAATCTCTTCGATCTGAGGTCAGCTGTAATAAACTCACTGCTGCTGCCTCAGGTGAAATCAGCTCACGCCGCATTCCTGTCAGCTGTGGCTCAGTGGGTAACACGCTCACCCCTGAGTCACAAGGTTCTGGCTTCAAGTCCTTCTCCTTCTCCAGGCCACAAGAATCAGTGTTGACACTCCAGTGCAATTCTGAGCAGTACTCCCAGTTCAGTGCAGTTTGGAGGTGCTGGCTTTCGGATGAGAAGTTAAATCGCACATCACCTGTCTGCTTGCATGAATGTAAAATATCCCATGGCACTGTTTTGCAGAAGAGCCAGGGAGTTCTCCCTGATAACTCCCTGGCCAATCTCAACATCGCATGAAACAGATTATCTAATCGTTAGTGTTTGTGGGGGTTTGCTGTATGCATATCGGCTACTGTTGCAACAGTGACTACACTTCAAAAAGTGCCTCATTGGCTGTAATGCACTTTGAGACATCCTGTACCTAACTGCAAGCCTGCCCTACGCTTTTGTGAGATCCTACCCTCCCCTCCCCCCACCCCCACCCCACTGTCTCAACATTGGTGACCCATGTCTGCTTTCGAGGCACATGGCCTTCCTACAGGAAGGTGAGTGAATAGGCTGTCCCTTACCTGACTGGATGATCCCTGACTGTCAAACGGCCTCATTTCCCATCTCAGCTATTGAGTCAAAGCGCTCAAAGGATTTTGTTTTATTTAAAATCCCAATTTCTAGCATCCCTCTGATTTTTCTCCCCGACCACTCGCAGGAGCATCCTGGAAATCAGTCTTTAATTCCCGGAAATTCCAGGGGGATCCTGGGAAAATTGGCAAGCCTGGTCTGACTGCCTTGTCTCCCCATGGAGCTAAACAAATGCTTCTAGTAGAATTGCTTTTATAATGGAAGCTGGTTTGCTCTGTGCTGAATCCACTCAGAACTGACAAAGAATCAGGTTTACACTCTTTCCTTTTTGTACTGAGTCAGGACAAACCTTGACCAGTACCACCTCTCATTGAATTGGAAAATTGCACTCATACCTCCAAGTTGTGATGAAAGCAAGCATGCATTAGCACTCTGAAGGGATCCTGAGAATGGGAGTACTTCACCCCCAAATGCCAGGAGGAGTAGTTCCCCAGTTAACATCAATTAGCTCACTGATCTAGGATAAAAGCAAAAAACTGCGGATGCTGGAAATCCAAAACAAAAACAAAAATACCTGGAAAAACTCAGTAGGTCTGGCAGCATCTGCGGAGAGAAGATGAAGGGTCATTCGGACTCGAAACATTAACTGTGTTCCTCTCCACAGATGCTGCCAGACCTGCTGAGTTTTTCCAGATATTTTTGTTTTTGTTTTAGTTCACTGATCTACACTGACTGAATCAATTAACTCCTGTTTTCATTTCACAACGTTCCAGGATTTTTACTGGTGTTTTGAGGGTTACTTACAATTTGGGCTGTTGACTGATGGTGATGGAATGAGTCCGTTTCAGTTCTTCTTGTGTGGGACTTTTACTGGTCTCCTGGGGAGCGAATTCCCGGATTCCACCATTTCTTAGGGCAACCTAAGTCAGTCACCAAGATCACGTGGCCTTACTAAATGAAAATGCCAGCAGAGATGGAGGAAGACATCTTGAACAGGGTAGGTAGAGGAAACCAACCCACAACATGGCACAAGACAGCATGACAAGAAGCCATGGGTTTGAGATGATGAAGGAAGTGGATAGGAGAGAAACAGGGAAGGAAGGATGGTGGAAGCCAGGAACACATTGGATGGTGGAAGCCAGGAACACATTGGATGGTGGAAGCCAGGAACACATTGGTGTTTAAGAAACATCAAGATATTTTCCTCTATTTCTGCTGGCATTTTCATTTAGTAAGCCCACCTGATCATGATGAAACAGCCAGAAACTGGAAGGGGAGTTATATGGGGAAGGTGGTACAGCTGGTATTCAGTCAGGATCAAATCAAATGGACCAGAGAGTCACTTTCATCCAGACTTCTTGAGGAAGAACAGGACGGTGTGAATATTAATCTTTTTTTTTGTAGCAGTTCGATCTTTCACAGAATTTCTAATGACAGTCCTGTTTAAGAGGCATATGTTGGTTTATAATTTTATGTTGTGCTATATAGAGACACAAGAGAAGCTCTGCCTTAGAGCAGAGAAGACCAAGAGGAGATTTGATAGAAGAGTTCAAGACCATGAATGATTTTGATAGAGTTGGCGAAAGAATCAGAGGTGAGATGAGGAGAATTTTTTCTGACACAGTAATGGTCTGGTATGCTCTGCCTGAAAAGATTGTAACCTTCAAAAGGGAATTGGCTAAATATTTGAAGAGGAAATGCTTGCTGGCTAGGGGGAGAGAGCAAGGAGCGGAACAAATTTGATGGCGTTTTCAAAGAGGCATCACAGGCACAATGGGTTGAATGGTTGTCTTCTGTCCTAATTTTATGGTGTTGAGGCATGGGGGGTCTTGCCTGCTGGCTGGAGACCCAGTAGAGCCTCACGCTGCCTCTTTTCGGGAAGGCCTTCTGAACAACATGCCAATCAGGCAGTAGCTAAGCCAGCAGCAGGCCTTCCCCTGAAATCAAGATCCCAGGGGTGGTAATCTCGTCTACCCAGAGCTGCCAGCCAATCGGAGGCCGGCAGTTGTTGTGCTCAGCAACGCCCCAGGGAAGACTGGAGTCACAGGATTGCAGAGCGACCCAGGCCACAGGTAAGTAATGTTGGGCAGGGGGTGGGGGGGGGGTGGGTGTTCTCAGGATCATGGGGAGTGGAGTGCAGGGGGTTCAGCGGCAAGGGCAGGGGTGACTTTCAGCAGGGCCCCCCCCTCCCAATGTCTAGTTCCTCAGTCAGATAGTTGATCAAGGGACCCAGCCCCAAAGAGGTGTCAAGCAGTCCACACAGTTTTACCTGTCATGGCTTTGGGCCCGCACATAGCTAGGTTAATACCAGCAGTAGCAGGATGAGGCCCTTCACCGGTCACTAATTGGCTATTTAAGGGCCTCAATAGGCGGCATAGTGGGGAGGTCGTCCATGGACCTCCTCGCCCAGAACTTAATTCTGGCGGAGGTGGAAGCAGTGGGGATCCAGTAAAGCACCATCCCAAGTAAAGTAACTGCCCTTCCCACCACCAAGCTTGCCACCAGCAAAATCACAGGATCATGGCCTATAATTCTACTGCTTCAGACCATAAGAGGTTAAAAGCAGGTGCTTCTATTCAAGCTGTTTTATACCACATTAAAACTCCTTTGTACTTGAAGATGAAAGGGAAAGCCTACAGATATAAATGTGTAAGTTACCAGTGAGGGACAGCAATTGAAAGGCTGTGCATTGTGGTATTTTTGCAATGCCTTATGATGTGAATTCAACTGTAAAAATGCCCAACAATGTTTAGTGCTTCAGTCCTTCCCAAGAGACTTCCTTTGCTAATTGTCAGCAGTGTCTGCTGAGTCCATTTGCTGTTTCTAAGAGTAGCGAGTCACCCTTCAGTAATCTTGGTGAAGAAAAATATAATAAGAAACTTTCTGTTTGAAATAAATTGAATTTTAGTGATATTAATCTGTTCAGGCTTGGGAGGAATTGGAGTCACACATCCCCAAACTTTGTCCAGTCAAACTGACAGGTGAAAATTGGCTTTTCAATGAGTGTGGTATGTGTTGTGATAATTCAAGGTTAACCTTTGTGGAGCTGATTTCTGTGCACTGGATTATGCCTGTTTTTGTCATTGAAATAGATTGATGATCTACATGGTTCTGTTTCAGAATGATAAGGAGAGAAAGCAGCGCAGGTTTTTCTAAAATTCTCCTTGTGTGCTACAGAAGTCGCTCGCCCATTTTGATGAATGAAGTTTGACCTGAATACAATTCATCTGAGGGGGAAAAAAAGTCTGAAGCCAGTTTGATAAATCTTGCTTTTATAAAAATATTTTTTCTATTTAATAAAGGACCTCCAGTAAATACTTTTTTTTTAATATATGTGAGTTTTTGCTCCATTTGGAACAAACAATGGTGTTGCTTCAGGAACAGAGAACCCTGCATTAAGCGCTTCCAGGTTAGGATAGCACAGTTAGTTAGTGTAACGTTCTCTCTTGATGTCCTACCAACATGCCTCAGTCCCAATTCACCAGAAAAACACTCCCTGCTCAGAATCACAGAATCTTTACAGTGCAGAAGGAGGCCATTCAGGCCATTAAATCGGCACTGGCTCTCTGAAAGACTGTTCTAGCTGGTCCCATTCCCCTGCCTTTACCCCGTAACCTTGCGTATTATTTCTTTCAGATAGCAATCCAATTCTCTTTTGAATTCCTTGATCGAACTTGGCTCAACCACCCTCCCAGGAAGTTCATTCCACACTCCAATCACCCATTGGGTGGAAAACAAAATTCCTCACATTACTTTTATTCCTTTTGCCAGTTATTTTGAATCTGTGCCCTTTTGTTCTTGATGCACTCTTGAGTGGGAACAGTTTCTCACTATTTACTCTGCCCACATCCTTCAGGGTCTTGAATACCTCTATCAAGTCTCCCCTCAGTCTTCTTTTCTCCAAGGAAAAGAGCCCCAACTTCTCCAATCTATCCTAATAGCTACAGTTCTTTATCCCTGGAACCAATCTTGTCAATCCCTTCTTTACTCTCTCCAATGCCTTCACATCCTTTCTCAAGTATGGCACCCAGAACTGGTTGCAGTATTCCAAGTGATGCCTAACTAGTTTCTTATATGAGTTCAACATGACCTCCTTATTCTTGTACCCAATGCCCCTATTAATAAAACCTAAGGTACTATATGCTTTATTAACTGCTCTCTTAACATGCCCTGCCATCTTCAATGACTTATGTACATATACACTGAGGTCCCTCTGTTCCTACACCTCTTTCAGAGTTTCTCCCTTTATTTTTTCCTGTCTCTCCATAGTCTTCCTGCCAAAATGAATCACCTCACACTTCTCTGCACTGAATTTCATCTGCCACTTGTCTGCCCAATCCACCAACATGCCTATGCCCTTTTGAAGTTCAAGACTATCCTCAACACAATTGACAATGTTTCCAACCTTTGTACCATCTGCAAATTTTGAAATCATGCCCTGAACGCCACAGTCTACGTCATTAATATATATCAAGAAGAGCGAGGGCCCCAACACTGACTCCTGAGCAACTACAGACCTTCATTTGGAAAAGCACCCATTTATCACTACTCTCTGTTTCCTGTCACTCAGCCAATTTCTTATCCAAGTGCCTACTCTCCCTTTTATTCCATGAGCTAGAATTTTGATCACAAGTGTGTTGTGTTGCACTGTATCAAACGCCTTTTGAAAATTCATATACACCACATCAACAGCGTTGCCATTATCAACCTACTCTGTTACCTCCTCAAAAACTCCAGCAGTTAGTTAAACCTGAATTTCCCTTAATGAATCCATGCTGGCTTTCCTTAATTATCCTGAACTTGTCTAAGTGATTATTGATTTCGTCCCAAACTATAGTTTCCAGAAGTATCCCCACCACTGAAGTCAAACTGACTGGTCTGTAGTTGCCAGCTTTATCCTTGCACCCCTTTTTGAACAAGGGTGTGACACTTACAATTCTCCAGTCCTCTGGCACCACCCCTGTGTCTAAGGAAGACTGGAAGATTATCACTAGTGCTCCTGCAATTTCCACTCTCACCTCCATCAGTATCCTTGGATGTATCTGATTTGGTTCTGGTAAGTTATCTATTTTAAGTAAGGATAGCCTTTCCAACACCACCTCCTTCTCAGTTTTAAGTTCTTCTAGTGTACCAGTTACCTCCTCTCTCACCTCAGTCTGAGTAGCATCTTCTTCCTTTGTAAAGACAGATGTAAAATACTCATTTAATACCTCTGCTATTTATCCTGCCTCCATGTGCAAGGCCCATTTTTTATCCCAAATGGGCCCTACTCTTTCTTTTGCCACTCTTATTATTTATATGCTTATAGAAGACTTTGGAATTCCCTTTTATGTTAGCTGCCAGTCTTTTCTCATGCTCTCTCTTTGCTTTTCTTATTTGTTTTTTCACTCCCTCTCTGAGTTTTCTATATTTAGCCTGATTCTGCATTGAATTTTCTACT
The DNA here is from genome assembly GCF_017639515.1 of Carcharodon carcharias. Classification (NCBI taxonomy): domain Eukaryota; kingdom Metazoa; phylum Chordata; class Chondrichthyes; order Lamniformes; family Lamnidae; genus Carcharodon; species Carcharodon carcharias. The sequence goes on from NC_054482.1 coordinate 780,762, forward strand.
TGATGTCTGTCGTACACACATTCCTTCCTTTTCATCTTTATCTCTATCTCTCTCGTCATCCAGGGCACTCTGGATTTGTTTGTCCTACCTTCCCCTTTCAAAGGAATATACCTTGACATTGCCCGCAATACTTTTTCTTTGAAGGTGGCCCATTGTTCAGCCACTGTATTTTCTGCCAACATTTGATTCCAACTGACACAATTCAGATGCATTCTCATCCCATCGAAGTGGGCTTTCCCCCATTGATTATCCAGGCTCTGGATTATTCCTTGCCCTTTTCCATGGCCAACCTAAAACTTAAGATACAATGGTCACTGTCCCCTAAATGCTGTCCTACTGATATCAATTCTCTTGGGCCAACTCATTCCCCAGGCCAGGTTCAACAATGTTGGACCAGAAACATACTGCTGCAGAAAATTATCTTGAGCACATTCCAGGAACTTGTACCCCTCTTGTTCTTTTGCACTATTCCGATCCCAGACAGTATTTTGGACAATTAAAGCCCCCGTTATAATTACTCTGTAACTGTTACACCTCTCTGTAATTTCTTCGGAAATTTGTTTCTCTAAATCCCTTCCACTGGCTGGTGGTCCATATACTACACCTTTCTCATTCCTTCTCTCTAGCCAGAGAGATTCTGTTCTTGACCCTTCTGGAACATCCTCTCTCTCTCCAGTAATGTAATGCCACCTTTTAAACAATACTACCACTCCCCCAATCCTTTTATTCCTTTCCTATCTCTCCTAAACACCTTGTACCCAAGAATATTTAACGCCCAGTCCTGCCTTTCTTTGAGCCAGCCCTGCTTCAACAGTGGAATATTTTCCTCCACCTTCCACAGCAGCCATCCTATGCCCGTGCTGAGTCACATTTACATCAAAGTAAGGCTTGTATTTATATAGCACTTCTCAGGATCTTCCAAACCCACAACCACTACCATCTAAAAGGACAAGGGCAGAAAACACATGGGAACACCTCCACCTGGAAGTTCCCCTCCAAGTCACTTACCGTCCTCACTTGGAAATATATCGCCGTTCCTTCACTGTCGCTGAGTAAAAATCTTAGAACTCCCTCCCTAACAGCGCTGTGGGTGTACCTACTACCAACGTGTTTAGGAGAGATAGGGTGTACCTACACCACATGGACTGCAGCGTTTCAAGAAGGTAGCTCACCACCACCTTCTTGAGGGTAATTAGAGATGAGCAATAAGTGTTGGTCTAGCCAGCATGGTGCACATCCCATGAATGAATTAAAAAAGGACCTCAGTGTGTCTCAAAGCAATTTAATACCAATTAATTCCTTTTGAAGTGTAACCCTTGTGGTAATGCAGAAAACAAGGCAGCCAATTTGCACACAGCAAGATCCCACATTCAGCAACGTGATTATGACCAAATATTTTTAGTGATGTTTGTTGTCAGGAAACCAAGGAGAACTTCCATGCTTTATTAGAAATAGTGCCATGGGATCTTCTACACCCAATCCAGTGTCAATTAGCAGCAGTTTTGTACCAGAAGCTGGGTTGAGACAGCCAAAACTTAGTGGGGCTCTTATAGAGTGGGGATGATGAGGTGCTGTTCCTCCAGTTTGCGTTGAGCTTCACTGGAACAATGCAGCAGGCCAAGGACGGACATGTGGGCATGGGAGCAGGGTGGAGTGTTAAAATGGCAAGCGACAGGGAGGTCTGGGTAATGCTTGCAGGCAGACTGAAGCTGCAGTAAAGCTCAACGCAAACTGGAGGAACAGCACCTCATCTTCCGACTAGGCACTTTACAGCCTTCTGGACTGAATATTGAGTTCAACAATTTTAGATCATGAACTCTCTCCTCCATCCCCACCCCCTTTCCAATTTCCCCCCCTTTTTTGTCCAATAATTTATACAGATTTTTCTTTTCCCACCTATTTCCATTATTTTTAAATGTATTTCCAATCCATTGTTTTATCTCTACCTATTAGCCTTTTTTGATTCCTTCACCCCACCCCACCCCCACTAGGGCTATCTGTACCTCGCTCGTCCTGCTTTCTACCCTTAATTAGCACATTCCTTAGATAATATCACCTCCTTCAACACCTCTTTGTCCTTTTGTCTGTGACATCTTTTGGTTATCTCCACCTACCACTGGCCCTCTATCCAGCTCTACCTTTCCCACCCCCTTAAACTAGCTTATATTTCACCTCTTTTCAATTTTTACTTAGTTCTGTTGGAGAGTCATTTGGACTCGAAACATTAATTCTATTCCTCTCCGCAGATGCTGCCAGACCTGCTGAGTTTTTCCAGGTATTTTTGTTTTTGTTTTGGATTTCCAGCTTCCGCAGTTGTTTGCTTATATCATAGTACAGTTTGGATAGCCATATAAGTGGGACCATGAGAACTCTGCAGGCCAAACACTCATGGGCACCCGATGGGACTTTGGTGACACAACAGAGCTTAGAGTTGACTTAGAGAAAAGACTTAGGGGAGAATTTTTAGGTCAGCGAGTGGGGGGTGGGGGGCTGTCGCCGATGTGGGATGATGTCGGGCGTGCGTCACCCCACTTAAGGCCGTTATTAAAGTGATTAAAACACTGAATGAGCTGCCCATCCAACCTGAAGGTCACCGGGCAGGTGAAGAGCCCAGGCGGCCTTCAGAGAAAACATGAAACCTCATCCACGGGCGGGATGAGGTTTCTTGATGGATTTAAAATGTTCCAGAAATTTTAAAATTAAAGTAATGGACATATCCCAGCTCATGTAACAGCGTCACATGAGGGGACATATGTCAATCATTTTATTTCTCATCTTTATTCAATGTTTGAACCCTGAACTGATCTTCCTGAGGTGGCAGTTTGCCTCAGGGAGATCTGTGCGCTCTTTCGTACGCATGTGTGAAAGAGCCCACTACCAGCTCAGGGAAATCCCCCCCACCCCACTGCCCACACAGGGACCACTCAGTGCTTCCTGGCGCACGTCACGCTGGGTGGGCCTTAATTGGCCCACCCATGTAAAATGGCAGCGTTCCCCCAACTGAGGGCGCCAATTGGGAACCGCCCACTCCCACACAACCCCATCCCCCCCAGTGGGGGGAAGATCCTACCCTAAGTGTGGGGAAGAGCTAGAGTGAGGAGAGCACAGCCAGTAGTTCTCATTTAAAGTGAAGTAAATCTTTAGTCTTCATTGACCAATACAGTTAATGTCTTTGGTATCATTTTAACTAACATACAAAAAATAGTAGCTTGCATTTACATTCCTTTTAAGTAATCAAATGTTTCGAGGTACTTCACAGGAACAGACAAAGCAATTGATGCCAAACCAAAGAAAGAGAGGTTAGGACCAAAAAGGCAGGTTTTAAGGAGATAGAGAAGTGGGGAGATTTATGGAGGGAATTCCAGAGCTTAGACAGTTAAAGGCACAGCCACCATTGACAGGACAAACAAAGTCAGGAATTCACAAGAGGCTAGAATTTGAGGAATGTAGAATTCTTGGATGATTGTAGGGCTGGAGAATGTTACAGAAATAGGGGGAGGGCTGACAGTAGCAAGACCACTGTCAAGCTTGTGATTGTATCTTATACATATGTTCCTTTCCCTGTGGCCGTGCTGTAGATGGAGCCCACAGCCTACTCCACAATGAGTGCATGGGAGGTAATATAGTATGTAATGTTCAGCTGCTGATTATTTAGGGAAGTAAGAATCCCCAAGGAGTTTGGAATGAGCAGGCAAGAGGGAAGTGTGTTGGGCCATCAGTTCATGTGGTAATCATGAAAGGAATTGCAAATAGTTATAACACAGAAATTCCAACAGGAAGTCCGACTGCTTATGTTTTAGGTGGTGTTACTCCATGAACAATGGTGATGGATAAACACCCTGCACATGTCCTAAAATTAATGCTCGTGTATCATCTGTCATCTCTCATTAGTCTTGCGACTAACCTTCAATTCTGAAAATATACTGTTTGTCCTCCTTCTCTGAAGGAGGCATCCTGCTGTATCTTTAATTTTTTCACTCCAGATCTCCTAAGTTACAACACAACGACATCCATGTATTGTAGTCAGCATTTATTACCCATCCTTAGCTGCTCTTGAGAAGATAGTGCTGAGCCATCTTAGACAGCTATCGTCCATGTGGTGAAGATACTCCCAGAGTGTGCACTCTTCTTCCTCTGTCTCAAAATAGCAAGTAAACAAAATGATGTAGTGGATTTGCATTTCAGTGATCCCCATATTATAAATGAATATTGTTACCTTTTTAATATTAATTATAGCACAGAAGCAAGCCATTCCGTGCAATTGGGTTTATTCTCCACACAAGCCATATTCCATTTTACTTCGTCTCACCTTATCAGGATATCCTTTTTCTTTCTCCCTCACATCCTCACCTAGCTTTCTCTTAATTGCATGAATAATTAAGCAAATACTTGTACTGATTTTGCTTATGGGGCTCAGTCACATTTGCCAGCCAATTCAACCTGTGATAACTACCTAAAACTGCATATTAATACTACGCAGGGTGTAGTATGATCTGTTCCAGTGTATTAATGTCCATCAATTATGGTTTGGCATCAGTACTGTCAGCTCATGGATCTAAAACCTTTTAATAATATGAAATTAATGTGGGGGTTGGTTAGCTCTGTTGTCAAGAGAGTAGTGGAGAGTAGTGCAGAATGAAGCTAACAGTGTGGCTTCAGTCCCCATACTGGCTGTGGTAGTTCATGGAAGCCTGCCTCCTTACCTTGCCCTATGTTTGGAGTGAGTGGTGCCCCTCAAACTACATAACCACATGTCTGTCTCTCTAACAGAGAGAAATACTTTGAGGCCCAACATGCACTATAGCAAATCACCTTACCTTATTGAATTAATGTGCAGTGAATTAAAGTGTGAGGCATGTACCTGTGCAGGTGAATGAGCACTTGGTTTAATCCGTGGTCTTAACAAAAAATCAATTAAACCCAAGAACGAAGCTCTATCAGTTTTAAACTTTTCATTTTCTAACCTACAGGATAAATTCGTATTTTCTGAGTTAATTTCTCACAGCTGCAGAAGTAACACTCCTGTGATATTTAATGTTAAAATACAAAAGTGGTGATTATATAGTACAGGCATTACTTAAAGCTGCACTTACAGGTGTAAAGAGATCCAAACTTACCTTGTTGTCTGGTGGAAGTTGGGAACTAGGAGTCCCAACAGACCTTGCGAGTTTCCGCGCATGTGAGGGGTAGAGTCCTGGACCCAACCATCTTCAGCTGCTTCATCAATGACCTTCCTTCCATCAAAAGATCAGAAGTTTGAATTTTCACTGATGATTGCACAATGTTCAGCACCATTCACAATGTCTTAGATACTGAAGCAGTCCTTGTCCAAATGCAGCAAGACCTGGACAATATCCAGGCTTGGGCTGACAAGTGGCCAGGAACATTTGTGTCACGCAAGTGCCAGGCAATGAGCATCTCCAGTAAGAGAGAATCTAACCATCGCCCCTTCCATTCAATAGCTTTGCCACCTCTTAATCCCCCATTATCAACATCCTGGGGGTTACCATTGACCAGAAACTGAACTTGTCTAGCCATATAGATACTGTGGCTACAAGAGCAGGTCAGAGGCTAGGAATCCTATGTAGAGTAACTCACCTCCTGACTCCCCAAAGCCTGTCCACCATCTACAAGGCACAAGTCAGGAGTGTGATGGAACACTGTCCAATTGCCTGGATGAGTGCAGTTCCAACAACACTCAAGAAGCTTGACACCATTCAGGACAAAGCAGCCCACTTGATTGGCACCTCATCCACAAACATTCACTCCCTCTACCACCGACGCACAGTGGAGCAGTGTGTACCATCTATAAGATGCACTGCAGAAACTCACCAAGGCTCCTTAGGCAGCAGCTTCCAAACCCATGACCACTGCCATCTAGAAGGACAAGGGCAGCAGATAGATGGGAACACCACCACCTGCAAATTCACCTCCAAGTCACTCACCATCCTGACTTGGAAGTATATCGCTGTTCCTTCACTGTAGTTGGGTCAAAATCCTGGAATTCCCTCCCTAACAGCATTGTGGAAGTACCTACACCACATGGACTATAGCGGTTCAAGAAGGCAGCTCACCACCACCTTCTCAAGGGCAGTTAGGGATGGGCAATAAATTCTGGCCCAGCCAGTGAAGCCCACATCCCGTGAATGAATAAAAAGAATGAAGTCCAGCGTTTTAGAGTTCTTTGGACCATGGACAAATTCTCAGGGCACCTGTGTGAAAAGGAAACAGCACAAAAACCTGATCATGGGACCCAGGAACGGGACACCATACCAAAGAAGAGTTGAGGGACAGGGAACCTAGAGAGAGGGAACAATGAGAGATCCCAGAGAGAGGGAGCCACTGGGAAGAAGAGACCACTGAAAGGAACCACCAGGACGAGGAGCAAAGAAAGAGACCCTAAGCAATAAAAGTGCTGTGGTTGGCAGGCTGCACATGGTGAGGGCTCAGGTGAAGCCCTGAAGATCTGAGGAGGCAGCAGAAAGTTGGTGACTTCAGACTGCAGGCTGTTAGGGCAGAGGTAACCCTTTGGAGCAGCAGTGAACTGCGCAGCATGGCTGAGGAGCTGAAGCTGTGCCTGTGAGCTGGTGCTGGGGTGCAGACTCAGGAATCCAGGGGAACGGAGTCTCAGGGGATGAGATTGAAACCCTGCGAGGTGCACAGACATTGAGGCAATCTGAGTCAAAGTGACTTTTAGAGGGAATTCCAAGGCTAGATCTTTGAAAGGGAAGGGTGAAGAGTTGCAATTCCTCATTAGGGAGACAGAGTTTCAAAGAGATTGGTGGACTCAGTGTTTACTGACATCTGGCTGGGTTGCTGAGGAATCCACAGGATCTATCTTGATCACATTTGCTATTTAATGTGTAGTATGGGTGGTAGGTCATAGTTTGCCTGTAAATTCACATTTACTTTATGGTAAGCCTGAATGTTAGGGTATAAGATAGATATTGTAAATTGTTTTACGTTTCTGACTTTGTATTTTAAAGCTTATTTTGTTTGTTCCAAAACCATGGACTGTAGCTTCAAACAAAAAGTTACTTGTCCCTGATTGGATAGTACCAAAACCTGGGGGTCTGAAGCAGGATCATATCACAGGGAAGGTAGAATCAATGACTCATCCAGTCAAGTTAACTTCCATTTTAATTTGTGTTTCCGGTCCCACCTGCAGCGGGATCGTCACGGGCGGGACAGGAAAATTTGGAGAGCAACCAAAACTCAACTGACATTTGGCTTGTCTCCAAATTCTCCTGTCCCGCCCTACGACAATGCCCAATGCTGGTGGGACCAGATAAATGCAGCCAATGGCAACATCGTGAGTGAGGTTCTAGCTGGTGAAAGCCACGAGCTGCTGAACTCCACTGGTTCCAAGTCTGTGACAGTTCAGCCTAAATAAGATGGTGGTAGTAGCGGGGTTACAACTGGTGCCATTATCCCCAGGCTGGGGGCAAAGAGGAAGAAATGATTGAGCAAGGTTCCAACTCCTGATTGATATTGCTGAAAACTGTTTGCTGGTGGATACTAGATAGAGACAGATTCAGCTGTGCTGCCTCTCCCTAGCTTGCTGACACTCTCATGCTGCAAGATACACATGAAGAATGATCATTTGGGAGATGTACTGGCTGTAGTGGCCACGCATAGAACTGTACCCCAGCAGGAACTGGCACATTCTGGAGAAGTGGAGAAAGATTGGAAGGAAGCAATATCAGTGCGAGGATACGTCTGGAGCTTGTTGATGTAAAGCATCTATATATTTAATGAGATTTATTTGTGTTCTTGATGCATTCGATGGCAGAGGACAGAGAGTTACAACTTTTCTTAGGAAAGGTAGTAAATAACCTTCATGAGGCATAGTAGTAGCCTCTGTTTGTCTTTGTTCACTGAGAGCCTTGTTGAAGGCATGCCATCACCAGAGAAACGCAACAGATAATTACAGGATAAGGCAATCTATTAAAAGCCACTGCTGTTCCAACACTAAAGGTACTCAGCAATCAGACCATTGAGTTAATCTCAAACTGTCTGTTAGTGTTTGTCTGGGACAAGGAGAATTCCACTTGAGTTATTTTTATCTACTTCTTCATTTCCTCCTGCTTTTAATTTTCCTTTGTTGTGTGAGCAGGATTCCTCAGCTTGCTCTTATAATACTGTGCAGGCTAATAGTGTGTAACTTGCTGTCAAAGAAAGCAAAGCTGCTTAGGTCAATATGCCTTACCTCCTAGCAAGAGATTGGAGTAAGGATTCCTCTGGTCTCTATGCATCAGCATTGTAAGTATGCTTGTGACGATTCCCTCCTATTTTTGCTTGAAATGTACAATTTCAGTAGAATTAAAATTTGTTTACAATGTTATTGGAAATACAGGATGGGTCAAATCTTCCCATTATACTGGCAGCATCGGCGGATGCTGCCAGACCTGCCGAGTTTTTCCAGGTAATTCTGTTTTTGTTTTGGATTTCCAGCATCCGCAGTTTTTTTGTTTTTATCTTCCCATTATACTCCCATTTCATCAACATCTCACTTTTATGATAGAATAATACAGCACAGAAGGTGGTCATTTGACCCACTGAGAATCTGCTGGCTCTTTTAAGAGCAATCCACTTCCCTGCTTTCTCCCCAGATATCTGTAATTTTGTTTTCTCCTTCAAGTATTTATCTAATTCCCCCTGAGGAAGAGTCATACAGACTTGAAGGGTTAACTCTGCCTTTCTTTACACAGATGCTGTCAGACCTGCTGAGTTTTTCCAACATTTTTTGATTTTGTTTCAGATTTCTAGCATCTGCAGCATTTTGCCTTTCCCTTTTGAAAGCCACTGTTGAATCTGTATCCATCAGCCTTTCAGGCAGTGCATTCCAGATCGCAACCACTCATTGTTTCAAAAACATGCTTTTTCTCAGGTCAGCTTTAGCCAATCGTCTTAAGTTTGTGTCCTCTGGTTGTTCAAAACAGTTTCTCTTAATTTAATCCATCCAGACATTTCATGATTGTAAACACCTCTATCAAATCATCTCTTAGCCTTCTCTCCGGTCTATCAACATAACTGGAACCATTCTAGTAAATCCCTTCAGCACTCTCTCCAAAAGCCTTCACGTCCTTCCTAAAGTGTGGTGCCCAGCATTGAACAGAATACTCTAGCTGATGTCAAACTAGTATTTTACATAGGTTTCGCACAATTTCCTCTCTTTTGTTCTCTTTGCCTTTATTCACAAGACCCAGGATCCCATTTGATTTATGAACTTCTGTTAAGCAGTTCTGCCTCTTTCAAAGATTTGTACCCAAACAATCCCAGCTCTCTCTCTCTTTCCTTGCACCTCCTGTAAAATTGTACCATTTGGCTTGGGTCTCCCCTCATTCTTCCCATCAAAATGTATCACATCGCACTTTGCTGCATTGAATTTTGTCTGCCATTTATCTGTACATGCCACCAGCCTGTCTATGACCTCTTGAAGTTTATTACTATCCTCCTCACTGTATAACACACCTCCATGTTTTTAACATTCTTACCCGTGTTCAAATCCCTCTATATCTGGAACCTTCTCCTATAACCCTAACACCTTCCTAGAACTTTGCTTTCCTCCAACTTTGGGCTCTTATACATCCCCACTTCCTTCATCCCACTATTGGCAACTGTGCCTTCAAGCATCTAGTCCCTAAAGTCAGGAATTCCCTTCCTAAATCTATCTGCCTCTCCTCCCCTCTCTTTTGAAAGACACATGTGAAAACACACAGCTTTTAACCATCTACCTTAATATCTCATTCTTTGGGCTGGAGTCAATTTTTTGTTTGATAATGCTCCATGAAGCATCTTGGGACATTTTCCTGCATTTAAAGATGCTATATAAATGTGAGTTGTTGTATGTTAGTATTGGCACTAACAGACAGGCAGAATACTGGAGAGAATGTAAGAAAATCTTCCTGCTATGTTTACTTCGGGTTTAATTTTAGTGCATGAAAACAGGTGGATTGGGTTTGGGACAGATGTTAAATTTTTAGAACCTGAAATCCAATCCAGTCACCCACCTCCGGGTTTGATGGGGGTGGGACAAGAGCCAGCCAGCCAACCCGCTGCCAAAAGGGTTGGCAATTTAAATATGTTAATAAGGCTGGCAGCTTCTGATTGAACCTGATTGGCAGCTTTTACAAGTGGGCTCTGGGAAACCCAGCAGCTAAAGTGAGGCAAACACAACTTTAGGGAGAAGGCAAGTGACATCACAGTGCTGTTTGTGGGCCATGGTCAGAAGTGCTCCTTCCCTGGCCTCTAGGGAATCATGCAGTCCCCCCCTCAAAAAAATGGCCCCCTTGGATTGGGGACCACACCCATGCTGGAGGTCAGACCTATCTGTTCCTGTGGCCTGTTCCAGCCTGACTGGAAGCCAGGCAATTGGTTCAGGTGATAAGACGCACATTGTGAAGTAAAATCCCCACAGCAGGCAGGGGAACCCAGGCTTCTGGATTTCCAATCTGAAACTCTGCCCATGCCTCTCCCACTGGGCTGACACAGCTGAAACTGCTGGTCTGAGGTGGAGTGTTTTCAATATCCACAGCAGGTTCCTTGTACTGTTTGTTTAAAATCCTTTGGCTCGATCTTGTGCCTGTTATGAAGCAAGGCTGTGCAAGATACAGCAGGTGACCACGGCATAGGACACTCGATGAGGTCAGTGTTGAAGGAGCCCCCAGGGTTATCCAGGCATCTGAATCATTGTGTCAGCCATGGCTCAATTGGTTTTACTCTCACCTCCGAGTCAGAATATAGTGGGTTCAGGTTCCTCTCCAGAACTTGAGCAGGAAAATCTAGGCCGGCACTAATAAAACACGACAGGAATGCTACACTGTCGCAGGTGCTGTCTTTTAGATGAGACATTAAACCATCTTCCCTCAGGTGGATGTAAGAAATCCCATGGTACTATTTTGAAGGCAAGCAGGGGAGTTGAACCTCTCCTGGTTGTTGTTGATCCCTCAATCAACAGCTCAAAATCAGATTATCTGGTCATTCTCATGTTGCTATTTGTGGGTGCTTGCTGTACACAAGTTGGCTGCAGCATTTTCTATATTACAACAGTGTACACTTCATAAGCTCGTCATTGGCTGTAATGTGCTTTGAAACATCCAGTGGTCATGAAAGGCACTATATAAATGCAGGCCTTTTTTATGCCAGTATCTTTCCCTATTACTCCAGAGCAGTCTCTTGGTAATCAATGCTGGAGCCATTGGCACTGTATTGACCTGATTCAGTTCCAGTAAGCTCCCCTTTATGCTGTGCCCTTCTCCACACCCCCCACCTCCTTTGGCCATAATTGGTAGCTCCAGCTCCCTTTATCCCAGTGAACCATTCATGCTTGGTAATGATTCGAGGACAAATATTTGAAGTTGTTCAAGCTATGGTCTCGGGGTGAGTTGGGGGTGGGGGCACTTAAATGAGTCTGTTCAGTCTCCGTTTTCACCTTGTTTTTACCACTGCATCCAAACAAGTGTAAGGCGCTATAATCGTTCCCTGTGAACATGGTCAAATTAATCATTTTGCCCTCACGCCTATTTGCATCCTTTGGTCTTAAGTCAGTAGCATGTGCTTGTGTGCAGTTCTGCTTTCACTAGACCCCTGGAATTTCACTATGTCACTTAACATTAGTCTTAATCTTGCTCTTAAAATGTAATAGGCCTCCTGTGGGCAAACAACTTTTGGAATACAGCCTGTAAATGCCAGGTCCAAATGCTTTTGTTCCTCTGCCCAGTACAAACCAAGGACAACTGGTGTTTTTGAAAGTTACTCAATTATCCCCTGATTTAATATGTACAGTGTGTGTGATCTTTTTAAACTTTCACAAATCTAATCCCCATGCATGAGATATCATGGGATAGATTTTAACTATTGAGCTGCTAATTTGTACCACATAAGTGCCAAGCAATGACCATCTACAACAAGAGAGAATCTTAACTTTTGCCCCTTGATGTTCAATGGCATTAGCATCGCTGAATCCCCCACTATCAACATCTTGAGGGTTACCATTCACCAGAAACTGAACTGGACTAGCCAAAAAAAATACTGTGGCTACAAGAGCAGGTCAGAGGCTAGGAATCTTGCAGCAAGTAACTCACCTCCTGACTCACCAAAACCTGTCCACCATCTACAAGGCACAAGTCAGGAGGTGATAGAATACTCTTCACTTATCTGGATCAGTGCAGCTCCCACAACACTCGAGAAGCTTGACACCATCCAGGACAAAGCAGCCTGCTTGATTGGCACCCCACCACAACCTTAAACATTCGTTCCCTCCACCACAGATGCACAGCAGCAACACTGTGTACCATCTACAAGATTCACTGCAACAACTCACCAAGGCCCTTTCAACAGCACCTTACAAACCCATGACTTCTGCCACCTAGAAGGACATGGGAACAGCACCAACTGCAAGTTCCCCTCCAAGTCACTCACCATCCTGACTTGGAATTATACCGCCATTCCTTCACTGTCACTGGGTCAAAATCCTGGAACTCCCTCCCTAACAGCACCGTGGTGTACCTACACTACATGGACTGCAGCGGTTCACAAAGATTGCTCACCACTTTCTCAAGGACAATTAGGGATAGGCAATAAAAATGCTGGCCTAGCCAGTGACTCCTCTGCCCAGTACATACCAAGGACAGATTGAAAGTTACTCAGTTATCCCCTGATTTAAAATGTACAGTGTGTGTGATCTTTTTAAACTTTCACAAATCGAACCCCCATGCATGAGATATCATGGGATAGATTTTAACTATTGAGCTTGCTAATTTGTACCACATAAGTGCCAGTGAAAGAATATATGTTAAAAAATTGGTGGAAAGTGCCATCCTGCTGCCCAATTGGTAATGGCAAGAGGTCGGGTCGATGTTAACAAAAACACTGGGCACTAAACAGGTATCCTGGCCAATACGGCTGGATTGGGTGGGTGAGCAGAGTGGGGGAGGGGAGTTGGCAATGATCAGGTAAAAGACCAAAGCCCAGGGTGGCAGTGGCCTGCATTATTCTTGTGGGGCCTGAGGAGGACTCCTGCTCCTCCAGGGGTCCCCCCAGCTATAATATAAGACTTAAAGGGCTTCCATTGTGCCAGGCTTCACCTGAGTGGAATAGCCACAGTTGACTTTCTGTCCAGTAGGTAGTTAAATTTGGTGTGTTATGTATATTTTTATATTCATTTACAGGATGTGGACATCACTGGCTAGGCCAGAATTTACTGCCCATCCCTAACTGACCTTGAGAAGGTGGTGGTGAGCTGCCTTCTTGAACCGCTGCAGTCCATGTGGTGTAGGTACACCCACAGTGCTGTTAGGGAGGGAGTTCCAGGATTTTGCCCCAGTGACAGTGAAGGAATGGCGATATATTTCCAAGTCAGGATGGTGAGTGACTTGGAGGGGAACTTCCAGGTAGTGGTGCCCTTGTCCTTCTGCTGCCCTTGTCCTTCCAGCCGGGAGTGGCCGTGGATTTGGAAGGTGCTGCCAAAGGCGTCTTGGTGAGTTTCTGTAGTGCATCTTGTAGATGGTACACACTGCTGCTTCTGCTCATTGGTGGGGGAGAGAGTGAATGTTTGTGGATGGGGTGCAAATCAATCGGGCTGCTTTGTCCTGGATGGTGTCAAACTTCTTGAGTGTTGTTGGAGCTGCACTCATCCAGGCAAGTGGAAGAGTATTCAATCACACTCCTGACTTGTGCCTTGTAGATGGTCGACAGGCTTTGGGGAATCAGGAGGTGAGTTACTCACCGCAGGATTCCGAGCCTCTGACCTGCTCTTGTAGCCACAGTATTTATATGGCCAGTTCAGTTCAGTTTCTGGTCAAAGGTAATGCCCAGGATGTTGATAGTGGGAGAGTCAGCGATGGTAATGCCATTGAAGGTCATGGAGCGATGGTTAGATTCTCTCTTGTTGTGGATGGTCATTGCCTGACACTTATGTGTCGTGAATGATACTTGCCACTTGTCAGCCCAAGCCTGGATATTGTCCCAAGTCTCGCTGCATTTGGACATGGACTGCTTCAGTATCTGAGGAGTCGTGAATGGTGCTGAACATTGTGCAATCATCAGCGAACATCCCCACTTCTGACCTTATGATGGAAGGAAGGTCATTGATGGTTGAGGATGGTTGGGCCTAGGTCACAACCCTGAGAAGCTCCTGCAGTGATGTCCTGGAGCTGAGATGATTGACCTCTAACAACCACAATGATCTTCCTTTGTGCTAGGTATGACTCCAACCAGCAGAGAGTTTTTCCCCCAATTCCCATTGACTCGTTTTCCTAGGGCTCCTTGATGCCACACTCGGTGAATTGTTACCTTGATGCTAAGGGTAGTCACTGACACCTCACCTTGGGAGTTCAGCTCTTTTGTCCATTTTTGAACCAAGGCTGTAATGAGGTCAGGAGCTGAATGGCCCTGGCGGAACCCAAACTGAGCATCAGTGAGCAGCTTATCGCTAAGCAAGTTTTGCTTGATAGCACTGTTGCTGACCCCTTCCATTAGTTTATAGATGATTGAGAGTAGACTGATGGGGCAGTAATTGGCCGGGTTCAATTTGTCCTGCTTTTGGTGTATAGGACACACCTGGACAATGTTCCACGTTGCTGGTAGATGCCAGTGTTGTACCTGTACTGGAACAGCTTGGCTAGGGGTACGGCAAGTTCTGGAGCACAATTCCTCAGTACTTTTGCCGGAATGTGTCAGGGCCCATAGCCTTTGCAGTATCCGGTGCCTTCAGCCGTTTCTTGATATCATGTGAGGTGAATCAAATTGGCTGAAGACTGGTGTCTGTGATGCTGGGGATCGGAGGAGGTTGAGATGGATCATCCACTCGGCATTTGGCTGAAGATTGTAGCAAATGCTTCAACCTTATCTTTTGCACTGATGTGCTGGGCTCCTCCATCATTGAGGATGGGGAAGTTTGTGGAGCCTCCTCCTCCAGTGAGTTGTTTAATTGGCCACCACCATTCACGACTGGATGTGACAGGACTGCAGAGTTTAGACCTGATCTGTTGGCTGTGGAATCACTTAGCTCTGTCTATCACTTGCTGCTTATGCTGTTCGGCACGCAAGTAGTCCAACATTGTAGCTTCCAGATTGACACCGCATTTTTAGGTATGCCTGGTGCTGCTCCTGGCATGCCCTCCTGCACTCTTCATTGAACCAGGGCTGGCTTGGTGGTAATGGTAAAGTGGGGGATATGCTGGGCCATGAGGTTACAGATTGTGTTTGAGTACAATTCTGCTGCTGCTGATGGCCCACAGCACCTCATGGATGCCCAGGCTTGAGTTTCCAGGTCTGTTCAAAATCTATCCCATTTAGCACGGTGGTAGTGCCACACAACATGTTGGAGAGTATCCTCAACGTGAGGATGGGACTTCACCAGCACAAGGACCGTGCAGTGGTCACCTCTGCTGATACCGTCATGGACAGATGCATCTGCGGCAGGCAGGTTGGTGAGGATGAGGTCAAGTATGTTTTTCCCTCTTGTTGATTCCCTCACCACCTGCCGCGGACCCAGTCTCGCAGCTATGTCCGTCAGCCTAGGTCAGTGCTGGGGGGTGGTCTGTCAGGTTTTGTTCTTTCTTATTGGCTTTGTCTTGGTTTGATACAACTGAGTGGCTTGCTAGGCCATTTCAGAGGGCATTTAAGAGTCAACCACATTACTGCAGGCCAGTTGAGGAGAAGATGCCCTAAATGGCATTGGTGAACCAGATGGGTTTTTACAATAATTGGCAATGGTTTCGTGGTTATCATTAGACTTTTAATTTCAGATTTTTATTGAATTCACATTTCACCATCTCCCATAGTGGGACTTGAACCCACAGAGAATTACCCTGGGTCTCTGGATAGCCAGGCGAGTGACAATACCACGACGCCATTGCCACCCTATTAAATGAGGATGTCAGGGGACCTTGACCTGCATAGATGATAACCAGGTGTCCTCCTGATTCACCCACCCAGTGGAACCTTGGATTGAAGTGGGAGAAATGGGCAGCAGGACTGTCAGCACTACTGTACTTCTGCTGCCACCCATTTCTGCTCAGTGGAGGGATTCAAATCAAATCCAACATTTCTGGCAACATTGGGAGCTTACACCATATACCTGTTCTCATCAGACGCTTATACACACATGCTCACCATGCCCATTTCTGTACTTGTGTGCACGCACTGATTGACATTGATTTGTATTTACACTTAGATACCACAGTGTGAAAGCTGGTAACTAAATAGGGGAAGTGCACTGTACATATGCAAAATGGTTCCTTCATTTAATCAGCCACTTCAGAATTTAGTTATGATTCCAGATTACATGGGGGAGTTGGTGATGTTGCTGGACTGGTAATCCAGAGATCCAGCCTCATGTCCTGGGGACACAGGTTCAAACCCCGCCATGGCAGCAGAATTTAAATTCAATTAATGAATCTAGGATGTAAAGCTAGTCTCAGTCATGGTGACCATGACAACTATCATCAACTGTAAAAACCCATCTGGCTCACTCATGTCCCTTTAGGAAAAGAAACCTCCTGTCCTTATTTGGTCTGGCCTACATGTGATTCCCGACGCACAGCAATGTGTTTGACTCTGAACTGCCCTCTGAAATGACTTAGCAAGCCACTCAGATCAATAGCAATTGGAGATGGGCAAAGATGCTGGCCTTGCCAGTGATGCATGCATCCTGTGAAACAATAAGTAAAAAAAAACGATTTCAGTAGAGACTTTGAAATGCCAGTTCCTCTGTTAGATAACCTACAAGATTTTGTTCTGAAGACGATCAGAATTTAAAGCAGAACAACACCTAGTTATTTCCGGTTGGTTTAAAAACTTGACCCAATAGACACTGGCAACCCAATTATTTTGAGGACTGTTGGAAAAGAACTTGGTGTTTCTGAAGAGAATCAAAAAGAATCACGCTCTTCTAAAGATTAATTTAGTAAGATGTACATGATTATTTTATGATATCAGGCGAATAAAAAGAAATGATACTTTTGGAAAATGAATGGGGCTTGGTATTTGAGTGCATTCTATCAGTCTGCAACAGCCTGTATCATCCTAACAACTTCTTTGAAAAGTTCATTCTTTATTTTTGTGTGAAGTTGTATCATTCCTCTTGGTCTTTGAGGATTGGTTTTAACCTGCTGGCTTTGCACAAGCGGAAAAGTGAAGGCACTCCTGTGATACTGGGGTGGACAATCAAACCTTCTCGGGATTGGATAAAAATAACAACCCAAGACAGGGGCTGAAAATCTACAATTAAAACAGAAAGCTGCAGGATACATTGGGCAGATCAGACAGTGTCTATCCCGAAGTTCCGGTGAGGGGTTACGACCTCAAAGTTGGTTAATTCTGTTTCTCTCCCCACCAATTCTGCCAGACCTGCTGAGTACTTCCTGCATTTTCTGTTTTTATTTCAGAGTTCCTTAATCTGCAGTATTTTGCTTTTGTACAAAAGGAAACTAAGAGTTAATGATTTGAGTTAATCACCTTTAGTCAGTACTTCTGCGATTGGTTTAAGTCCCCAGGAGACAAGGTACATCAACAGTTGTGTGGTGTT
Source organism: Carcharodon carcharias (assembly GCF_017639515.1). Classification (NCBI taxonomy): domain Eukaryota; kingdom Metazoa; phylum Chordata; class Chondrichthyes; order Lamniformes; family Lamnidae; genus Carcharodon; species Carcharodon carcharias. The sequence continues at coordinate 798,295 of NC_054482.1, forward strand.
TCCTGGCAACTGCAGCACAGTTCCTCAAAAAGGAACGAAGACTAAAACTATTGCATGGCATTTAGCAACACTTGCAATTTTGGACCACGTCCCTGGTCTCAATTGTTTATAAAATAGGCCTCTGATGATCTCTGCTTTTAACCTTTATGATGTGAGACGTTGTGTAGCCTGCAATCATCCTAACCAGCTTTCTTTACTCTCATTCCTCACAGGATATTCTATGTGTCTCATGACTCCCAAGACCTCAAGATCTTCAGTTACATTGCCAGGGATGGTTCCAGCAACATTTTCAGATGCAATGTCTTCAAATCTAAAAAGAAGGTACCAGTTCATAGAATACGTACTTGCTTAGCATTACATTTAATGTACAGCACAAAAACAGACCATTCAGTCCATGCTGATGTTTATGTTCCACCCAAGCCTCCTTCCCCTTACAACATCTCATACTATCAGCATAACGTTATACTTTCTCCCTCATGTGTTTATCTGGTTTTCCTTTAAATGTATCTATGCTGTTCACCTCAACCATTCCATGTTGTAGAGTGTTCCACAGTCTAACCACTCCCTGGGTAAAGAAGTTTCTCCCAAATTCACTATTGGATTTATTAGTGATTATCTTATAATTATGGTCCCCAGATGCGATCTTCCCTCAGAAGTGGAAACATCCTCTCTATGTCAACTCTATCAAACGCTTTCATGATCTTAAATACCTCCATCAGATCATTCTTCAGTTTTCCCTGTTCTAGAGAAAAGTGTTCACCCTGTTCAATCGTATCTTCCTTTTTCTTCTTTATGGAGTATCTTAACTTTATAACCACACCTCTGTTTTGCTCCCCTTCCTCATCCCTTTTGGGGCATGGATAGTCTGTATCTCTGAGGTGCTGCATGTGCCCAGCTCCCACACCACTGTCAGTCTTAGTCTCAATTGACTGCAAGAGACATACCAAGAGCAGCCCAGATAAAGAGTTCCATGTTCTTCAGCTAGTTTTTCTTCTCCCCATTCTGCCTCCTCCTGATCCTTAAGAGTCATCCCTGACCTCCACTCAGTGGCTGTATTGGGAACACATTTCGGCAGGAAGCTCAAACCTTCATCATTGTGGTGCCAACATTTCAATGTAGTTTCGGAATATATTTCCTTTTTGCTTCTGTACAAAAGAGTTGGGTGGGAGCTCAGGAAAACTGCTATGCTATCCTCCTCTAAACAACAATCACACATTACAATGGTGACATTACATGACATCACATAGCGAGGTGAGGGTGACTGAGTTGACATCAAGGTAGCATTTGACCATGTGTGACATCTTATAACCTGAGTAAATTTGAACTCCATTCAACTACATGCCCACTTATCCAGTGAATTCAATGGAAATAAAAATGGGAAGAGATGTAAAACAGAATATTGCCTGGTTTACACTATTACACAAAGTCAAAACCTAGCCCCTACCCTCACTGTGAAAGGTTTGTCACTGATTGGCTTGTTCCCTTGTCCATTTGTCTGGTATTGATCTCCCAATTACCCTTACAGCAACTGTAAGAACACAAGTGCTACATGAACAGATTGTACTGACCTCGTCTGCTCAAATAGACTTTGCATTGTCCAAGGTGCCAGCCTGGCAATGGAGCTCTGTGTTACTGAGCCCAGAATGACAAGGACTGAGGATGATTCGGTGCCACAAATCAGATTGATACCACTTTCTGACTGCCTGGCTGGATAAGCAACTTTGGAACAGTGGCCAATGCCAAGCGACTATACACACCCCTGGGGTTGGCGCAAGAGAGGTGATTCAACATGTACAGTGAGGTTCCAGCTTGTTCTGAATCACAGTGAATGACGGTTTGGTGTGACCTGTATAAGAGCACAACAGCTATACGCAGTTCTGGTCACCACATTGTCGGAAGGATGTGATTGCACTGGAGAGGGTGCAGAGGGGATTTACCAGGATGCTGCCTGGGCTGCAGGGTCGGAGCTATGAGGCAAGATTGGATAGGCTGGCGTTGTTTTCCTTGGAGCAGTCAAGGCTGAGAGGGGACCTGATAGAGGTGTATAAGATTATGAGGGGCATAGATAGGGTGGATAGGAAGGCACTTTTTCAATTAATAGAGGGGTCAATAATAGGGGCCTAGATTTAAGGTAAGAGGTAGAAGGCTAAGAGGGGAGTTGAGGAGAATGTTTTTCACCCAGAGGGTGGTGGGAATCTGGAACTTACTGCCTGAAATGGTGGTTGTGTCAGAAACTCTCATAACATTTAAGAAGTATTTAGGTATTCATTTGTGTTGCCATAGCCTCCAGGGCTATGGGCCAAGTGCTGGAAAATGGGATTAGTGTAGTCAGATCTTTGTTCACCGGTGCAGACACAATTGGCCAATTAGCCTCCTTCTGTGCTGTAAATATCTAAGAGTCTATGGGAAAAATTTCCCCCCCCCACCGTCGGTGGGCAAGTGCGGGAGCAGGCACGCCTCCGATCAGCACCCCCAATTGGGGGCGCGCCACTATTTTACATGGGCAGGCCAATTAAGGCCTGCCCCGCGTGACATCTGCTCAGAAGCGCTATGCACTCCCTGTGCGGCGGGGAGGATTCCCTCAGCTGGGAGTGTGCTCTTTTACACATGTGTGCGCAAGAGCGCACAGATCTCCCGAATTAAAGTTTTTAACACAAATGATAAAAAAAATTTCCCTGACATGTCCCTTCCTGTGACACTGTCATGTGACGTGGTCCATAATTTTTATTGAAAGATCTGATAAAGATTTAAATATCCACATAAAACCTCATCCTGCCCGTGGCCCACCAACCTTAAGGTTAGACAGGCAGGTCCATTAATGATCTTAATTGGTTTTTCAATGGCCTCAATAGGCCGTTGACAGGTCAGCGGGTGTGCAGCTGACTTGGCTGTGCCCCCACTGACCTGAAAATGGGAATGACGCAGGGTGACGTCAGGAATTCCACCCGATGTCATCCCGCATCATTTTAAACGTCGGCAAGCAGGCACCGCCGCCCCCCCCACCCACCCCACTGCTCGCCAACCAGGAGATCCTGCCCCATAAGTTGGCTGCTGTGACTAGGCCAGCATTATTTAACAATAAGCGGACAAGTTACATATAGCTATTCACGTGCTCAATATAACAGTCTTCATTAGTATCCTACTCCCAAAGCTTATTAAATGGTAGGTGAGAGAAAGAAAGGCTGTTACTTATATAGCACCTTTCATGACCTCAGAACGTCCTGAAGTGCTTTATAACTAATGAAATAGTTTTGAAATGGGGTCACTGTTGTAATGTGGGAAAATCGGCCAACTTCCCCATGCAGCAAGGTCCCATGAGCAATAAGGTGATGACCAGATAAGTGTTGATCAAGGGATCAATATTGGCCAGAGCACCAAAGAGAATTCCCTTGCTTTTCTTTTGAAGTGGTTCCATTGAATCTTTTGTATCCATCTGAGTAGGCAGACAGGGACCTTGAGTCAACGTCTCATCTAAAAGGTGACAGTACTCACCACAGTACTTGAGTATCAGCCTAGCTTATCTGCTGAAGCCTCTGGCATGGGATTTGAATCTACAGTCTCCTGACTTGGAGATGAGAGGAGGATGCTACTTCCACATTAACTTTGGAAATGTGCAGGAGGTTGCCACATGGAGTTATTTGGGTCATTTAGAAAGAAATGACTGCAGATTATGTCACAACCATCTGATCTCGCTGTCCCTTTCAGTCACAACAGTACCCGAAGTACTCTTGACAGATAGTGTGAAGCAGCAAAACTTTCCTGTATAAATGGGGAATGCAAATTGATTGGAACAGTAACAGAATATAACAGTAAAGCTTTTATGTTTGTGAAAACTAAACAGATTCTAATTGAATTAGTCAGTGAAGACTGGCAAAAAGTAGTAATCTGCATACAAAGTCTATCTGATATAAAGATTTAACCCACAGAGGGGATGCTCCATCTCTGATGACCTGTTTAATAATTTAACATGGCGCATTTCATAAAAAATCTTCTTCACTCCACCCCTCATCAAGGCTTTGAGCAGATGCTACAATAGAACCATAAATTCTGATTGACTGACCTCTATACATATAAAGTAACGGGATTGTGTGACAACAAATTCAAAATGCTTAAAAAATTGGAACGAGAAAGCAATAACAAACTGCTGTCAAAAGAGCTGAATTATTTAACTTAAATGTATGCAAAGATGGTTCACCTTGAACTATCAGCAGTGGTGATGGTGCATGATTGAGTTGGACCCACCATATACCACAAGACATTTAGGCTGATTGAAACATTCCACAGCCTGCTAGTGTGTTTACTGATATTTCTGTTACAGCTTAGAGCCTATCTAGTCATAATCTGCATTCACATCCTGAGGTGCCCCACCGACAGATATTGAAAACCCCCCTAAATTTCTTAATTTTCGAAAACGATTAAATGTTGGATGTTTTCCTCTTCTAATTTCAAAGTAGAGCGATAGCTATGTTGTTAACATTCTCTCTGCCTCTCATCCACCAGTCCTTCCATCTTCTTTAAGATCTTTTTTTGCTTCTTCTCAAACTTAATTATTTTTGTTGATTGATGCAGATTATGTGCCAAATTGGAATGTACTTGAGGGATCAGAGCTAAAAAAGATAATGGGTTTTTAGTGATTAAAACCACCAGCAAAATGTTCCCAGTTTGTGAAAAAAAGCAGGGGGGAGTGTCAGCGTGCATAACATGGAATATAAATTCAGAGAGGTCACTTTAAAACTAGATCTGGCCTTTCATTTTTATTCATTCTTGGGTTGTGGGTGTCACTGGCACAGCCAGCATATATTTTCCATCTCTTTTACCTGCCCTGGAGAAAGTGTGGGTGAGCTGCCTTCTTGAATCTCTGCAGTCCTTGTGGTGAAGGTGCTTCCACAGTGCTGGCATGTAGAGATTTCCAGGATTTGGAACCAGCAATGCTGAAGGAATGGAATTATGCTTCCATGTTGGGATGGTGTGTATACAAAGGAATGGTGTATGAGGAAGGATTAATACCCATGGGTGTTTTCTCTTTTACAAAGAGAGGTCTGAAAGGACAGAAATGATCGAGGTAAGCCTTTCTGCCATGTATAGGATTTAAGCACAAGGAGATCATATTTACAAATTAAAGACAACAAAATAAAAAAGGAAATGCAAAAGGATCTTTTTTACTAAAAGGGTCTCCTTAATTAAGAAAGGGTATAATTGCATTAGAAGAGGTTCAGAGAACATTCACTCGATTGATTCCTGGGATGAAGAGTTATCTTATGACGAAAGGTTGAGCAGGTTAAGCCTATCCCCATTGGAGTTTAGAATGATGAGGGATGATCTTACTGAAACACATAAGATCCTGAGGAGCTTGATGAGGTGGATGCTGAGAGGATGTTTCCCCTTGTGGGGGAGAATAGAATTAGAGGGCACAGTTTAAAAATTAGGGGTCTCCCATTTAAGAAGGAGATGAAGAGAAATATTTTCTCAGAGGGTTGTTAATCTGTGAAATTTTCTTCCCCAGAGAGCAGTGGAGGCTGGGTCATTGAAAATATTCAAGGCCGAGCTAGATTTTTGATTGACAAGGGACTCAAAGATTATGGGGGTAGACTGGAAAATGGAGTTGAGGCCACAGCCGTGATCTTATCAAATGGCAGAGCAGTCTCAAGGGGCCGAATGGCCTAGCCCTGCTCCTAGTTCTTGTGTGCATTACCAGCATTCACCTTGGTTCAAGAAAGCGAATGGGTTTCAAGAAGAGAAGAGATGCAGGTTCTTGTCAACGAATGGGATTCAGATTTATTCAAAATGTACCAAAGAGTATTGTGGACAAGTAGGCTGGATGGGCCAAAGGTCTTCTCCCACCCGAAACCATTAGCACATTATGTATACCATGTTCAACCCTTGTGGATATTGTGTTTTAAAGAACAGTTCCTAATGAGAACATACTACTTGCTTTGAGGATCTACACTGTCACCAGTGCTGATTTGATCAGACGTGTCACACAACTTCAAAAGGAATAACTAAATCTGCTCGCGCTCTTTGATGAGCCTTCAAACATAGTAGGTGAAACCTCCAAAAACAAAAATGGACACAGATGTGAAGAGCAGGAAACCTCCTCGTTTATCAGCTACCTGTTCCAATGCTGTATAATATTTACCAAAGCTATCCACCCAGCACCAAGTGATGTTTAAACGCAATGTCCTACATGCTGTAGAATTGTAATGCTGCTTTCATGCTAATGTGAAGTAGTTCAGTGTGCACCTCAGTAGTAAATCTCGGGTCACTAGTGAGTGCACGGAAGCAAAAGGCACCAGATCATCTCTGGGAGGTAGTCTCAAAATTAGCAGCTGTAGATTAACTCTGACCGACAAAGCTGGAATGTACTGTCTGAAAGAATGGTAGAAGCAAATTCAACAGTAAATCTCAAAAGAGAATTGAGTAAGTATCAGAAGGGGAAACGTTTTGCAGGGAAAAGAGCAGGGAAACGGAATTAATTGGATGGTTCTACCAACGAGCCAGTGCAGGCACAATGGGCTGAATGGCCACCTTGTGTGGTGCATGATTTTAAAGGTGGTTTTAAAACTGTGCAGGTTGTGTCTCAAAACTTTTGAGAATTTTATGAGAAGTATTTTTGAGTTGCAATGTTAGGAGAAAATGGCTGTCGTTGGAACATTCTCATTGCATGAAAAGTGATCTTGCCTGGAAGAATCCATGCAGTGCCGTGCTCCTGTATCACAGAGCTCCATTGCAGTCACACTGTGATAGTTGGACAATGTAACTCAGAAATGCCTCCCGAGGCCAGTCTGCAAGTACCAATTTGTGACTTCTCGCATAGTGTACTTACATAGTTTGGATTTTTCATAGGCCCATTCTAATGCTTTTCATTTGCTTCAGGAATGCTGTGTGCCTTGTCAATGGCCTGTGCTCTGAATGTCCAGGGTTGCTAACTCTGGTTGAAGGTTTCCCTGGAGGCTTCATCACATGTCCTGTCCGCACACTCCCTCCATTGGCCGCCCAATACGTCCAGCCTCATGGCACACTGTAGTCGCACAGCCAGTTGGAATGTGAAAAGACTCTGCATTGTCTGATTGGATGATGCTTGTCATGTCAAATGCCCTTTTTACCCATCTTCAATGTTTTAAAATAAAGTGTCCAAGGAAATTGAGAAAAATATATTTCGTTTAATGCCCCTGTAGTTTTTGCGCCAGGATTCCTTGTGGCCAAGCCTTGAAAAATTAATCATCAATTCTTAGAGACTCCAGGACATCCTGGAGGGTAGACAAACCTAGTTGAAAGTATTGCTCGAGTTGTATGACGGTCAGCAATTGGAGCCCACACCATTGCCATGTGCTTCTATTAGGAGGAGATGGTGGTGTAGTGGTAATGTCACCAGACTAGTAATCCAGAGGCCCAGGCTAGGGCTCTGGGGACATGTGTTCAACTCACACCAAAGCAGCTGGTGGAATTTAAATCCAATTAATAAATCTGGAATATAAAGTTAGTCTTGGTAATGGTGACAGTGAAACTATCATTGATAGTTGTAAAAATCCATCTGGTTCACTAATATCCTGTGAGGAAGGAAATCTGCCATCTTACCTGGTCTTGTCTACATGTGACTTCAGACCCACAGCAATGTGGTTGAATTTTAGCTGCCCTCTGAAATGGCCTAGCAAGCCACTCAGTTCAAGGACAATTAGGGATGGGCAACAAATGCTGGCCTTGCCAGCAACACCCACATCCCATGAAAGAATTTTCAAAATCCGCAGGGATTCTCATTGTGAATTGCTTTGCGCAACAGTGTATGGGGCATAAGCCCCACACTTGTTTTTCCATCCCTTGGGCTGCTCAGTAAGACTGAGGTGAGCCCAATGATCACTTGGGATCATATGAACAGCTTTATTTTCACCGTGGAATTGAAACGTGTAGCTGGCTGGAGTCAACACCGTGCAGTTGTGCTCATGGGGTGGTACCAAATTGAAATGATTCAGATTTGGCTGCAGTTCAAAGGAAAGTCATTCCATTATCCATAAAGTACATGCAATGGCCATTACCCATTGTGCAGCTCCTAATCATACAATTACATTTTATTTATTTTAAACTGCTCAGCAGGCTTTCTGTTTTTAGATGCATTGTTGTCTTTCACTTTAGCTGGTATTTAAAACATTCATTACAACTGTAATTATTGGACCCCACCTAATCTAGTGCCATTCTTTTCAAATTCTGAGTAACATTAATAAATTGTATTGTATACTTACTGTTATTAAATTAAACAGTCTTCCTAATGGACTGGTAAATCATGGAGTGAATATTTCTTTTGCATCCATTAAGAAGAAATGGATGGATGCATTAGCTCACGGAAGCAACTAATTCAGTTATTGGCTTTCATCTTGATGACCCAGGAGCCAATTCAGTCACGAAACAGAAGACAGGATTCCTGATTCAGACTGAGCATTAAACCACAATATAGGGGCTACCTGCACATCTGACATAACATGGGCTTCTGGTCATAGAATTTCAAAAGTATATTGAAGAGCAGGTGATTCCTGAAGTATTTGAGAGCGGGATGAACACTATCGTCACACAAGCAAAATACTGCAGATGCTGGAAATCTGAAATAAAAACAGAAAGTGATGGAAACAATCAGCAAGTCAGGATATGTCACCAAGGTTGCAAAGAACCTGGCTCAACCTCAGAGAGTTGCCAAGGAGAGGGATGGAATTGGTGGCATGAGGGGCCTAACCAGAGTTTATAAAGGTTCGCCATAACCTTCTTGCTTCTTACCTAGCGCCTCTATTTATGAAACCCATGATCCCATATGCTTTGCTAACCAGTCTCTCAGTATGTCCTACCACCTTCAAAGATCGATGCACATGCACCATCTGGAATTGTGCCGTTAAGTCTATATTGCTTCCACTCTACCTAACCCTTCTTCTAGCCTATGTCAAGTTGAGGATGATTTGTATCATCTTTACTGTTTGTTAATTCAGGTTTATTATCATCAGCAAATTTTGAAACTCTACCCTGCACATCGTGATTCAAATCATGTATATATAGCAAAAAAGCAATTATCCCAACATTGACCCTTAGGAATTCCACTGTCTACCATTCTCCCATGTGAAAGATAACCATTTACCACAATTTGCTGTTTTCTGTCCTTAAGCCAATTTTTCATCCAATTGGACCCTCCTATGTCATGGGCCTCAATTTTGTTAACCAGTTTTTTATCTGGTATTTTGTCAAACAACTTTCTTAAAATCCATATAGATCACATCCATGCGTTCCCATCATCAACCTTCTCTGTTACTTCATCAAAAATTTCAATTAGATCAGTTAAGCATGACCTGCCTTTTATAAATCTAGGCTGGCTCTCCTTCATTGGCTCAAACCCCTCCAAGTGCCCATTGATTTTTTTCCCTGATTATTGTTCTAAATCTTTATCCACTATTGACTTGAAACGAACAGGCCTGTAGTTGCTCCGGCTTTCCTTACATCCTTCCTCTTATAATGGGTGTGACATTTGCCACTCCCCAATCTTCCGGCACCTCCACGGTATCTAGGGAAGATTGCTCGATAATAACTTGCACAAATAATAGAATCAACAAATCATAGAATCTTATAGCATGGAAGGAGGCCAGTCAGCCTAACTCTTTGCTAATCCTTGTGCTAAATCTTTGGAAAGACCTTTCCAATTAAGTCCCACTACGGTCTCAAGGTGCTGCTGCAGGGAGACAGCTTTATGAATCACGCATTTAACCCTGTATCATAGAACCTGGAATTACCCGGTGGGTTAATCCATTTCCTGAGGTGGAAATTGAGCCATAAATTCAGTGAGGTCTCCGGTCCTATTCCCAGTCCATGCTGCAATTGGCCTCTGAATCCCTGGGCTAAGGAGGGCGGAAGATCTGGGAGGGTTTCACTGCCCTGATGGCCAGCCAGTGACCTCAGCCAAAAAGCATGCTTCTCTGGACATTGAGTGAGGACAGGATTGGAATTGACTGGGATGTCCTCTGTGACCCAATAGTCTGCCAGCTCTGTCACATATGGGCTTGCACATGAAGGGTGGCACTTGGCTATGAGCTACTAGAGAGCTGCCAGCAGACTAGGGTCTGTAGACTGTACACCCAGCAAGTCAGAGCCTTCATAAGGGGAGATGAGAAAAATGGCACAATGCCCCATGAGGTAACTCAGCTGTTGATTAAATAGGAGGGTTTCTGCAGTAACTCGTAACTCTCTTCCTAAACTTCTTGGTCTCTCTGCAAATTGAAATCCTCTTTTAAAACCACATTTTGAACAAGCTTTTAGTCACCCCCATTTTTTTGGCTCAACATCCATTTTTATCTGGTCGCTGTTCTGTGGCACGCCTTGTGATATTATTCTATGTTAAAGACACAATTTAAATGGAAATTAGAATTGTTAATATACATGCAGAAGTTTGGCATAAACAGATACCTCTACATAATCATGCTTTTGATGGATATTTGTTTCATAATTTTCATTATTGAAAAGCTTTCAGTTAATTGAATTAAATGTTCTAATTCTGAATACCTTATTCATAGCATTTCTGTTTGCAGTCTCTCATTAAGGGTATATTTTTCGCTATATCAACAACATTTTAAAAGTAAATTAATTTTGGTTGTTTGGTAGTACAGAACTTGACTATTGCTGAAAAAAAAGGTTTGTTGAAACTTTTCATCTGGCACGCACCAGGACAATCACAAGATTCAGGGAAGCAACAACTTTATATTGTATGAGAAGAGAGTGTTGTTTGGTTGGCAAGTGGACTGTGATTGGTAGAGATGTTGCCATGGAGAATGCTCCAGTTAATGGTGACTGACATATATTGTCAAATATTGTTTGAAATTTAAACCAGGCAGCTTGACTCTGATGGTCAAGGCATTGCCCTGCGGAATGAGCCAGCGACTGGCTATCACTTATTTTGTTTAGCTAAAAACAGGTGCAATGTGTGTATATGTTCTTTCTGTCCGTAAGGAACAGGGCCCTGTGTATTAATATATGTAACTTCCAGTACACGCAGATGTGCGAACCCGACTGACAATTTTAAATTGGTTGTCAACAAAGTTTTTAGCACACTGAGGATTCTTTAACGAATGTTGTCCAATCACATCAAATGTTGGACACTGCGTTTTGAGTTTTGCATGTAGGGGCTGGTTGGGTATGGGCTGTACCTTGCTAGTTACGAACAGCGGAAGTGACTTGCTGTTTGATATGATCCTCCAGTCTTTAAGATGTACGGCCTACATACCTAGCATCACACTGGCACTGAAATTCATATACCACATTACTCATTTGTGTGATAGGCAGAACATTTTTTGTCTTGACAGCAGCATCCTGTTAGTGGCAAATACCACTCGTGCTGCTATTGCACAGTAGCAGTGTGAAACAGCTAGCTTCACCTGTTGCTCAAATTTTCAAGATACCTTGCCCTTCCAGGGTAATCTGAGGTAGACTGAGCACTTTTCAGGGCCAAAAGTGATGATGTTGGGCCTGATCATGAGTTGTGTGGTGTACAGCACAAAATGATCTGATCAGAGTAGCCATTGTCCTGCAGGATGCCTTTGATGCTCCTATTTCAGCATCCAGCTTGCATGGTGAGCAACTGGCTTGGGCCCTATTTACGAGGTTGCCAATAAGGCCTATCGTCTAGCATGTGGAACTGTAAGAATCCCAGTGCGTGTATTGACCAGTGAAGGTAGGCTTTTCTACTATGATCTACCACAAGCCTGGTAGGCTAGCTGCTTCACGCTGCTGCTGTGCAGTAGCAACACGAGTGGTATTCCCCACTAACAGGAGGCTGCCATCAAGTCAAAAAACTTTCTGCCTATCACACAAGCGAGTAATGTGGTGTATCAATTTCAGTGCCAGTGTGATGTTAGGTATGTAGGCCGTATGTCCCAAAGACTCACGGATCGTCAAACAGCATATCCCTTCCACTGTGTGCAACGGGCAGGGTGCATACTGTACCCAACCTGGCTGTACTTGCAAAATTCAAAACACGGTGTCCAACATTAGATGTGATTCCGCAATTGGACAGCATCTGCTAAATAATCCTCAATGTGCTAAAATTACGCTGACAAACAATTTAAGATTGTCAGTCGGGCTCACAGTGTGGCACATTTGCGTGTACTGGAAGCTACATACATTAATACACAGGGCCCTGTTCTTTGCAGACAGAAAGAACATATACACACATTGTGCCTGTTTCAGCTAAACAAAGTAAGTGATAGGCATTGGCTGGTTCATTGCTCAGGGCAATGCCTTGACCAATTAGAGTCAAGTTGCCTGGTTTAAATTTAAAACAATGCTTGGCAGTTAACTGTCAGTCACCATTAACTGGTGCATTCTCCATGGTAACACCTCTACCAATCAGAGTCCACTTGCCAACGACTCTTCCCCTGACATTGGTATTCTTGTGATTGTCCTGATAATTGCAAGACGAAAAGCTTCAACAAAATATCTTTTCTCAGTAATACTAAATTAATTTATAGGTTTTATCTCCTTGCCATTCCAATTTTGCCTAAATGTAATGAATTGATTTTCAAACTCACTTTTAAAATAAAATCTCACGGTCAGTTTTTGCCCTGGGTTGCAGTATTTTGATCCATCATTATCAGGGTGCAGTTTTGTATCCATGCAGGCATTTACACATAGAAAGGACGATGTCTATTTTCAGTGCAGATCACAGATGATTGGAAGCATCCTGGGCTGATGTTGTGTATAAGCAAATTTTCCTATTTGCATCATTAAACTCTAAATTAAATTTATTTCTTGCAGTAAAATTTGTTACTTTATACACTCAATTAGCAGGCATCAACTTCCAAATCAGATAAACGAATAGGAGTTACTGCTTTTTAAACGTATATATATGCCATATATATGCATGTGTATGTATGAATGTGTATGTACACATATGTGATAGGCATGTCTTTGAGTGACTCTGTGTGCATTAGCTGAGGGAATAATATACTAGTTAATAATAAATTAGGCCAGGGCCTCCTAAACTGTAGGTCAGGATCCCGTGTGGAGTTGTGTGTTGAGATTTTGGGAGCAGGAGGGAGAGAAGGGAGGTGAAGGAGGGAGAGATGGGGGGTGAAGGAGGGAGAGATGGGGGGTGAAGGAGGGAGAGATGGGGGGTGAAGGAGGGAGAGATGGGGGGTGAAGGAGGGAGAGATGGGGGGTGAAGGAGGGAGAGATGGGGGTGAAGGAGGGAGAGATGGGGGGTGAAGGAGGGAGAGATGGGGGGTGAAGGAGGGAGAGATGGCGGGGTGAAGGAGGGAGAGATGGGGGGTGAAGGAGGGAGAGATGGGGGGTGAAGGAGGGAGAGATGGGGGGTGAAGGAGGGAGAGATGGGGGGTGAAGGAGGGAGAGATGGGGGGTGAAGGAGGGAGAGATGGGGGGTGAAGGAGGAGAGATGGGGGGTGAAGGAGGGAGAGATGGGGGGTGAAGGAGGGAGAGATGGGGGGTGAAGGAGGGAGAGATGGGGGTGAAGGAGGAGAGATGGGGGGTGAAGGAGGGAGAGATGGGGGTGAAGGAGGGCGAGATGGGGGGTGAAGGAGGGCGAGATGGGGGTGAAGGAGGGAGAGATGGGGGGTGAAGGAGGGAGAGTTGGGTGAAGGAGGGAGAGATGGGGGGGTGAAGGAGGGAGAGATGGGGGGTGAAGGAGGGAGAGATGGGGGGTGAAGGAGGGAGAGATGGGGGGTGAAGGAGGGAGAGATGGGGGGGTGAAGGAGGGAGAGATGGGGGATGAAGGAGGGAGAGATGGGGGGTGAAGGAGGGAGAGATGGGGGGTGAAGGAGGGAGAGATGGGGGGTGAAGGAGGGAGAGATGGGGGGTGAAGGAGGAGAGATGGGGGGTGAAGGAGGGGAGAGGGAGAGATGGGGGGTGAAGGAGGGAGAGATGGGGGGTGAAGGAGGAAGAGATGGGGGGTGAAGGAGGGAGAGATGGGGGGTGAAGGAGGGAGAGATGGGGGGTGAAGGAGGGCGAGATGGGGGTGAAGGAGGGAGAGATGGGGGGTGAAGGAGGGGGAGATGGGGGGTGAAGGAGGGGGAGATGGGGGGTGAAGGAGGGAGAGATGGGGGGTGAAGGAGGAAGAGATGGGGGGTGAAGGAGGAAGAGATGGGGGGTGAAGGAGGGGAGAGATGGGGGGTGAAGGAGGGCGAGATGGGGGGTGAAGGAGGGAGAGTTGGGTGAAGGAGGGAGAGATGGGGGGGTGAAGGAGGAGAGATGGGGGGTGAAGGAGGGAGAGATGGGGGGTGAAGGAGGGAGAGATGGGGGGAGAAGGAGGGAGAGATGGGGGGTGAAGGAGGGGGAGATGGGGGGTGAAGGAGGGGGAGATGGGGGGTGAAGGAGGGAGAGATGAGGGGTGAAGGAGGGAGAGATGGGGGGTGAAGGAGGGAGAGATGGGGGGTGAAGGAGGGAGAGATGGGGGGTGAAGGAGGGAGAGATGGGGGGTGAAGGAGGGAGAGATGGGGGGTGAAGGAGGGCGAGATGGGGGGTGAAGGAGGGCGAGATGGGGGTGAAGGAGGGAGAGATGGGGGTGAAGGAGGGAGAGTTGGGTGAAGGAGGGAGAGATGGGGGGGTGAAGGAGGGAGAGATGGGGGGTGAAGGAGGGAGAGATGGGGGGTGAAGGAGGGAGAGATGGGGGGAGAAGGAGGGAGAGATGGGGGGTGAAGGAGGGGAGATGGGGGGTGAAGGAGGGGGAGATGGGGGGTGAAGGAGGGAGAGATGAGGGGTGAAGGAGGGAGAGATGAGGGGTGAAGGAGGGAGCGATGGGGGGTGAAGAAGGGAGAGATGGGGGGTGAAGCAGGGAGAGATGGGGGGTGAAGCAATGAGAGATGGGGGGTGAAGCAGGGAGAGATGGGGGGTGAAGCAGGGAGAGATGGGGGGTGAAGGAGGGAGAGATGGGGGGTGAAGCAATGAGAGATGGGGGGTGAAGCAGGGAGAGATTGGGGGTGAAGCAGAGAGAGATGGGGGTGAAGGAGATGGGGGGGAGATGGAGGTGAAGGAGATCGGGGAGGCGGGGGTGAAGATCGGGGGAGATGGAGGTGAAGGAGGGGGAGATGGGTGAAGGAGGGGGAGATGGGAGGTGAAGGAGGGGGAGATGGGTGAAGGAGGGGGAGATGGGAGGTGAAGGAGGGAGAGATGGGAGGTGAAGCAGGGAGAGATGGGGGGGTGAAGCAATGAGAGATGGGGGGTGAAGCAGGGAGAGATGGGGGGGGAAGCAGGGAGAGATGGGGGGTGAAGGAGATGGGGGGGAGATGGAGGTGAAGGAGATCAGGGAGGCGGGAGTGAAGATCGGGGGAGATGGGGGTGAAGGAGGGGGAGATGGGGGGTGAAGGAGGGGGAGATGGGGGGTGAAGAAGGGAGAGGGGGGGTGAAGGAGGGAGAGATGGGGGGTGAAGGAGGGAGAGATGGGGGGTGAAGGAGGGAGAGATGGGGGGTGAAGCAGGGAGAGATGGGGGGTGAAGCAGGGAGACATGGGGGGTGAAGCAGGGAGAGATGGGGGTGAAGCAGGGAGAGATGGGGATGAAGGAGGAAGAGATGGGGGGTGAAGCAATGAGAGATGGGGGGTGAAGCAATGAGAGATGGGAGTGAAGCAGGGAGAGATTGGGGGTGAAGCAGGGAGAGATGGGGGGTGAAGGAGATGGGGGGAGATGAAGGTGAAGGAGATCGGGGAAGTGGGGGTGAAGATTGGGGGAGATGGAGGTGAAGGAGGGGGAGATGGGTGAAGGAGGGAGAGATGGGGGGTGAAGGAGGGAAAGATGAGGCATGAAGGAGGGAGAGATGAGGGGTGAAGGAGGGAGAGATGGGGGGTGAAGGAGGGAGAGATGGGGTGAAGGAGGGAGAGATGGGGGGTGAAGGAGGGAGAGATGGGGGGTGAAGGAGGGAGAGATGGGGGGTGAAGGAGGGATAGATGGGGGGTGAAGGAGGGATAGATGGGGGGTGAAGGAGGGATAGATGGGGGGTGAAGGAGGGATAGATGGGGGGTGAAGGAGGGATAGATGGGTGGTGAAGGAGGGATAGATGGGGGGTGAAGGAGGGAGAGATGGGGGGTGAAGGAGGAGAAATAGGTGGTGAAGGAGGGAGAGATGGGGGTGAAGGAGGGAGAGATGGGGGTGAAGGAGGGAGAGATGGGGGGTGAAGGAGGGAGAGATGGGGGTGAAGGAGGGGGAGATGGGGGTGAAGGAGGAGAGACGGGGGGTGAAGGAGGGAGAGACGGGGGGTGAAGGAGGGAGAGTTGGGTGAAGGAGGCAGAGATGGGGGGTGAAGGAGCAGAGATGTGGGGTGAAGGAGGGAGAGATGGGGGGTGAAGGAGGGAGAGATGGGGGGTGAAGGAGGGGGAGATCGGGGGGTGAAGGAGGGAGAGATGAGGTGTGAAGCAGGGAGAGATGGGGGGTGAAGCAGTGAGAGATGGGGGGTGAAGCAGGGAGAGATGGGGGTGAAGCAGGGAGAGATGGGGGGTGAAGGAGGGAGAGATGGGGGGTGAAGGAGGGAGAGATGGGGGGTGAAGGAGGGAGAGATGGGGGGTGAAGGAGGGAGAGATGGGGGGTGAAGGAGGGAGAGATGGGGGGTGAAGGAGGGAGAGATGGGGGGTGAAGCAATGAGAGATGGGGGGTGAAGCAGGGAGAGATTGGGGGTGAAGGAGATGGGGGGGAGATGGAGGTGAAGGAGATTGGGGAAGCGGGGGTGAAGATTGGGGGAGATGGAGGTGAAGGAGGGGGAGATGGGTGAAGGAGGGAGAGATGGGGGGTGAAGGAGGGAGAGATGGGGGGTGAAGGAGGGAAAGATGGGGGGTGAAGGAGGGAGAGATGGGGGGTGAAGGAGGGAGAAATAGGTGGTGAAGGAGGGAGAGATGGGGGGTGAAGGAGGGAGAGATGGGGGGTGAAGGAGGGAGAGATGGGGGGTGAAGGAGGGGGAGATGGGGGTGAAGGAGGGAGAGACGGGGGGTGAAGGAGGGAGAGACGGGGGGTGAAGGAGGGAGAGTTGGGTGAAGGAGGCAGAGATGGGGGGTGAAGGAGGCAGAGATGGGGGGTGAAGGAGGGGGAGATGGGGGGTGAAGGAGGGAGAGATGGGGGGTGAAGCAGGGAGAGATGGGGGTGAAGCAGGGAGAGATGGGGGGTGAAGCAGGGAGAGATGGGGGGTGAAGGAGATGGGGGGGAGACGGAGGTGAAGGAGATCGGGGAGGCGGGGGTGAAGTTCGGGGGAGATGGAGGTGAAAGAGGGGGAGATGGGTGAAGGAGGGGGAGATGGGGGGTGAAGGAGGGAGAGATGGGGGTGAAGGAGGGAGAGATGGGAGTGAAGGAGAGAGAGATGAGGGGTGAAGGAGGGAGAGATGGGGGGTGAAGGATGGAGAGATGGGGGGTGAAGGAGGGAGAGATGCGGGTGAAGGAGGGAGAGATGAGGGGTGAAGGAGGGAGAGATGGGGGTGAAGGAGGCAGAGATGTGGGGTGAAGGAGGGAGAGATGGGGGTGAAGGAGGAGAGTGGGGGGTGAAGGAGGGAGAGATGGGGGGTGAAGGAGGGAGAGATGGGGGGTGAAGGAGGGAGAGATGGGGGGTGAAGGAGGGAGAGATGGGGGGTTAAGCAGGGGGAGATGGGGGGTGAAGGAGGGGAGATGGGGGGTGAAGGAGGAGAGATGAGGTGTGAAGCAGGGAGAGATGGGGGTGAAGCAGTGAGAGATGGGGGGTGAAGCAGGGAGAGATGGGGGTGAAGCAGGGAGAGATGGGGGGTGAAGCAGAGAGAGATGGGGGGGTGAAGGAGGGAGAGATGGGGGGTGAAGGAGGGAGGAGATGGGGGTGAAGGAGGGAGAGATGGGGGGTGAAGGGAGGGAGAGATGGGGGGTGAAGGAGGGAGAGATGGGGGGTGAAGGAGGGAGAGAGTGGGGGTGAAGCAATGAGAGATGGGGGGTGAAGCAGGGAGAGATTGGGGGTGAAGCAGGGAGAGATGGGGGGGTGAAGGAGATGGGGGGGAGATGGAGGTGAAGGAGATTGGGGAAGCGGGGGTGAAGATTGGGGGGAGATGGAGGTGAAGGAGGGGGAGATGGTGAAGGAGGGAGAGATGGGGGGTGAAGGAGGGAGAGATGGGGGGTGAAGGAGGGAAAGATGGGGGGTGAAGGAGGGAGAGATGGGGGGTGAAGGAGGGAGAAATAGGTGGTGAAGGAGGGAGAGATGGGGGGTGAAGGAGGGAGAGATGGGGGGTGAAGGAGGGGGAGATGGGGGTGAAGGAGGGAGAGACGGGGGGTGAAGGAGGGAGAGACGGGGGGTGAAGGAGGGAGAGTTGGGTGAAGGAGGCAGAGATGGGGGGTGAAGGAGGCAGAGATGGGGGGTGAAGGAGGGGGAGATGGGGGGTGAAGGAGGGAGAGATGGGGGGTGAAGCAGGGAGAGATGGGGGTGAAGCAGGGAGAGATGGGGGGTGAAGCAGGGAGAGATGGGGGGTGAAGGAGATGGGGGGGAGATGGAGGTGAAGGAGATCGGGGAGGCGGGGGTGAAGTTCGGGGGAGGTGGAGGTGAAAGAGGGGGAGATGGGTGAAGGAGGGGAGATGGGGGGTGAAGGAGGGAGAGATGGGGGTGAAGGAGGGAGAGATGGGAGTGAGAGAGAGAGAGATGGGGGTGAAAGATGGAGAGATGGGGGGTGAAGGATGGAGAGATGGGGGGTGAAGGAGGGAGAGATGAGGGGTGAAGGAGGGAGAGATGAGGGGTGAAGGAGGAGAGATGTGGGGTGAAGGAGGCAGAGATGTGGGGTGAAGGAGGGAGAGATGGGGGTGAAGGAGGAGAGATGGGGGGTGAAGGAGGGAGAGATGGGGGGTGAAGGAGGGAGAGATGGGGGGTGAAGGAGGGAGAGATGGGGGGTGAAGCAGGGAGAGATGGGGGGTGAAGCAGGGAGAGATGGGGGTGAAGCAGGGAGAGATGGGGATGAAGGAGGAAGAGATGGGGGGTGAAGCAATGAGAGATGGGGGGTGAAGCAATGAGAGATGGGAGTGAAGCAGGGAGAGATTGGGGGTGAAGCAGGGAGAGATGGGGGGTGAAGGAGATGGGGGGGAGATGAAGGTGAAGGAGATCGCGGAAGTGGGGGTGAAGATTGGGGGAGATGGAGGTGAAGGAGGGGGAGATGGGTGAAGGAGGGAGAGATGGGGGATGAAGGAGGGAAAGATGGGGCATGAAGGAGAGAGAGATGAGGGGTGAAGGAGGGAGAGATGGGGGGTGAAGGAGGGAGAGATGGGGGTGAAGGAGGGAGAGATGGGGGTTGAAGGAGGGAGAGATGGGGGGTGAAGGAGGGAGAGATGGGGGGTGAAGGACGGAGAGATGGGGGGTGAAGGAGGGATAGATGGGGGGTGAAGGAGGGATAGATGGGGGGTGAAGGAGGGAGAGATGGGGGGTGAAGGAGGGAGAAATAGGTGGTGAAGGAGGGAGAGATGGGGGTGAAGGAGGGAGAGATGGGGGTGAAGGAGGGAGAGATGGGGGGTGAAGGAGGGAGAGATGGGGGGTGAAGGAGGGGGAGATGGGGGTGAAGGAGGGAGAGACGGGGGGTGAAGGAGGGAGAGACGGGGGGTGAAGGAGGGAGAGACGGGGGGTGAAGGAAGGAGAGTTGGGTGAAGGAGGCAGAGATGGGGGGTGAAGGAGGCAGAGATGTGGGGTGAAGGAGGGAGAGATGGGGGGTGAAGGAGGGAGAGATGGGGGGTGAAGGAGGGGGAGATGGGGGGTGAAGGAGGGAGAGATGGGGGGTGAAGCAGGGAGAGATGGGGGGTGAAGCAGTGAGAGATGGGGGGTGAAGCAGGGAGAGATGGGGGCTGAAGCAGGGAGAGATGGGGGGTGAAGCAGAGAGAGATGGGGGATGAAGGAGGGAGAGATGGGGGGTGAAGGAGGAGAGATGGGGGGTGAAGGCGGGAGAGATGGGGGGTGAAGGAGGGAGAGATGGGGGGTGAAGCAATGAGAGATGGGGGGTGAAGCAGGGAGAGATTGGGGGTGAAGCAGGGAGAGATGGGGGGTGAAGGAAATGGGGGGGAGATGGAGGTGAAGGAGATCGGGGAAGCGGGGGTGAAGATTGGGGGAGATGGAGGTGAAGGAGGGGGAGATGGGTGAAGGAGGGAGAGATGCGGGGGTGAAGGAGGGAGAGATGGGGGGTGAAGGAGGGAAAGATGGGGGGTGAAGGAGGGAGAGATGGGGGGTGAAGGAGGGAGAAATAGGTGGTGAAGGAGGGAGAGATGGGGGGTGAAGGAGGGAGAGATGGGGGGTGAAGGAGGGAGAGATGGGGGGTGAAGGAGGGAGAGATGTGGGGTGAAGGAGGGGGAGATGGGGGTGAAGGAGGGAGAGACGGGGGGTGAAGGAGGGAGAGATGGGGGGTGAAGGAGATGGGGGGGAGATGGAGGTGAAGGAGATCGGGGAGGCGGGGGTGAAGTTCGGGGGAGATGGAGGTGAAAGAGGGGGAGATGGGTGAAGGAGGGGAGATGGGGGGTGAAGGAGGGAGAGATGGGGGTGAAGGAGGGAGAGATGGGGGTGAAGGAGAGAGAGATGAGGGTGAAGGAGGGAGAGATGGGGGGTGAAGGATGGAGAGATGGGGGGGTGAAGGAGGGAGAGATGCGTGGTGAAGGAGGGAGAGATGAGGGGTGAAGGAGGGAGAGATGGGGGGTGAAGGAGGCAGAGATGTGGGGTGAAGGAGGGAGAGATGGGGGGTGAAGGAGGGAGAGATGGGGGGTGAAGGAGGGGGAGATGGGGGGTGAAGGAGGGAGAGATGGGGGGTGAAGCAGGGAGAGATGGGGGGTGAAGCAGTGAGAGATGGGGGGTGAAGCAGGGAGAGATGGGGGTGAAGCAGGGAGAGATGGGGGGTGAAGGAGGGAGAGATGGGGGGTGAAGGAGGGAGAGATGGGGGGTGAAGGAGGGAGAGATGGGGGGTGAAGGAGGGAGAGATGGGGGGTGAAGCAATGAGAGATGGGGGGTGAAGCAGGGAGAGATTGGGGGTGAAGCAGGGAGAGATGGGGGGTGAAGGAGATGGGGGGGAGATGGAGGTGAAGGAGATCGGGGAAGCGGGGGGTGAAGATTGGGGAGATGGAGGTGAAGGAGGGGGAGATGGGTGAAGGAGGGAGAGATGGGGGGGTGAAGGAGGGAGAGATGGGGGGTGAAGGAGGGAGAGATGGGGGGTGAAGGAGGGAAAGATGGGGGGTGAAGGAGGGAGAGATGGGGGGTGAAGGAGGGAGAAATAGGTGGTGAAGGAGGAGAGATGGGGGGTGAAGGAGGGAGAGATGGGGGGTGAAGGAGGGAGAGATGGGGGGTGAAGGAGGGAGAGATGGGGGGTGAAGGAGGGTGAGATGGGGGTGAAGAGGGAGAGACGGGGGGTGAAGGAGGGAGAGACGGGGGGTGAAGGAGGGAGAGACGGGGGGTGAAGGAGGCAGAGATGGGGGGTGAAGGAGGCAGAGATGGGGGGTGAAGGAGGGAGAGATGGGGGGTGAAGGAGGTAGAGATGGGTGGTGAAGGAGGGGGAGATGGGGGGTGAAGGAGGGAGAGATGGGGGGTGAAGCAGGGAGAGATGGGGGTGAAGCAGGGAGAGATGCGGGGTGAAGCAGGGAGAGATGGGTGGTGAAGGAGATGGGGGGGAGATGGAGGTGAAGGAGATCGGGGAGGCGGGGGTGAAGTTCGGGGGAGATGGAGGTGAAAGAGGGGGAGATGGGTGAAGGAGGGGGAGATGGGGGGTGAAGGAGGGAGAGATGGGGGTGAAGGAGGGAGAGATGGGGGTGAAGGAGAGAGAGATGAGGGGTGAAGGAGGGAGAGATGGGGGGTGAAGGATGGAGAGATGGGGGGTGAAGGAGGGAGAGATGGGGGGTGAAGGAGGGAGAGATGAGGGGTGAAGGAGGGAGAGATGGGGGGTGAAGGAGGGAGAGATGGGGTGAAGGAGGGAGAGATGGGGGTTGAAGGAGGGAGAGATGGGGGTTGAAGGAGGGAGAGA
Source organism: Carcharodon carcharias (assembly GCF_017639515.1). Taxonomy (NCBI): domain Eukaryota; kingdom Metazoa; phylum Chordata; class Chondrichthyes; order Lamniformes; family Lamnidae; genus Carcharodon; species Carcharodon carcharias. The sequence continues at coordinate 820,226 of NC_054482.1, forward strand.
TGGGGGCTGAAGGAGGGAGAGATGGGGGGTGAAGGAGGGATAGATGGGGGGTGAAGGAGGGAGAGATGGGGGGTGAAGGAGGGAGAAATAGGTGGTGAAGGAGGGAGAGATGGGGGGTGAAGGAGGGAGAGATGGGGGTGAAGGAGGGAGAGATGGGGGGAGAAGGAGGGAGAGATGGGGGGTGAAGGAGGGGGAGTCGGGGGGTGAAGGAGGGAGAGACGGGGGGTGAAGGAGGGAGAGTTGGGGGGTGAAGGAGGCAGAGATGTTGGGTGAAGGAGGGAGAGATGGGGGGTGAAGGAGGGAGAGATGGGGGGTGAAGGAGGGAGAGATGGGGGGTGAAGGAGGGAGAGATGGGGGGTGAAGCAGTGAGAGATGGGGGTGAAGCAGTGAGAGATGGGGGTGAAGCAGGGAGAGATGGGGGTGAAGCAGGGAGAGATGGGGGGTGAAAAAGGGAGAGATGGGGGGTGAAGGAGGGAGAGATGGGGGGTGAAGGAGGGAGAGATGGGGGGTGAAGGAGGGAGAGATGTGGGGGTGAAGCAATGAGAGATGGGGGGGTGAAGCAGGGAGAGATTGGGGGTGAAGCAGGGAGAGATGGGGATGAAGGAGATGGGGGGGAGATGGAGGTGAAGGAGATCGGGGAAGCGGGGGTGAAGATTGGGGGAGATGGAGGTGAAGGAGGGGGAGATGCGTGAAGGAGGGAGAGATGGGGGGTGAAGGAGGGAGAGATGGGGGGTGAAGGAGGGAAAGATGGGGGGTGAAGGAGGGAGAGATGGGGGGTGAAGGAGGGAGAAATTGATGGTGAAGGACGGAGAGATGGGGGGTGAAGGAGGGAGAGTTGAGGGGTGAAGGAGGGAGAGATGGGGGGTGAAGGAGGGAGAGATGGGGGTGAAGGAGGGAGAGATGGGGGTTGAAGGAGGGAGAGATGGGGGTTGAAGGAGGGAGAGATGGGGGCTGAAGGAGGGAGAGATGGAGGGTGAAGGAGGGATAGATGGGGGGTGAAGGAGGGAGAGATGGGGGTGAAGGAGGAAGAAATAGGTGGTGAAGGAGGGAGAGATGGGGGGTGAAGGAGGGAGAGATGGGGGTGAAGGAGGGAGAGATGGGGGTGAGGGAGGGAGAGATGGGGGGTGAAGGAGGGGGAGACGGGGGGGTGAAGGAGGGGGAGACGGGGGGTGAAGGGGGGAGAGACGGGGGGTGAAGGAGGGAGAGTTGGGTGAAGGAGGGAGAGACGGGGGGTGAAGGAGGGAGAGATGGGGGGTGAAGGAGATGGGGGGGAGATGGAGGTGAAGGAGATCGGGGAGCGGGGGTGAAGTTCGGGGGAGATGGAGGTGAAAGAGGGGGAGATGGGGGGTGAAGGAGGGAGAGATGGGGGTGAAGGAGGGAGAGATGGGGGTGAAGGAGGGAGAGATGGGGGTGAAGGAGAGAGAGATGAGGGGTGAAGGAGGGAGAGATGGGGGGTGAAGGATGGAGAGATGGGGGGTGAAGGAGGGAGAGATGCGGGGTGAAGGAGGGAGAGATGAGGGGTGAAGGAGGGAGAGATGGGGGGTGAAGGAGGCAGAGATGTGGGGTGAAGGAGGGAGAGATGGGGGGTGAAGGAGGGAGAGATGGGGGGTGAAGGAGGGAGAGATGGGGGGTGAAGGAGGGAGAGATGGGGGTTGAAGCAGGGAGAGATGGGGGGTGAAGCAGTGAGAGATGGGGGGTGAAGCAGGGAGAGATGGGGGTGAAGCAGGGAGAGATGGGGGGTGAAGCAGAGAGAGATGGGGGGTTAAGGAGGGAGAGATGGGGGGTGAAGGAGGGAGAGATGGGGGGTGAAGGAGGGAGAGATGGGGGGTGAAGGAGGGAGAGATGGGGGGTGAAGGAGGGAGAGATGGGGGGTGAAGGAGGGAGAGATGGGGGGTGAAGGAGGGAGAGATGGGGGGTGAAGGAGGGAGAGATGGGGGGTGAAGCAGGGAGAGATTGGGGGTGAAGCAGGGAGAGATGGGGGGTGAAGGAGATGGGGGAAGCGGGGGTGAAGATTGGGGGAGATGGAGGTGAAGGAGGGGGAGATGGGTGAAGGAGGGAGAGATGGGGGGTGAAGGAGGGAGAGATGGGGGGTGAAGGAGGGAGAGATGGGGGGTGAAGGAGGGAAAGATGGGGGGTGAAGGAGGGAGAGATGGGGGGTGAAGGAGGGAGAAATAGGTGGTGAAGGAGGGAGAGATGGGGGGTGAAGGAGGGAGAGATGGGGGGTGAAGGAGGGAGAGATGGGGGGTGAAGGAGGGAGAGATGGGGGGTGAAGGAGGGTGAGATGGGGGTGAAGGAGGGAGAGACGGGGGGTGAAGGAGGGAGAGACGGGGGGTGAAGGAGGGAGAGTTGGGTGAAGGAGGCAGAGATGGGGGGTGAAGGAGGCAGAGATGGGGGGTGAAGGAGGGAGAGATGGGGGGTGAAGGAGGTAGAGATGGGTGGTGAAGGAGGGGGAGATGGGGGGTGAAGGAGGGAGAGATGGGGGGTGAAGCAGGGAGAGATGGGGGTGAAGCAGGGAGAGATGCGGGGTGAAGCAGGGAGAGATGGGTGGTGAAGGAGATGGGGGGGAGATGGAGGTGAAGGAGATCGGGGAGGCGGGGGTGAAGTTCGGGGAGATGGAGGTGAAAGAGGGGGAGATGGGTGAAGGAGGGGGAGATGGGGGGTGAAGGAGGGAGAGATGGGGGTGAAGGAGGGAGAGATGGGGGTGAAGGAGAGAGAGATGAGGGGTGAAGGAGGGAGAGATGGGGGGTGAAGGATGGAGAGATGGGGGGTGAAGGAGGGAGAGATGGGGGGTGAAGGAGGGAGAGATGAGGGGTGAAGGAGGGAGAGATGGGGGGTGAAGGAGGGAGAGATGGGGGTGAAGGAGGGAGAGATGGGGGTTGAAGGAGGGAGAGATGGGGGCTGAAGGAGGGAGAGATGGGGGGTGAAGGAGGGATAGATGGGGGGTGAAGGAGGGAGAGATGGGGGGTGAAGGAGGGAGAAATAGGTGGTGAAGGAGGGAGAGATGGGGGGTGAAGGAGGGAGAGATGGGGGTGAAGGAGGGAGAGATGGGGGGTGAAGGAGGGAGAGATGGGGGGTGAAGGAGGGGGAGTCGGGGGGTGAAGGAGGGAGAGACGGGGGGTGAAGGAGGGAGAGTTGGGGGGTGAAGGAGGCAGAGATGTTGGGTGAAGGAGGGAGAGATGGGGGGTGAAGGAGGGAGAGATGGGGGGTGAAGGAGGGAGAGTTGGGGGGTGAAGGAGGGAGAGATGGGGGGTGAAGCAGTGAGAGATGGGGGGTGAAGCAGTGAGAGATGGGGGGTGAAGCAGGGAGAGATGGGGGTGAAGCAGGGAGAGATGGGGGGTGAAGAAGGGAGAGATGGGGGGTGAAGGAGGGAGAGATGGGGGGTGAAGGAGGGAGAGATGGGGGGGTGAAGCAATGAGAGATGGGGGGGTGAAGCAGGGAGAGATTGGGGGTGAAGCAGGGAGAGATGGGGATGAAGGAGATGGGGGGGAGATGGAGGTGAAGGAGATCGGGGAAGCGGGGGTGAAGATTGGGGGAGATGGAGGTGAAGGAGGGGGAGATGCGTGAAGGAGGGAGAGATGGGGGGTGAAGGAGGGAGAGATGGGGGGTGAAGGAGGGAAAGATGGGGGGTGAAGGAGGGAGAGATGGGGGGTGAAGGAGGGAGAAATTGATGGTGAAGGAGGGAGAGATGGGGGGTGAAGGAGGGAGAGTTGAGGGGTGAAGGAGGGAGAGATGGGGGGTGAAGGAGGGAGAGATGGGGGTGAAGGAGGGAGAGATGGGGGTTGAAGGAGGGAGAGATGGGGGTTGAAGGAGGGAGAGATGGGGGTTGAAGGAGGGAGAGATGGGGGCTGAAGGAGGGAGAGATGGGGGGTGAAGGAGGGATAGATGGGGGGTGAAGGAGGGAGAGATGGGGGTGAAGGAGGCAGAGATGTGGGGTGAAGGAGGGAGAGATGGGGGGTGAAGGAGGGGGAGATGGGGGGTGAAGGAGGGAGAGATGGGGGGTGAAGCAGGGAGAGATGGGGGTGAAGCAGGGAGAGATGGGGGGTGAAGCAGAGGAGAGATGGGGGGTGAAGGAGGGAGAGATGGGGGGTGAAGGAGGGAGAGATGGGGGGTGAAGGAGGGAGAGATGGGGGGTGAAGGAGGGAGAGATGGGGGGTGAAGGAGGGAGAGATGGGGGGTGAAGGAGGGAGAGATGGGGGGTGAAGGAGGGAGAGATGGGGGGTGAAGCAATGAGAGATGGGGGGTGAAGCAGGGAGAGATTGGGGGTGAAGCAGGGAGAGATGGGGGGTGAAGGAGATGGGGGGGAGATGGAGGTGAAGGAGATCGGGGAAGCGGGGGTGAAGATTGGGGGAGATGGAGGTGAAGGAGGGGGAGATGGGTGAAGGAGGGAGAGATGGGGGGTGAAGGAGGGAGAGATGGGGGGTGAAGGAGGGAGAGATGGGGGGTGAAGGAGGGAAAGATGGGGGGTGAAGGAGGGAGAGATGGGGGGTGAAGGAGGGAGAAATAGGTGGTGAAGGAGGGAGAGATGGGGGGTGAAGGAGGGAGAGATGGGGGGTGAAGGAGGGAGAGATGGGTGTGAAGGAGGGAGAGATGGGGGGTGAAGGAGGGTGAGATGGGGGTGAAGGAGGGAGAGACGGGGGGTGAAGGAGGGAGAGACGGGGGGTGAAGGAGGGAGAGTTGGGTGAAGGAGGCAGAGATGGGGGGTGAAGGAGGCAGAGATGGGGGGTGAAGGAGGGAGAGATGGGGGGTGAAGGAGGTAGAGATGGGTGGTGAAGGAGGGGGAGATGGGGGGTGAAGGAGGGAGAGATGGGGGGTGAAGCAGGGAGAGATGGGGGTGAAGCAGGGAGAGATGCGGGGTGAAGCAGGGAGAGATGGGTGGTGAAGGAGATGGGGGGGAGATGGAGGTGAAGGAGATCGGGGAGGCGGGGGTGAAGTTCGGGGGAGATGGAGGTGAAAGAGGGGGAGATGGGTGAAGGAGGGGGAGATGGGGGGTGAAGGAGGGAGAGATGGGGGTGAAGGAGGGAGAGATGGGGGTGAAGGAGAGAGAGATGAGGGGTGAAGGAGGGAGAGATGGGGGGTGAAGGATGGAGAGATGGGGGGTGAAGGAGGGAGAGATGGGGGGTGAAGGAGGGAGAGATGAGGGGTGAAGGAGGGAGAGATGGGGGGTGAAGGAGGGAGAGATGGGGTGAAGGAGGGAGAGATGGGGGTTGAAGGAGGGAGAGATGGGGGCTGAAGGAGGGAGAGATGGGGGGTGAAGGAGGGATAGATGGGGGGTGAAGGAGGGAGAGATGGGGGGTGAAGGAGGGAGAAATAGGTGGTGAAGGAGGGAGAGATGGGGGGTGAAGGAGGGAGAGATGGGGGTGAAGGAGGGAGAGATGGGGGGTGAAGGAGGGAGAGATGGGGGGTGAAGGAGGGGGAGTCGGGGGGTGAAGGAGGGAGAGACGGGGGGTGAAGGAGGGAGAGTTGGGGGGTGAAGGAGGCAGAGATGTTGGGTGAAGGAGGGAGAGATGGGGGGTGAAGGAGGGAGAGATGGGGGGTGAAGGAGGGAGAGATGGGGGGTGAAGGAGGGAGAGATGGGGGGTGAAGCAGTGAGAGATGGGGGGTGAAGCAGTGAGAGATGGGGCTGAAGCAGGGAGAGATGGGGGTGAAGCAGGGAGAGATGGGGGGTGAAGAAGGGAGAGATGGGGGGTGAAGGAGGGAGAGATGGGGGGTGAAGGAGGGAGAGATGGGGAGTGAAGGAGGGAGAGATGGGGGGGTGAAGCAATGAGAGATGGGGGGGTGAAGCAGGGAGAGATTGGGGGTGAAGCAGGGAGAGATGGGGATGAAGGAGATGGGGGGGAGATGGAGGTGAAGGAGATCGGGGAAGCGGGGGTGAAGATTGGGGGAGATGGAGGTGAAGGAGGGGGAGATGCGTGAAGGAGGGAGAGATGGGGGGTGAAGGAGGGAGAGATGGGGGGTGAAGGAGGGAAAGATGGGGGGTGAAGGAGGGAGAGATGGGGGGTGAAGGAGGGAGAAATTGATGGTGAAGGAGGGAGAGATGGGGGGTGAAGGAGGGAGAGTTGAGGGGTGAAGGAGGGAGAGATGGGGGGTGAAGGAGGGAGAGATGGGGGTGAAGGAGGGAGAGATGGGGGTGAAGGAGGGAGAGATGGGGGTTGAAGGAGGGAGAGATGGGGGTTGAAGGAGGGAGAGATGGGGGCTGAAGGAGGGAGAGATGGGGGGTGAAGGAGGGATAGATGGGGGGTGAAGGAGGGAGAGATGGGGGTGAAGGAGGAAGAAATAGGTGGTGAAGGAGGAGAGATGGGGGTGAAGGAGGGAGAGATGGGGGTGAAGGAGGGAGAGATGGGGGGTGAAGGAGGGAGAGATGGGGGGTGAAGGAGGGGGAGACGGGGGGTGAAGGAGGGGGAGACGGGGGGTGAAGGGGGGAGAGACGGGGGGTGAAGGAGGGAGCGTTGGGTGAAGGAGGGAGAGACGGGGGGTGAAGGAGGGAGAGATGGGGGGTGAAGGAGATGGGGGGGAGATGGAGGTGAAGGAGATCGAGGAGGCGGGGGTGAAGTTCGGGGGAGATGGAGGTGAAAGAGGGGGAGATGCGTGAAGGAGGGGGAGATGGGGGGTGAAGGAGGGAGAGATGGGGGTGAAGGAGGGAGAGATGGGGGTGAAGGAGAGAGAGATGAGGGGTGAAGGAGGGAGAGATGGGGGGTGAAGGATGGAGAGATGGGGGGTGTAGGAGGGAGAGATGCGGGGTGAAGGAGGGAGAGATGAGGGGTGAAGGAGGGAGAGATGGGGGGTGAAGGAGGCAGAGATGTGGGGTGAAGGAGGGAGAGATGGGGGGTGAAGGAGGGAGAGATGGGGGGTGAAGGAGGGGGAGATGGGGGGTGAAGGAGGGAGAGATGGGGGGTGAAGCAGGGAGAGATGGGGGGTGAAGCAGTGAGAGATGGGGGGTGAAGCAGGGAGAGATGGGGGTGAAGCAGGGAGAGATGGGGGGTGAAGGAGGGAGAGATGCTGGTGAAGGAGGGAGAGATGGGGGTGAAGGAGGGAGAGATGTTGGGTGAAGGAGGGAGAGATGGGGGGTGAAGGAGGGAGAGATGGGGGGTGAAGGAGGGAGAGATGGGGGGTGAAGGAGGGAGAGATGGGGGGTGAAGGAGGGAGAGATGGGGGGTGAAGGAGGGAGAGATGGGGGGTGAAGGAGGGAGAGATGGGGGGTGAAGCAGGGAGAGATTGGGGGGTGAAGCAGGGAGAGATTGGGGGTGAAGCAGGGAGAGATGGGGGGGTGAAGGAGATGGGGGGGAGATGGAGGTGAAGGAGATCGGGGAAGCGGGGGTGAAGATTGGGGAGATGGAGCTGAGAGGGGAGATGGGTGAAGGAGGGAGAGATGGGTGGTGAAGGAGGGAGAGATGGGGGGGTGAAGGAGGGAGAGATGGGGGGTGAAGGAGGGAAAGATGGGGGGTGAAGGAGGGAGAGATGGGGGGTGAAGGAGGGAGAAATAGGTGGTGAAGGAGGGAGAGATGGGGGGTGAAGGAGGGAGAGATGGGGGGTGAAGGAGGGAGAGATGGGGGGTGAAGGAGGGAGAGATGGGGGGTGAAGGAGGGTGAGATGGGGGTGAAGGAGGGAGAGACGGGGGGTGAAGGAGGGAGAGACGGGGGTGAAGGAGGGAGAGTTGGGTGAAGGAGGCAGAGATGGGGGGTGAAGGAGGCAGAGATGGGGGGTGAAGGAGGGAGAGATGGGGGGTGAAGGAGGTAGAGATGGGTGGTGAAGGAGGGGGAGATGGGGGGTGAAGGAGGGAGAGATGGGGGGTGAAGCAGGGAGAGATGGGGGTGAAGCAGGGAGAGATGCGGGGTGAAGCAGGGAGAGATGGGTGGTGAAGGAGATGGGGGGGAGATGGAGGTGAAGGAGATCGGGGAGGCGGGGGTGAAGTTCGGGGGAGATGGAGGTGAAAGAGGGGGAGATGGGTGAAGGAGGGGGAGATGGGGGGTGAAGGAGGGAGAGATGGGGGTGAAGGAGGGAGAGATGGGGGTGAAGGAGAGAGAGATGAGGGGTGAAGGAGGGAGAGATGGGGGGTGAAGGATGGAGTGATGGGGGGTGAAGGAGGGAGAGATGGGGGGTGAAGGAGGGAGAGATGAGGGGTGAAGGAGGGAGAGATGGGGGGTGAAGGAGGGAGAGATGGGGGTGAAGGAGGGAGAGATGGGGGTTGAAGGAGGGAGAGATGGGGGCTGAAGGAGGGAGAGATGGGGGGTGAAGGAGGGATAGATGGGGGGTGAAGGAGGGAGAGATGGGAGGTGAAGGAGGGAGAAATAGGTGGTGAAGGAGGGAGAGATGGGGGGTGAAGGAGGGAGAGATGGGGGTGAAGGAGGGAGAGATGGGGGGTGAAGGAGGGAGAGATGGGGGGTGAAGGAGGGGGAGTCGGGGGGTGAAGGAGGGAGAGACGGGGGGTGAAGGAGGGAGAGTTGGGGGGTGAAGGAGGCAGAGATGTGGGTGAAGGAGGGAGAGATGGGGGGTGAAGGAGGGAGAGATGGGGGGGTGAAGGAGGGAGAGATGGGGGGTGAAGGAGGGAGAGATGGGGGGTGAAGCAGTGAGAGATGGGGGGATGAAGCAGTGAGAGATGGGGGGTGAAGCAGGGAGAGATGGGGGTGAAGCAGGGAGAGATGGGGGGTGAAGAAGGGAGAGATGGGGGGTGAAGAGGGAGAGATGGGGGGTGAAGGAGGGAGAGATGGGGGTGAAGGAGGGAGAGATGGGGGGGTGAAGTAATGAGAGATGGGGGGTGAATCAGGGAGAGATTGGGGTGAAGCAGGGAGAGATGGGGGATGAAGGAGATGGGGGGGAGATGGAGGTGAAGGAGATCGGGGAAGCGGGGGTGAAGATTGGGGGAGATGGAGGTGAAGGAGGGGGAGATGCGTGAAGGAGGGAGAGATGGGGGGTGAAGGAGGGAGAGATGGGGGGTGAAGGAGGGATAGATGGGGGGTGAAGGAGGGAGAGATGGGGGGTGAAGGAGGGAGAAATTGATGGTGAAGGAGGGAGAGATGGGGGGTGAAGGAGGGAGAGTTGAGGGGTGAAGGAGGGAGAGATGGGGGGTGAAGGAGGGAGAGATGGGGGTGAAGGAGGGAGAGATGGGGGTTGAAGGAGGGAGAGATGGGGGTTGAAGGAGGGAGAGATGGGGGTTGAAGGAGGGAGAGATGGGGGCTGAAGGAGGGAGAGATGGGGGGTGAAGGAGGGATAGATGGGGGGTGAAGGAGGGATAGATGGGGCGTGAAGGAGGGAGAGATGGGGGTGAAGGAGGAAGAAATAGGTGGTGAAGGAGGGAGAGATGGGGGGGTGAAGGAGGGAGAGATGGTGGTGAAGGAGGGAGAGATGGGGGGTGAAGGAGGGAGAGATGGGGGGTGAAGGAGGGGGAGACGGGGGGTGAAGGAGGGGGAGACGGGGGGTGAACGAGGGAGAGACGGGGGGTGAAGGAGGGGGAGATGGGGGGTGAAGGAGGGAGAGATGGGGGTGAAGGAGGGAGAGATGGGGGTGAAGGAGGGAGAGATGGGGGGTGAAGGAGGGAGAGATGGGCGGTGAAGGAGGGAGAGATGGGGGGTGAAGCAATGAGAGATGGGGTGTGAAGCAGGGAGAGATGGGGGTGAAGCAGGGAGAGATGGGGGGTGAAGGAGGGAGAGATGGGGGGTGAAGGAGGGAGAGATGGGGGGTGAAGCAATGAGAGATGGGGGGTGAAGCAGGGAGAGATTGGGGGTGAAGCAGTGAGAGATGGGGGGTGAAGGAGATGGGGGGGAGATGGAGGTGAAGGAGATCGGGGAGGCGGGGGTGAAGATGGGGGAGATGGAGGTGAAGGAGCGGGAGATGGGTGAAGGAGGGGGAGATGGGGGGGTGAAGGAGGGAGAGATGAGGGGGTGAAGGAGGGAGAGATGAGGGGTGAAGGAGGGAGAGATGGGGGATGAAGGAGAGAGAGATGGGGGGTGAAGGAGGGAGAGATGGGGGGTGAAGGAGGGAGAGATGGGGGGTGATTGAGGGAGAGATGGGGGGTGATTGAGGGTTAGATGGGGGTGAAGGAGGGGGAGATGGGGGTGAAGGAGGGAGAGACGGGGGGTGAAGGAGGGAGAGACGGGGGGGTGAAGGAGGGAGAGTTGGGTGAAGGAGGCAGAGATGGGGGGTGAAGGAGGCAGAGATGGGGGGTGAAGCAGGGAGAGATGGGGGGTGAAGGAGGGAGAGATGGGGGGTGAAGGAGGGGGAGCTGGGGGTGAAGGAGGGAGAGATGGGGGGTGAAGCAGGGAGAGATGGGGGGGTGAAGCAGTGAGAGATGGGGGGTGAAGCAGGGAGAGATGGGGGTGAAGCAGGGAGAGATGGGGGTGGAAGGAGGGAAAGATGGGGGGTGAAGGAGGGAGAGATGGGGGGTGAAGGAGGGAGAGATGGGGGGTGAAGCAGGGATAGATGGGGGGTGAAGGAGGGAGAGATGGGGGTGAAGGAGGAAGAAATAGGTGGTGAAGGAGGGAGAGATGGGGGGTGAAGGAGGGAGAGATGGGGGTGAAGGAGGGAGAGATGGGGGGTGAAGGAGGGAGAGATGGGGGGTGAAGGAGGGGGAGACGGGGGGTGAAGGAGGGGGAGACGGGGGGTGAACGAGGGAGAGACGGGGGGTGAAGGAGGGAGAGACGGGGGGTGATGGAGGGGGAGACGGGGGGTGAAGGAGGGAGAGTTGGGTGAAGGAGGCAGAGATGGGGGGTGAAGGAAGCAGAGATGTTGGGTGAAGGAGGGAGAGATGGGGGGTGAAGGAGGGAGAGATGGGGGGTGACGGAGGGAGAGATGGGGGGTGAAGGAGGGAGAGATGGGGGGTGAAGGAGGGAGAGATGTGGGGGTGAAGCAATGAGAGATGGGGGGGTGAAGCAATGAGAGATGAGGGGTGAAGCAGGGAGAGATTGGGGGTGAAGCAGGGAGAGATGGGGGGTGAAGGAGATGGGGGGGAGATGGAGGTTTAGGAGATCGGGGAAGCGGGGGTGAAGATTGGGTGAGATGGAGGTGAAGGAGGGGGAGATGGGTGAAGGAGGGAGAGATGGGGGGTGAAGGAGGGAGAGATGGGGGGTGAAGGAGGGAAAGATGGGGGGTGAAGGAGGGAGAGATGGGGGGTGAAGGAGGGAGAAATAGGTGGTGAAGGAGGGAGAGATGGGGGGTGAAGGAGGGAGAGATGGGGGGTGATTGAGGGAGAGATGGGGGGTGATTGAGGGAGAGATGGGGGTGAAGGAGGGGGAGATGGGGGTGAAGGAGGGAGAGACGGGGGGTGAAGGAGGGAGAGACGGGGGGGTGAAGGAGGGAGAGTTGGGTGAAGGAGGCAGAGATGGGGGGTGAAGGAGGCAGAGATGGGGGGTGAAGCAGGGAGAGATGGGGGGTGAAGGAGGGAGAGATGGGGGGTGAAGGAGGGGGAGCTGGGGGGTGAAGGAGGGAGAGATGGGGGGTGAAGCAGGGAGAGATGGGGGGTGAAGCAGTGAGAGATGGGGGGTGAAGCAGGGAGAGATGGGGGTGAAGCAGGGAGAGATGGGGGTGGAAGGAGGGAAAGATGGGGGGTGAAGGAGGGAGAGATGGGGGGTGAAGGAGGGAGAGATGGGGGGTGAAGCAGGGAGAGATTGGGGGTGAGGCAGGGAGAGATGGGGGGTGAAGGAGATGGGGGGGAGATGGAGTTGAAGGAGATCGGGGGAGGCGGGGGTGAAGATCGGGGGAGATGGAGGGTGAAGGGGTGGAGATGGGGGGTGAAGGGTTGGGAGATGGGGGGTGAAGGAGGGAGAGATGGGGGGTGAAGGAGGGAGAGATGGGGGGTGAAGGAGGGAGAGATGGGGGGTGAAGGAGGGAAAGATGGGGGGTGAAGGAGGGAAAGATGGGGGGTGAAGGAGGGAGAGATGGGGTTGAAGCAGGGAGAGATGGGGGGTGAAGCAGGGAGATATTCGGAGTGAGGCAGGGAGAGATGGGGGGTGAAGGAGATGGGGGGGAGATGGAGTTGAAGGAGATCGGGGGAGGCGGGGGTGAAGATCGGGGGAGATGGAGGTGAAGGAGGGGGAGATGGGTGGTGAAGGAGTGGGAGATGGGGGGTGAAGGAGGGAGAGATGGGGGGTGAAGGAGGGAGAGATGGGGGGTGAAGGAGGGAAAGATGGGGGGGTGAAGCAGGGAAAGATGGGGGGTGAAGGAGGGAGAGATGGGGTTGAAGCAGGGAGAGATGGGGGGTGAAGCAGGGAGATATTCGGGGTGAGGCAGGGAGAGATGGGGGGTGAAGGAGATGGGGGGGAGATGGAGTTGAAGGAGATCGGGGGAGGCGGGGGTGAAGATCGGGGGAGATGGAGGTGAAGGAGGGGGAGATGGGTGGTGAAGGAGTGGGAGATGGGGGGTGAAGGAGGGAGAGATGGGGGGTGAAGGAGGGAGGGATGGGGGGTGAAGGAGGGTGAGATGGGGGGGTGAAGCAGGGAGAGATGGGGGGTGAAGCAGGGAGAGATGGGGGGATGAAGCAGGGAGAGATGGGGGGATGAAGCAGGGAGAGATGGGGGGATGAAGCAGGGAGAGATGGGGGGTGAAGCAGGGAGAGATGGGGGGTGAAGCAGGGAGAGATGGGGGGTGAAGCAGGGAGAGATGGAGGGTGAAGGAGGGAAAGATGGGGGGTGAAGCAATGAGAGATGGGGGTGAAGCAGGGAGAGATTGGGGTGAAGCAGTGAGAGATGGGGAGTGAAGGAGATGGGGGGGAGATGGAGGTGAAGGAGATCGGGGAGGCGGGGGTGAAGTTCGGGGGAGATGGAGGTGAAGGTGGGGGAGATGGGTGAAGGAGGGAGAGATGGGGGGTGAAGGAGGGGGAGATGGGGGGTGAAGGAGGGAGAGATGGGGGTGAAGGAGGGAGAGATGGGGGTGAAGGAGGGAGAGATGGGGGGTGAAGGAGGGAGAGATGGGCGGTGAAGGAGGGAGAGATGGGGGGTGAAGGAGGGAGAGATGGGGGGTGAAGGAGGGAGGGATGGGGGGTGAAGGAGGGTGAGATGGGGGGGTGAAGCAGGGAGAGATGGGGGGTGAAGCAGGGAGAGATGGGGGGATGAAGCAGGGAGAGATGGGGGATGAAGCAGGGAGAGATGGGGGGATGAAGCAGGGAGAGATGGGGGGATGAAGCAGGGAGAGATGGGGGGTGAAGCAGGGAGAGATGGGGGGTGAAGCAGGGAGAGATGGGGGGTGAAGCAGGGAGAGATGGAGGGTGAAGGAGGGAAAGATGGGGGGTGAAGCAATGAGAGATGGGGGTGAAGCAGGGAGAGATTGGGGTGAAGCAGGGAGAGATGGGGGGTGAAGGAGATGGGGGGGAGATGGAGGTGAAGGAGATCGGGGAGGCGGGGGTGAAGTTCGGGGGAGATGGAGGTGAAGGTGGGGGAGATGGGTGAAGGAGGGAGAGATGGGGGGTGAAGGAGGGGGAGATGGGGGGTGAAGGAGGGAGAGATGGGGGTGAAGGAGGGAGAGATGGGGGTGAAGGAGGGAGAGATGGGGGGTGAAGGAGGGAGAGATGGGGGGTGAAGGAGGGAGAGATGGGGGGTGAAGCAATGAGAGATGGGGGGTGAAGCAGGGAGAGATTGGGGGTGAAGCAGTGAGAGATGGGGGGTGAAGGAGATGGGGGGGAGATGGAGGTGAAGGAGATCGGGGAGGCGGGGGTGAAGATGGGGGGAGATGGAGGTGAAGGAGCGGGAGATGGGTGAAGGAGGGGGAGATGGGGGGGTGAAGGAGGGAGAGATGAGGGGTGAAGGAGGGAGAGATGAGGGGTGAAGGAGGGAGAGATGGGGGATGAAGGAGAGAGAGATGGGGGGTGAAGGACGGAGAGATGGGGGGTGAAGGAGGGAGAGATGGGGGGTGAAGGAGGGAGAGATGGGGGGTGAAGGAGGGAGAGATGGGGGGTGAAGCAATGAGAGTTGGGGGGTGAAGCAGGGAGAGATGGGGGTAAAGGAGATGGGGGGGAGATGGAGGTGAAGGAGATCGGGGGAGGCGGGGGTGAAGATCGGGGGAGATGGAGGTGAAGGAGGGGGAGATGGGGGGTGAAGGAGGGAGAGATGTGGGGTGAAGGAGGGAGAGATGAGGGGTGAAGGAGGGAGAGATGGGGGGTGAAGGGGGGAGAGATGGGGGTGAAGGAGGGGGAGATAGGGGTGAAGGAGGGTGAGATGGGGGGTGAAGGGGGGAGAGATGGGCTTGAAGGAGGGGGAGATGGGGGACGAAGGAGGGGGAGTTGGGGGGTGAAGGAGGGAGAGATGGCTGGTGAAGGAGGGAGAGATGGGGGGTGAAGGAGGGAGAGATGGGGGTGAAGGAGGGAGAGATGGGGTGATGAAGGAGTTTGGTGGGAGATGGGGGTGAAGGAGGTGGGGGGGAGATGGGGTGAAGGAGGAGCGATGGAGGTGAAGGGGGGGAGAAGGGGCTGAAGGAGGGGGAGATGGGTGAAGTGGGGGAGATGGGGTGAAAGGGATAGATGGGGGGGTGAAGGAGGGGAGATGGGTGTGAAGTGGGGCAGGTGGGTGAAGGAGGGGAAGATGTGGGGTGAAACAGGTAGATGGGAATGAAGGGGGGAGATCGAGGTGTGAAGGAGAGATGGGGGGATAAAGGTGGCAGAGATGGAGGGTGAAAGAGGGGAAATGGGGGTTGAAGGAGGGGATATGGGGTGAAGGAAGGGGAAATGGGGGTTGAAGGGGGGAGATGAAGGTGGAGTGGGGAAGATGGGGTGTAATATGCAGCATATTCAACCCCTCCACCCGCTCAATAACTGAAGCCTCCCATCGTTGACCCCCTGCCTCCCTGCTACTGCCCCCCTCCTGCCCTACCTGCCCTCCTACCTCAACAACTCCTGTTCTCTGCAAATTGCCATCTCAGGATCACACAAAGTATGAGGCATTAAAACGGGGTCACGCTGGGAGAAAGTTAGGGAAGCACTGGATTAAGTCAAACACTTTCGCCTTTTATTTTCGAAGTTTTATTCTGTGTGAGGGCCGTTCCTGCAAAATCAAAAGAGATCATTTAAAAAGGTTAAAATTACAACATATTCATGTTAGCCAGGACTTGCATTCATATACTACCTCACCACACCCAGCACAGTGACTGAATCATGCCCCTACAGATAATCTCTGGTCTGTAATAAGCTACTATGATTCACCATGCCCTGACAATGCTTTCTCTCTGCCAAAGGACTTCCTGCTATGCAAACACTCACATCAGCTCATTTGTTGTTGCCACAGTGACATATGGAAACCAGAAGCTGAAATTAATGTTTTTTAATTTTCTGAGCAGTGGGAAGAACTGAGAGCTACCTATGTGATTATCAATTTTGGCCTGCTGTTCCCAACATCTGACGGATGAGTTCTGAGTGCATGTGATTACTTTAAGTAGGTGTTAATGTGGGCTCTTATGGATGGTGACTGAATTAGCTGACTAATTTGAGCAGTTCTGAAGCATCAAGAGCGGTAGAATTGTATAGTTAAATACTGGTTCAGTTTCCTAGTACCTGGCTGTAGTAATAAAAAAGAAGAAAAAATAGGGAAAAAGCTTAATCAGTCGGAAATATGGCTGAATGTTAATTCACTCTATTACTGCCTGGATGTGTATGGCATAGGCCAGGGCTGCATTGAAGTTTGTAATAATTCACTGAAGCACAGTAACCGTTATTGTCAGCAGGTTATGTTTGGGATTGTGATTACATGTCCATTTGGAACAAAAGGTTGACGTAGCATTAAAAATAAATTGCGGATAACTTCGAACCTCGTTGCTCTGCTGTATAAATGGCGAAAAGCTGCACACGTCCCTGTAATGTTCAGTAACTGGGACTGTAATGAGGAAATGTCCATTTGCTGCAGGCAGGAGCAATACCAAAATATACACTCAATGTTGCTACTGCAGTGGGAGCCTTTTGGTGCCCAGGCTCTAGGCATACTGTTTAAAGAGATGTGGGCCTTCAACAGCTTGTTTGCAAAAATGAAATGGTGATGTTTGATGTGGTATTTAAAGTGCAGCTTGGCATCTGAGAATGGTAACTGCAGTTTGGGTTCCAGCCAGGCAGTAAGTACTCTGTTTACACTGTCTGGCTGGAACGCCAAATATCCTGCCCAAGAGAGAACTCTGTGCATGCTTGGTCGCGCACCACGCAAAGCAGGAAATACATAGGGCACTGAGGACAATCCCTAGGCAGGAGGAAGAGAGGCCAGGGGTGGGGAGGGGGGGCGGTGATATCCGCTGGAACCGTGAACATTTTGTAAACTATCTTTAACCCACACTTTGCAAGCGCTGTGACCAGCTAATTCTCCCGTGACGTTGATCATGGTAGGTCAGGTGAGGTCTGGTCAGGGTGTGACCGTGTGGTGTGCAATGTATTATCCTGCTGCCAAGGTAGAGCTTTCTTCTGTTCAATGGCCGCAAAGCTTCCCTGTTAAATAAACAGAGCAACAAGAACTTACTGTGGTCTGGTGCAGGAGTTCTGCAGGGTGGGCTCACTCAGAGTTTAATTCCCGTTCAGACTGCAAATCTGAAGCCATGTCTGGAATACTTTCCAGGCTAATCGTAATTGCTAAGGAAATGGAAGCTGTCAGTGGATAATTAGAATATCCTCCCTACAAGGCGACTTCTGAAGATATCACAAAGAGCATGTTGTAAATAAATACTTTATAATCAGAGAGACAGCCACAAACCTCATGGAGAAGTGTTGTGACCTTGTTAAGGAAGGGGAGGGATTAACTTTCATTCTGAATGGCCCATATTGTGCACATAATTGTCCTATATTTCTTACTAGTACTAAACGATGATTCATATTACACAACACTGGTTCATTCCGAAAGGCATCTCACTTCAAGTTTTATCATGTAAAGATTCTCACTATATTCATTCTAACAATGCCAGCTATATATCATTGAGTTATACTGAGGTAATAGTCTCCCTCTTCCTGCTCTCCATCGCAGAGCCAAGCAATGAGGATAGTGCGAACTATAGGGCAAGCCTTTGAGGTGTGCCACAAGCTGAGTCTCCTACACACTGAGCAAAATGCGGGTGGAGAGGAGGACCGAGGAAGTGAAGACAGTGCTGAAAACAGCAACGTCCCAGGTATGACATTTTAATTATGTTCAGCAACACATTTTGTAAGGGGGCAATGGTCTTTTTAATCTTACTGTCAGAGAAACAACTAACAGACCCCTGGGCTATAGGTAACCATAGTAACCCACATCTCAATTCAAGCGAGACTGGGTGTCCAAAGAAGAACATTAGCAAACATATGAGTTTTACTTCAAATGGAAAATATCAATTTTCTTATTTAAACATCCCACTGCTGAGCTGCTGCTGTTTTATTTTATTTCCTTGCATAACTTTAATGGTCCCACTGGTTTATCGGTCTCCAGGAGCAGATCTAAAGCCATTGTCTTCGACCCCAGTCACAAGCTTCATATCCTTAACCAGTGAATCCATCTCCTCACGGCCACTGTCCCCCAGCTGTTTCAGCCTCATCTCCCTGTTGGAGTTGAGCAGGACTATCTGACCTTGCGTCCCGTCCATCGCCAGGACTGCTAACTTCCAGCTCTGGATTGTTGTCCATTTACCTCAGGCCACCTGCTGCCCAAACATTTGTGACCTTCAGGCTTTACTCCTGTGTTCTGTTGACTGGCCTCCCATCCTCCATTCTTCATAAACACCAGCTGATCTAAAACTCATACCATGTGCCATTCCGTGTATTGTTCACACATCGGGCAGAATCCTGTGATGCCCTATGAACAGCTTTGCTGATGCTGAGGGAGCTGGCGTGGGGTGCATTAAAATTCCGTGAATGCCTTTTTCTCTGCCTACCTGCCCACCTCTGATCTGGCTGTGATTTAACTGGCGGTGGGTGAGGCCTCGGGCAACCTGCCCTCCCTGGTGCCAACTGAGGTCCACAAATGGCCAATTCATGGCCTCTTAAGGGCCACTTACCGCAAGGCCACAATTTTTCGGCAGCAGGAAGTGGTCAACGCCAGGTGGGAAGCCTAGGAGGTAAGCCTGCTTGGGCCTGGAGTGGGAAAGAGGGAGTGCTGCATCCTTCATGCACGTCTTTTCCAATTGTAGGCCCACCCTCCTGGGGTGCCCTCTCTCCACAGGCCAGTTTATACCGACCCTCCTCCCCCTCAACCTCTTCCCCACCCCTTCCCCACCCCAACCCACCATGTCCTCCTCCCCACCCCAACCCACCGTGTCCCCTACCCCACCCCAACCCACCGTGTCCCCTTCCCCACCCCAACCCACCATGTCCCCTTCCCCACCCCAGCCCGCCGTGTCCCCTTCCCCACCCCAACCCACCATGTCCTCCTCCCCACCCCAACCCACCGTGTCCCCTACCCCACCCCAACCCACCGTGTCCCCTTCCCCACCCCAACCCACCATGTCCCCTTCCCCACCCCAACCCACCGTGTCCCCTTCCCCACCCCAACCCACCGTGTCCCCTTCCCCACCCCAACCCACCGTGTCCCCTTCCCCACCCCAACCCACCATGTCCCCTTCCCCACCCCAACCCACCGTGTCCTCCTCCCCACCCCAACCCACCGTGTCCCCTTCCCCACCCCAACCCACCGTGTCCCCTTCCCCACCCCAACCCACCGTGTCCCCTTCCCCACCCCAGCCCACCATGTCCTCCTTTTCTGGCCCTGCCGAGAACCACCACCACCACCACCCCCCCTCCCTCCCCAGCCCCCTTCCCCACCCCCCCAAACTTTCCTGTCATCCAACTTCTGGATCTTCATCGTCACGGATTGGTTGCAGTTCCAGCTGTGGCCACTACTCCCAGTGGTGTTGCTGGGACCAGAGCGCTGCCAGCCAATCAGAGTTGAAGCAGGACTTCCTCCCCAGATATGAGGCAGAAGGCCTGTCTCAAACCAGTTAACACTCCACCGAGCTGCGGGTCAGCCTGCCAGAGTGGGTCGGGTTTCCCAGAGACTTTATCGGTGATGGGGAAGGAAACCCTGCCACCCATGAAATCCTGCCCATCATCCCCATCCTCCCTGAGTTGCATTGGTTCGGGACCCCATTGCCTCAGAGGTAAAATTTTCACCCTTGTGTTTAATCCATCTATTGTTTCACCTCCCTATCCCCTTGTGTCTGTAATCTGCACCATTCCTTTACTGGATCTGATATTCACCCTCTCTCTTCACTCTCGCTTTGCCTGTCATGTCTTCAGCTGCCTTGGACTCATGCTTTGTAAATCCTCCCTACATCTCCATCACCTCCTTTACCACCCGCTTTAAATCCCACCTTTTTTTTTTACCAAAGTTCATGGTTATTTCCTAACATCACCGTGGACTATTTCTCTTTGTTAAAGATGCTTTATAAATGCATGTTTCTCTTGTTTATAGATGTTTCTTGCATTGAAAACTGCCCAACGAGTGTTAGTTTAGGCTTGTAGAGTTAATGAACTGCGAGCTCCTATTGTAGATTGGATGTATTTAATTCGGCATCAGGATACTGTTGTCCTTACAATACCTTTGGAGTTTTTAACCTAGCTTCTGGGTTGAAAAATTCTTGTCTGACTGTGTTACCTGCCAGCATTTAAATCAAAATCAAATTTAACACCAGGAGCAGATTAATAATTCTCATCTCCGTTTCCTGGCCTCAGTCAGCCCGATTGAGAGCAGTGCTAGAGTGTTGGATGGTGCATTCCTTGCCTCCCTTCACATACTGGCTTTCCCTATGCCTGGGAAATGTGGCTGACCAGCATAAAATTTAAACTAGAACTAAAAATGTGAAGCATGTAGTCGCTTCAAAAAGTTTAAATGGCTGACGTGCCACCTGGGATAGATTGTTAACCCGCACCCCCCACAACCCGTCTCTGATCAAACATAATCTCAAATTATAAACATTTTAAAATCCTACCCAACCTAAACCCATCTAATTTTAGCGTCTGAGTTTTCCCTCAGCATTTCTCACCTCTGTATATGTTCAAATAGGCTGAGTAATATTCCTTACACTGAATGATTTAGGCAGTGTCAACAGTTCATAGTGTCCTAAGGCTTGGGATTCAAGTTAAAAATGTGACCAAGAACTGGAGAGCTAAATAGACTGGCTGAGCATATTCTACACCATTGTCAGGCTATAGGGAGGAAACCCAGGAGCAGGTGACCAGAGAGAGTCACTTCTATTAAAAGTTGCTGCTCATTCATTAAGTAAAGGAATCTGTGGCCAGCTTTTCCAAAACATAGGTTTATTCACATAACTCAGAGAGCACAGACTCCTTTTTCCATCCTCCACATAGGTGTGAAACCGGTTCTTATATATACACTTAAGAGTAATGCCCTAATCTTTCCCCCAGTTAGTAACAACTGCTCTCACTTACAGTTAAGTGCCTGCTCTGGTTATAACAGGATTTCAACATTAACAACTTCATCGTGTCTTTCGGGTCATTTCATCACAGCTTCCTCGTTCCCATTGATGGTGATAGGTAGGGGGGGTGCTGCAGGGGTGGAGCGGGGAGGCAATGGGGGGGGGGAACAGGGGAGCAGTGCAGGGGCGATCTTCACACATACAGATGAAGTCACTGGGTCCAATTGTGATATTTGGTCAACTAACAGGCAGCCAGGAAGTAACCACTATCTGGCCACCCTGACCATCAGCAAAGTAATTTGCAAGCAGGGCACTTGCGGGGGATGGATGTCGAGATTCTTTTTGTGGAGCGCAAAGGAACACTCAAAGATCATAACAAATAGGAGCAGGACTAGGGCAATCAACCCATCGAGCCTGCTCTGCCATTCAATAAGATCATCGCTGAGCTGATTATGGCCTTAACTCCATTTTCCTGACTGCTCCCTTAATTCCCGACTCCCTAGTAGATCAAAAATCTAACTCAGCCTTGAATATATTCAATGATCTAGCCTCCACTGCTCCCTAAGGTAGAGAATTACAAAGACTAATGACCCTCCGAGAGAAGAAATTCCTCCTCATCTCCGTCATAAATGGGAGACTCCTAATTTTAAAATGGTGTCCCCTAGTTATAGATTCCCCCTCGAGGGGAAACATTCCCTCAGGATCTACCTTGTTAAGCTCCTTCAGAATCCTGCATGTTTCAATAAGATCACTTCTCACTCTTCTAAACCCCAGTGAGTATAGGCCCAACCTGCTCAACCTTTCTTCATAAGCCAATCCCTTCATCCCAGGAACAAACCTAGTAAACCTTCTCTGATCTTCCTCCTATCCAAGTATATCCCTCCTTAAATAAGGAGACCAAAACTATTTGCTTCTGTGGTTTCACCAACACCTTGTACAGTTGTAGCAAGTCTTCCCTATTTGTATACTCCCTCCTTGTAATAAAACAGGCTGGTACTGCAGGTGCCCAGCAGAAGACCCCTTTCGAATGTTGCCTGCCCCATAATGGATTAATGGGTAGCTATGGTTACCGTTGCAATTTGGAGGCCTATACTGCTTCATTCACAGCAGGCAATACAAGTGAAAACCATTTTCGCTGCTTTGGTATTGTCTAACAATGTGTGCACCATTTTAAACGAAGGGATGCTAGGCTGCCTATATTGTAGGAGCTGTATTCTTCACATCATTTGAATCCTGCACACATCGCAAAGCCTGCCAATCAGCCCCACAGGTTTTGGGAGTGGGGGAACCAGGGAGGGTCAGGAGTGGCATTAGTCTGTTAGACCTAGGGAACAAGAGAAACAGCAAAAGTCCTGAGGTTTTATGGAGACTGCACATGCCCGTATCTAATGTCCTGACATTGTTATGTATGTAAAAAACAAAAAGATAAAAACAAAAAACTGCGGATGCTGGAAATCCAAAACAAAAACAGAATTACCTGGAAAAACTCAGCAGGTCTGGCAGCATCGGCGGAGAAGAAAAGAGTTGATGTTTCGAGTCCTCATGACCCTTCAACAGAACTGGATGAATCCAAGGGAGAGGGGTGAAATATAAGCTGGTTTAAGGTGGCTGGGTTGGGGGGGTGTCGGGGGCGGGGGGGGTTGGCGGCTGGTGTCGGGGGGTGGTGGTTGTAGGGACAAGCAAGTGTGATAGGAGCAGATAATCAAAAGGTGTCACAGACAAAAGAACACAGAGGTGTTGAAGTTGGTGATATTATCTAAACGAATGTGCTAATTAAGAATGGATGGTAGAGCACTCAAGGTATAGCTCCAGTTGGGGTGGGGGCATAAAAGATTTAAAAATAATGGAAATAGATGGGAAAAGAAAAACCTATATAAATGATTGGAAAAAACAAAAGGAA
Source organism: Carcharodon carcharias (assembly GCF_017639515.1). NCBI lineage: Eukaryota > Metazoa > Chordata > Chondrichthyes > Lamniformes > Lamnidae > Carcharodon > Carcharodon carcharias. The sequence goes on from NC_054482.1 coordinate 842,412, forward strand.
GGGGGAAGAAACAGAAAGGGGGTGGGGATAGAGGAGGGAGTTCAAGATCTAAAGTTGTTGAATTCAATATTCAGTCCGGAAGGCTGTAAAGTGCCTAATCGGAAGATGAGGTGCTGTTGCTCCAGTTTGCGTTGGGCTTCACTGGAACAATGCAGCAAGCCATGTGGGTAAGAGAGCAGGGTGGAGTGTTAAAATGGCAAGCGACAGGGAGGTTTGGGTCATTCTTGCGGACAGACCGCAGGTGTTCTGCAAAGCGGTCGCCCAGTTTACATTTGGTCTCTCCAATGTAGAGGAGACCGCATTGGGAGCAACAAATGCAGTAGACTAAGTTGGGGGAAATGCAAGTGAAATGCTGCTTCACTTGAAAGGAGTGTTTGAGCCCTTGGACGGTGAGGAGAGAGGAAGTGAAGGGGCAGGTGTTGCATCTTTTGCGTGGGCATGGGGAGGTGCCATAGGTGGGGGTTGAGGAGTAGGGAGTAGGGGGTGATGGAGGAGCGGACCAGGGTGTCCCGGAGGGAACGATCCCTATGGAATGCCGCCGGGGGTGGGGGGGGGTGTTGCTGGTGAAGGGAAGATGTGTTTGGTGGTGGCATCATGCTGGAGTTGGCGGAAATGGCGGAGGATGATCCTTTGAATGCGGAGTCTGGTGGGGTGATAAGTGAGAACAAGGGGGACCCTATCATGTTTCTGGGAGGGAGGAGAAGGCGTGAGGGCGGATGCGCGGGAGATGGGCCGGACACGGTTGAGGGCCCTCTCAACCACCGTGCATGGAAAACCTCGGTTAAGGAAGAAGGAGGACATGTCAGAGGAACTGTTTTTGAAGGTAGCATCATCGGAACAGATGGGACGAAGGCGAAGGAACTGAGAGAATGGGATGGAGTCCTTACAGGAAGCGGGGTGTGAGGAGCTGTAGTCGAGGTAGCTGTGGGAGTCGGTAGGTTTGTAATGGATATTGGTGGACAGTCTATCACCAGAGATTGAGACACAGAGGTCAAGGAAGGGAAGGGAAGTGTCAGAGATGGACCACGTGAAAATGATGAAGGGGTGGAGATTGGAAGCAAAATTAATAAATTTTTCCAAGTCCCGATGAGAGCATGAAGCAGCACCGAAGTAATCATTGATGTACCGGAGGTAAGAGCGGGCCGTCCGAGGTTGGGCGACCATCAGGTTGGAAGCTGTGGGAGGGAGATCTCCAGTGGAGATGAGGTCAGTGACAGCCCTGGAAACAATGGCTTGATGATTTCCTCTTGATTTCCTCTTGAAGAAATGCCTACCTTGAAGAAGTTCTGTTCCTCTCTGCGACAAAATTTCCGTATCTCTCTTTTGCCTTGTCCACCTTCATTGCTTTCCATTTCCCTCCTGGTGTTTGACAAGGTGTTTACGAAAACCCGCTTTCACAGCCATATCTCCTTTCTCAGTGACTGTCTCCGTCTCCGACTTACCCCACGTGGATTTCAACTGAAATTCCACCCCTCATGTTTTGAACCCACCCAGGATTACAGGTATCTCCGGGACATAAAACGTTTCTCGGACTGCTGTTCCTATCGCATCCTGAAATCCACACTCAGTGCCATGCGCCGCCATATGAACACACTCGACCTCTCCCTTCAGCAGCACCGTCGTACCCTTTTTCAAAGCTGCGCGTGCCCCCAGTTTCATTTTATCCTTCGGCTCATCCGACGCCTCAACAAGAAACTTTTTCTCTTTCTCTCAAGTGCTAAGGAACGCAAGCTCCAACAACTCATCGACACCAATACCCATCTAGGACCCTCCACCCCTGCCTGTCCCTCCGTCCCCACCCCATCTTCCAATCCCAGCCCCAGCCGTGTATTCACTATACCCCCTGACCTTCCCCTCTCCGATGCTGAACGTTCAGTGCTCAGCAAAGGACTTAGTTTCATACCCTTATGCCCTCACCTCAATGAATTTCGGGCTTAGCATGATGCTGAACTCTTCTTCCGCCGTCTTCGTCTCCGGGCTCACTTCTTTGGGCAGGAGTCCTCTCCCCATTTAACGGATCCTTTTACCCACCTCCAATATTCTCCCTCCACCTGGACCCCTCCCTCTGGATTCTTACCTTCTCTTGATCTTTTCATTGAGAACTGTCGGCACGACATCAGTCGTCTCAATTTCTGTGCTCCTCTCACCCATTCTAATCTCTCTAAACTTACTGCACTCCACTCCCTCAGGTCCAACCCCAACATTGTCATCAAACCCGCTATTGTTGTCTGGCGCACTGACCTCTACCTCGCGGAGGCTGAGCGTCAACTCGCAGACACTTCCTCCTACCTCTCACTGGCCCATGACCGCACCACTGAACATCAAGCCACTGTTTCCAGGACTGTCACTGACCTCATCTCCTCTGGAGTTCTTCCTCCCTCAGCTTCCAACCTGATAGTCGCCCAAATTTGGACGGCCCGCTTCTACCTCCTACCCAAAATCCACAAACAAAACTGTCCCGGTAGACCGATCATGTCAGCTTGCTCCTGCCCCAAGGAACTCATTTCTCGTTATCTTGACTCCCTTCTCTCTCCCCTTGTCCAGTCCCTTCCCACCAACGTCCGTGATTCCTCTGACACCTTACGTCACATCAACAATTTCCAGTTCCCTGGCCTCAACTGCTTCCTCTTCACCATGGACATCCAATCCCTCTACACCTCCACCCCCACCAGGATGGTCTGAGGGCCCTTAGCTTCTTCCTTGAACAGAGGCCCAAACAAGCCCCATCCACCACTACTCTCCTCCGTCTGGCTGAACTTGTTCTCACGCTGAACAATTTCTCCTTCAACTCCTCTCACTTCCTCCAAATAAAAGGTGTGGCTATGGGTACCCGCATGGGCCCCAGCTATGCCTGTCTCTTTATGGGGTATGTGGAACATTCCTTGTTCCAGTCCTACTCCGGCCCCCTCCCAAAACTGTTTCTCCGGTACATCGATGATTACTTCGGTGCTGCTTCATGCTCTCGTCGGGACTTGGAAAAATTTATTAATTTTGCTTCCAATCTCCACCCCTCCATCATTTTCACATGGTCCATCTCTGACACTTCCCTTCCCTTCCTTGACCTCTCTGTCTCAATCTCTAGTGATAGACTGTCCACCAATATCCATTACAAGCCTACCGACTCCCACAGCTACCTCGACTACAGCTCCTCACACTCCGCTTCCTGTAAGGACTCCATCCCATTCTCTCAGTTCCTTCGCCTCCGTCGCATCTGTTCTGATGATGCTACCTTCAAAAACAGTTCCTCTGACATGTCCTCCTTCTTCCTTCACCGAGGTTTTCCACCCACGGTCGTTGAGAGGGCCCTCAACCATGCCTGGCCCATCGCCCGCGCATCTGCCCTCATGCCTTCTCCTCCCTCCCAGAAACATGATAGGCTCCCCCTTGTCCTCACTTACCACCCCACCAGCCTCCGCATTCAAAGGATCATCCTCCGCCATTTCCACCAACTCCAGCATGATGCCACCACCAAACACATCTTCCCTTCACCCCCCCCGACGGCATTCCGTAGGGATCGTTCCCTCTGTGACACCCTGGTCCACTCCTCTGTCACCCTTACTCCTCAACCCCCACCTATGGCACCACCCCATGCCCACGCAAAAGATGCAACACCTGCCCCTTCACTTCCTCTCTCCTCACTGTCCAAGTGCCCAAACACTCCTTTCAAGTGAAGCAGCATTTCACTTGCATTTCCCCTAACTTATTCTACTGCATTCGTTGCTCCCAATGTGGTCTCCCCTACATTGGAGAGACCAAACGCAAACTGGGCGACCGCTTTGCAGAACACCTGCGGTCTGTCCGCAAGAATGACCCAAACCTCCCTGTCGCTTGCCATTTTAACACTCCACCCTGCTCTCTTGTCCACATGTCTGTCCTTGGTTTGCTGCATTGTTCCAGTGAAACCCAACGCAAACTGGAGGAACAGCACTTCATCTTCCGACTATGCACTTCACAGCCTTCCGGACTGAATATTGAATTCAACGACTTTGGATCTTGAACTCCCTCCTCCATCCCCACCCCCTTTCCGTTTCTTCCCCCTTCCTTTTGTTTTTTCCAATAATTTATATAGATTTTTCTTTTCCTATCTATTTCCATTATTTTTAAATCTTTTATGCCCCCCCCACCCCCACTAGAGCTGTACCTTGAGTGCCCTACCATCCATTCTTAATTAGCACATTCGTTTAGATAATATCACCAAATTCAACACCTCTGTGTTCTTTTGTCTGTGACATCTTTTGATGAACAGCTCCTTTCCTAACAACCCCCCCTCCACTCCCCCCTCCCCCACCTTAAACCAGCTTATATTTCACCCCTCTCCTTGGATTCATCCAGTTCTGTCGAAGGGTCATGAGGACTCGAAACGTCAACTCTTCTTCTCCGCCGATACTGCCAGATCTGCTGAGTTTTTCCAGGTAATTCTGTTTTTGCTTATTGTTATATATGTGCTCGGCTTCTGTGAAAAGCATGCACAATGCAGCCAAGCTTTACTAGATGGTGGGTAAGAAGAAACATCTTGTTCACAAGGGTGGAAAATATATTTGTGGTGGGAGTTAATCCCCATGTACATGCACATTGCAGGATTGTACTTTCACCTTTTAACACAACAATTCAAACTGGCCTCTGGAAATCAAAAGACATTTCTACATATAGCCCTAAGGTACTATTCTAAAAAAGGACATTGTCTGTTTAAATATCCATTTACACAATGCACACTTAAACAGTTGATTACTGCCCTAATTGTTACCTCTTCAGATGCTTATCTGTTTGTTCATCTGAACAGGACAGACTTATTCACTAACTGCTGGACACCAGCCATTGTAAATATCCTATTTCAGTTGCTATAAACTGAATTGTTACAGTTAATATAATTAATCTGAATAAAGTTATCCTACACCGCAGACTATTTGCATTCTTAAAACACTGGCACCATTTTCATATCGTACAAATCAGGCATGGGGGGCTCCCTGATGACATCAGAAGTGAGTCAGCTCAATGGATTCTTGTGTTGATCACCATTATCATTGGACAGCTCAGCTAGGACTATTCACACTATCCAGGAGGGCAGGGAATCCACCAGGGTGGCACTAATCAACAAAGGACAGGGCTCAAAGTAACGGGCAGGGGTGGCAAAGAAAGTGGACCAAGCAGCTTAGTTCATCAATGGAGCAATTTAAAGTGCACGCACAGCAGCAAGGAGTTACTCATGAAGCCGTGTGGCTCAAAACTCTTCAATGATTCAAGGGGGTATGAGTGCCAAGCATGTTTTCAGTTTCTGCTCGCTCACGGCTACTGATCTCTTTAAATAGAGCTCAGAATGGCCTCCATGTACTGTACTGTACGTGATTGTAGGAAGTTTGAGGAAGTAGTGCTGATTGATGTGAAGATCACTTGACCCCCCGCCCCTACCAATTTCAATAATTTGATTAGGCCCCCCGCCACCCCCCCCCCCCCCCTCCCCCCCCCCCCCTGCTGTTTCTGGCAGGACCATTGGCCACCTAAATCAAGGTCATCTGAAAATTAGAATGGGCCGGCCTTCTGCAGAAAGTTGCCTTTTTTGTTTTGGTTCAGTTTCTATTCCACTGCCTGTTTGCAGCTAGCAAGAGGACATTGACTTCACTTGCGTAAGTGGTGGAAATAAAATCTGACCTACACCAGAAGGCAAGAGGCTGCCTGTGGGAATCTTAAGGCTCCTACTCCTGTCTGCAATATTGGGTAGGAATGAGGCTCCCTAAAAAGGGCCTTAAATCCCTCATTTACATCTGAGATACATCTGTTTCAGGTGTCTGTGAGCAAATCCTGAAATAATCGCCTGACCGATATTGGGTCGAAGGTCTTTCAGGCCTCCACTGGGAGTGAGACTTAATTCCTCAGCATTGACCCTTGGTGCACCCATTATTCACCGATAGAATGGACACCATGAGGTCCAGTTTCTACCCTATATTTCTACTTTAGTCAGGTCATTGCTTGTCTTGGAACACATTAATTTGGCTCTTTTTAAATTAATGCCATTCTTGCTAGGTGTATGCTTAATTCTGTATCACCCTACGTCTCACATTGATTAATTATTTGTGTTGCTTTCTGGTCTGTCGCAGCTCAACTGCTTACTGACGCAGAGAAGGAGGCTTCGGAAGAGACTGATATAGACGCCATCGATCCACCTCTACACGATGGTGCAGTGGGTGATTTCAGCCGAGGTGTGACTGACTTAGATGCGGTACGCAAAGAACAGGATCTTCACAAAGTCAAAAAGGTGATTTTAAAGCTCTCCTGTCAGCCACTCAGCTTTAGCCATGTGAGGGGTGACTCTATTGATGCCTGGGCCCATAGAAACCACGTTACTCTTGGGAGAGCAGTCCTGATGCTAATCCTTCTATAATGCATTTTGCTGCTATTTTGAAACAGCCTGCTTTCTGCTTCATTTCTACAGAACGACAAGCACATCTAATCCAGTTAGTTTGCAACATTTACAGAGCGGCGAATGCTTAGTTACAAAGTAGAAACACTTGGGAGATCAGCAAAGGCAACAGTAAACTCACAGGCAGGCAGGCTTTTCATGAACTCTTCTTATGTGACGATAACTTTAATTGGCGTGTGTGTAGAGCAAGGATATGTAGTGCTGCTATAGTGGAAAAGACAGCTCACCGTCAAGCCTGGAATTGGAAAATCTAGACTGGACCACCTAGGCCTGACAAACTGCCCTCATGATAACCAATTAAAATGAACAGAAGCTGGTGCAGATAGGTAACACCAGTTGCATCCCCATCACAGCATTTGCTAAGTCATCTTACACTTCAGTCATAATTCCCTTATAATTGGAGGAAACTTGAATGGGAATTCTAATAGAGGTGAAAATTCTCATTTTGAAGGGACTTGAATAGTATTCCACATTCATCTGCACCTGCCCTGCTGCTCAATTATCATAGGATCCAGAAGGAGGCCATTTGACCTAATGTTCCTCTGCCGGCTCTTTCAAAGAGTTACCCAGTTAGCCCCATTCACCTATTCTTTCTCTGTAGTCCTGCAAATATTTCCATTCCAAGTACTTCTGTCATGGCCAGAAAGGGTTTCAGATTGTGTTTCAGTCTGCCCAAGTTGAGAAGGTGATATCAGAGCGCATTGCTCTGTGACTGAGGATAGATCAGAGACCTTCTCACTATAGAGAGTGAGATACTGAAACTTTGAGCAGCAAAATCCTCTGATTTGCTAAAGCAGGCCCTGCTGCAGTGCAGTTACACAGCTGTGATCTTCCTAAACACGGCAATGGGTTTTAGACATCTAGCTGACCAACAAGAAAAGGAGCCATTTGTATCGACCATCTGCTAACACAGAACTGTCAGCTCAACTGGGATAATTTAGACACTTAAAAACAATGGACTGAAAACTTACGTGGAATATTAATGAGCCAACACTCAATTGATTTGCCTGATTTAAAATTGCAGTCTCCCTTATTTTACCAGGGACATTAAGAATGTGTACATGATTGCTGCACTTTGAAAGCCTCTCTTGCTATGATTGTAAATTGTGGAGTAGCAGTTCCAGATCCAATACATTTTCTTCTGTTGTGGTAGTTGGCCCTTAACTATAACAGATTAGGTGCAACACACTTGGACCTTTTAATGAAAGAGTGGGAATACAGAGAGATAAAAAGCCTCTGGGGTAACTGCGATATTTGATGGTTTTAAATATTGCTATGGGTGTTTACTTTCATACAACAGTCTAAGCATTTGCTCTGTCCCACTGCAATTGGCCAAATGTCCATCACCTCCGTCAGACAGGGGATAAAATACTGCTGGTGGTAGAATGTCATTTATAACATCTGTGGGCTCCTGAGGCCGGCATAATCCCATTGCCTTGCCACTAAATAATCCCTCCCCCCCCTCCTCCCCTGCCGAGTATCCATGAGGAATGAGATGGTGCTGCCCTGCAGGGATAAAATAGAGAATACACCTCAGCAGCTGATGATTTACATAACATAAAGAACCAAATGTTGCCTGAAGCACTGGTGATCTCCTGATAGTACCAACAGAACCTGGTTTATTGTCCAAAACTCAATATAAGCTCAATCAGATTTTGTATAGTTGTGCTCCTATGAAACTCCTTGGGCTGCTTTACTTTAAACATTAAAGGTGCTATGCAAATGCAAATTGCTATTGCTGTAAGTATGTTGCCTTAATTTTCCAAAAGGCACTGGATACAGAAAACACTGGAGGTTGGCAAATGCTGGTGTCCATTCAAGAAAAGGGAAAGGGATATGTCAGGGAATTACAAACTACGTACTTTAATTTTATCTTGTTTGTCAGCAAACTTTGAGTGTGACCCTCACAAACAGTGAGTGCGGGCTGGAGAATTCAGACCATCATGCTTTGGCCTATTTTCAACCAGTGCTTATGTCTAAGATGATTTGAGTAGTGTCTCAAGCAGTGATCCCTTTGAGGTTATGGGCTGAGTTGTCCTAGACTGTGGGGGCGCAAGGATATTTTGGAAGATGCATGTTGGGTCAGCCCACCACCCCACCCCAGCACACACCGAGGCACTCCTGCTTCCGAAAACTTTTCCAGAGGCGGAAATCCAATTAAGGATGGTAATGAGCCACTTAGCCTCAATTTTCCAGGCCGCAAGAGGTTTTCCCAACAGAGCATGGGCCACCTGCTGTGTCAGGAACCTGAAAATGGATCGGATGTGGCTTCACTTGAGGGTTTAAATTCATTTGACCGGCCACAGTAGCAGCTGCTTCTCTCCCACTGAAGGCACCTCCATGGTGTTGCTGCTGCTCCTGGTGCCGAGGCATTGTTCACACTATATGGGCAGCTGGTGGCTCTGCTCCCTGGATGGACCTCCCGACCCTGGAATCCAGCTGATGTCCCAAATCGGCAGGGCTCCCAGAGGCGGTTCTTAACTGGCCACCTCCAGGAAGATTGCACCTGTCAGCCCGCCACGGCCACTCCTGGGTTCCCGGCCCAGAATTCATCCCGATATTGGGATCGCAAAATTCAGCTCTATAATACAGGATGAGAGTGGATAAGCACTTAGAAAAGCAGGGGTGATTTCAAAAACTGTCAATACGGACTTTTGAAGGGTGAGTCATGCTTTAACAAGCTAACTGAAACCTTTAAGGAAATCCCAGATAAGGGGAGCTTGGTTTATGTTGGATATATGAATTTTCAGAGGTATTTGATATACCATACAGAAGACAGTTGTCATAAAAATGAAACCTTTGTGTGATGGAGAATGCAGCTACCTGCATTGATGGCTAGGCAGAGGAGGGTAAATGGATGTTGTTTTATTTGGGCAGGATGTCACCAATGGTCTGATGATGGATTTAATGGAACATAGGCCATTCAGCCCATCGAGCCTGCTCTGCCATTCAGTATGATCATGACTGATCATCCGCTTCAATGCCGTTTTCCCACACTATCCCTATATCTCTTTATGTCATCAGCATTTAGAACTCTGTCAATCTCTACTTTAAGCATTCTCAATGAGTGAGCTTCCACACTCCTCTGGGGTAGAGAATTACAAACATTCACAACCATCTGAGTAAAAAAAACTTCTCCTCATCTCGGCCCTAAGTGGCTTCCCCCTTATTTTGAAATTGAGTCCCCTGGTTCTAGACTCTCCATTTACCCTGTCTATCCCTTTAAGTATTTTGTAGGTTTCAATGAGATCAGCTCTCATTCTTTGAAACTCTAGAGAATGCAGGCTCAGTTTCACCAATCTCTCTTCATAGGACAGTCCTGCCAATGGTTTTCAAGTTACTTAAATGATCTACATGTGGACCAAGAGGTGAGTGAGTGATTCCAGATTAGGGTTCATGGATGTAGGCAGAATGTCGAAGATCTCAGCCAGCTTTAGACAGGCTAACAGAGTGGGCCGACAGCTGACAGTTTCAGCGAAATGGGCAATAATATTGGAAAAGTTACAGTGCAATGAAGCACTAAATGATAAGGTCCACAAAAACATGGATTAACAGAGAGATCTGGAGCTACAGGTGCACATTTTTGTTTAAATTGGGAAATGCAAGAAAGAATGATATTCATGTCAACGGCTTTCAGTTAATGAAACCTTCAGGAGCCTTTGGAAGCTAGTGAATAGACCTCCACTCATCCATGTGAGCAAGCCTCCTTTCCCCCAGGCAGAAATAATGACCAGTGAAGGGAGAGTATAATTGCAGATGTTGTGTCATGTAGCGATCACCAGGCTGGGATCAACTAACTTACTAAAGACTGGACATTGAACCCAAGACTGTCCTCGTCTACATGGTTCAGCCAGTCGCAATCCTCTTGAGTTCACACACTGCTATCGAGATTTGATCATTAAGTTGCCATTTCCCTTGGACAGTCTGTTGTTTTCACAAGGAAGTGTTATTCACAAATCAACAATCTATTTGATTCCATTTTTTAAAACACTCAGCAGAGCCAGCACTGGTTGAATGCAGAATTTCTTCATATTTGTGTTCATGGAACCCATGTGCGAACCACATCCATTGCTGGCATCCAAAGAGTTTCTGTTTGCTTGAAATAATTCTCTCCTGAGTTTATCTTCTGGCTTTGGGAGGCATCAGAGAATCAAACCACCATTGACCTAAGTTACTGTTTGGCTTGTAGTGTAAATGGCCCATTTTTGTTGCCTTTGACTTCCTGAAATGCGTCTCCAGGTGTGGAAAGTGTAGCCTTGCTCTGACCTTCAGTCACCATGTCAATCGGAGCGGCACCAAGAGTGAAGGGAAAGCATTAATGACTGATGTCTTCCTGTCATGAAGTGGTCGCTGTCACACAGCCAGATAGAATTTCTCTGGGAACTGCACAATTTTCTCCAGCAAAAAAGGTGGAAGTTTTGAAGCAATGGTACATTTCTGGATCATTTTCCTCATGCACCTATGGTCGGTACTTTTTGTTTGCTGTCAGCTGTTTAACTAGTACCTGGGGAACATTTGTATCCGTGAGCGGTATTGAAATCGCTTCAATAGCTTTTCAAAACGAAAAATGGGGAGAAAAGGCTGTTCTTCATTGGTGGGGGACCATCATTTTTCTTGTTGCTTTCACCTTACCAGCTATTAAAATTTCCCAGTGCTATAAAGTGAGCAGAAAGGTGAAACTCTGGGTGGAATCTTGTTGAGGTGTCAGAGGTCTCACCTGTTGGCCTTTAGAGCTGGCGAGAGAAGTGCACTGCATCTTTTCAGGAAGGCCACAAAGCAGTGGGCCTACCCTGGAATCAAGACCGCACAGACAGAAGCTTCACCTACCGAGAGCCACTGGCCAAACGGTGAGAGACCGTGGCTGCTGCCGGAAGGACAGGCACTGGAGCCCCAGGATCACAGAGGGACCCAAGTCATAGGTAAGTAATGTGGAGTGAGAGTGGTTTCACGGGTGGTGGCTGTGGGAAGGGGGTGTGTAGGATGTTTGGCAGCAAGAGCAGGGGGTGGCTGTCAGCTGGCAACCTATCCTTCCTGTGGTCAAGTCCTTTGGACAGGTACTGAGTGCCTTTGAGAAAGTGACACCCCCTCCCCTGGAGGTGACGAGCTGGCTGCACAGTTTTAGCTGCCGCTGGGTTAACACTGGGTCATTAATTGCCCACTTAAGGACCTCAATAGATGACAGGGTGGGAAGGTCAACCGTGGGCCTTCCCACCCAGAACTTCATTCATGTGGAGGTGGGAAGGTGGTAGGGTCTTGCTGTGCCACCATCTTGCCCAAGTAAATGCCCTTCCCAACTTTAAACTCGCCACCAGAGAGAGCAGAAGATTCTGCCCTGAGTCAACAAGTTTTGAACCAATTCTTCAATATAAAAGGCCTAATTCAACAAATTGAATTTACATAGTGCCTTTTAAATAGAAAATGTCCCTAAGAACTTCACAGGAGCATAATCAGACAAAAAAAAATTGATTCCAAGCCAAAGGAGATATCAGTTGAAATGTAAATTCTAAGGCAACATTTTAAAGAGGCTGAAAGAGGTGGGAAGGTTAAGGGAAGTAATTCCAGAAATTAGGACCTATAAGCCACCAGTAATGAATTGAAGGGCACAGGGAATAAACAGCATGCCAAATTTGGTGGATTTTAGGTCTCAAAGAGGCTATAGAGATTTTTTATTTATTTTAAAAATATACTTTATTCATAAAATATCTGGAAGAACATTACAAAACATTTCAAAATCACCATCACAAAAAGTACAATCAGATTCAACTTTTACACATGGATCACGAGGTGCATGAATACAATCAATGAATATTGCAGTCATTTCAGTATGGTCATTACAGATAATCAGACAATGGTATGGAGTGATCAACATACATCATGTTGCACTCTGAGGTGCTTCAATACAATTATAATACAATTAGTATTCAATGCAGACATTCATTGTGAACTGTACAGCCCGAGGGGCTCTACACAGTTCCCAGTCCCTCGGTGCACTGTAGCAGAAAGGTCTTAGGCAGCGACCCTTCCCCATTGCGCCTTTGCAGTGGCTGCCCCTAGCTTTAGTGCGTCCCTCAGCACGTAGTCCTGGATTTTGGAATGTGCCAGTTTGCGACACTCGGTCGGGGACAACTCTTTGCGCTGGAAGACCAACAAGTTTCAGGCAGACCAAAGAGCGTCTTTCACGGAGTTGATGATCCTCCAGCTGCAGTTGATGTTTGTCTCGGTGTGTGTCCCTGGGAACAGCCCGTAGAGCACAGAGTCCTGTGTCACAGAACGGCTCGGGATGAACCTCGACAGGAACCACTGCATCTCTCTCCAGACCTTCTTTGCAAAGGCACAATCCACAAAGAGTTGAACAACGGTCTCGTCCCCACCACAGCCACCTCGAGGGCAATGTGCAGAGGGGGTGAGACTCCTGGCGTGTAGGAAGGATCTGATGGGGAGGGCCTTTCTCACCACCAGCCAAGCTACGTCTTGGTGCTTGTTGGAAAGTTCTGGCGATGACGCATTCTGCCAAATAACTTTGACAGTCTGCTCGGGGAACCATCCCACTGGGTTCACCCTCTCCTTTTCCCGCATCTAAGACATTACGTGCTGACCACTACCTGATGGACTTATGATGAAAGGTGTTTCTCTGCATTAATTTTTTCCATGAGGGACAGGTAGAACCTCAGCACTAAGTGACACTTGGTGTTTGTGTACTGAGGGTCTACACACAGCTTGATGCAGCCGCACACAAAGGTGGCCATCAGTATGAGGGCGATGTTGGGCACGTTTTTTCCCCCTTTATCTAGAGGGTTGTACATCGTGTCCCTGCGGACACAATCCATTTTCAACCTCCAGATAAAGTGAAAGATGGCTCGGGTGATCACCATTGCGCAGGAGTGTGAAATGGGCCAGACCTGCGCCACATACAGCAACAGCGAGAGTGCCTCACACCTGATGACCAGGTTCTTACCCGCAATGGAGAGGGAGCGTCGCTCCCACATGCTCAGTTTTCTTTGCACCACAGACACTCGCTCCTTCCAGTTTCTAACGCGTGCCCTAGTCCCTCCGAACCATATCCCCAGCACCTTCAGGCCATCAGCCCTGACAGTGAAGGGGACAAAGGATCGGTCAGCCCAGTTCCCAAAGAACATGGCCTCGCTCTTCCCACGATTTACCTTGGCTCCCGAGGCCAGTTCGAACTGGTCGCAGATGTGGATCAGTCTGCACACCGACAGCGGATCCGAGCAGAAGACGGCAAAATCGTCCATGTACAGGGAGGCTTTGACCTGAGTGCCTCCACTACCTGGGATCGTCACTCCTCTTATACCCAGATCCTTCCTGATGGACTCAGCAAAGGGTTCTATGCAACACACAAACAAGACAGGGGAGAGAGGGCAGCCTTGCCTGACTCCAGATTTAATTGGAAAGCTATCTGATTCCCACCCATTGATTGAGACTGCGCTCCTGATGTTAGTGTAGAGCAGTTGGATCCAATTGCAAATTCCCTCCCCAAACCCCATTTTGGCAGCACATCCACCATGTAGGTGTGCGATATTCTGTCAAAGGCCTCCTCTTGATCCAGGCTGATGAGGCAGGTGTCCACACCCCTGTCCTGCACATAGGCAATCGTATCCCTGAGCAGCGCCAGGCTGTCAGAGATCTTCCTGCCCGGCACAGTGCAGGTCTGGTCAGGGTGGATCACCAATTCCAGAGCGGACTTGACCCGATTGGCGATGACCTTGGACAGAATCTTATAGTCCACATACAACAGTGAAATGGGTCGCCAATTTCTAATTTCCTCCCTTTCTCCCTTGTGCTTGTAGATGAGGGTGATGATGCCTTTCCTCATGGATTCTGACATGCTGCCAGCCAGGAGCATACTCTCGTACACTTCTAGCAGGTCCGGGCTGATCCAGTCCCACAGAGCCGAATACAACTCCGCCGGCAAGCCATCGCTTCCGGGAGTTTTAGTCTTCTCGAAGGGCCTCAGTCAGTTCGTCAGGAGTTAGCGGTTTGTCCAGGCTCTCCCGTGTACTGTTGTCTAAGACCTCCTTGATAGAGGACAGGAAGGACTGGGAGGCCGTGCTGTCTGTGGGCTTCACGTCATATAATCCGGCATAAAAGGATTGGATAGTGAGGAATGCAGTCATGAAGGGATTTGAACAAAATGATGCTAAATTTGAGGAGTTTAGGGATCCAGGCTAGAGTACCGTTTTAGGTGATGTTCCTTAATCGCTGCCTTCTCCAGTTTAAATTTTAAGGTCCTAGAGATTTATATGGTCTGTTTGCATCCCTGCTGTCTCACCAGTGAATTTAACAACACAAAGGCCTGGAGCACTCAACAACTTGAAATATATGCAAATTAATGAGACTGTTGATTTAAATATTACAACACCATGTTCCTCATTAAAAGTAATAGGTGGAAAATCACTGGTGACAGCTGTGCAGTTTCCCAATATGTCCTCCCAGCAAGTGCAGAAGCAAATGAACATTTACCCGAATGTGTAATTCCTGAAGTACTATGACCTGCAACTCAGCGACCCACTCACAAAAGCTGGAACTTCTATTTTCAAATATAATGCAAGATGACGGATGATATGAAATCCTCAGTGAGACTCCCAGTATACGAGAGAGGGATAGAATAGATGAGCTGCTTTTGCACGATTATGATTCAGTGATGTGTCTGGAAATATGAACCTACAGTTTTTCTCTTTGCCAAATGCCTTTCAGAAAAGACCATGCCTTATCACCACAGTTTGTCCTCAATACCAGAAATCTTAGAGGCATTTTCAATTTACCCTGAAAATAGCAAACACTTTGGAAAGTAAAGAGGGCATTTTTCAGACTATGTCTGTTTTTAATTCCAAACTGGACAGCTCCTGCTGTCATTCATTTCTGTTTTCAGCCACTAAAATTGAAAACATGAGCTGCCTGGATTTGTAACGATTGCCATGACTCTGGTAAACTTAGATAAAGCAATTGCCTCTTTGAGATCTTTCTTCAGATGGCCCCCTGATGTGTGTTCCTGACTCCCTGATGTGTCTTTATAAGGCCTCTGGTTGCCATTGTACCTTCTGTTTTGAGTATGGAGAGAAGGAGGCAGTGTGTAGAACAGTACTGGAAGGATAGAAGCTCAATAGTTGTATTTCCCAACCCCACTGAGCCCTACACATTCTGGGAAAAAGATAGCGTGCAAATGGCTAAGCAGAATCTAAATTCCATTTCGCAGACCCCTCCAGGGTTCCAGCCGAGTTTGAACTATTGAAACATTTGATGGGTTTAATGTCACTCTTCCCATTTACTTAAACATTCCATTTTTTATTATTATTGCTTGGTCTTAAATGCTAGGAAACAGCAAGAATTCTCCCACATAATTTCCTTTGTTGCTGGTCAGCATGCTGCATCGACTTTAATGCAATTCAAAGCAGGCGATTTTGAAATGTAGTCATAATGCACATTGGAGAGGATTGTCTGAAATGCTGCCTTGTGAATCCCACCCAAGTGCAATATGTACCTTGATGATACTGAAGTGTAAAATGAAAAGTCTATACACTCTGGATAGGCCTGTTTGAAATCTTAATGTGTGCCCTCGTCAGCCCTGATAACGAGAAGGACTTTCATGAAAAAGCAAATCCTTTTCTCTTGGAGCAGCTACAAAAGACGCCATTCATTTTTATTATGATGGTTTTGTGCACAAGTGGCAGGATGATGCTTCTCTCTCCTTTCCCTATCCTCCAGCTGCTCTATTTGGTTTATCCAAGCCATCCTGGCGATTGTCCACTCTAGTTGCACCGACTGATTGGGAAAGTCGCTGAGGAAATTCCTGGGGGACAGCCCAGAATTTCCATGGAGCAGTTCTTGCCGCTCCTCCACTGTAACTTCGCTGGCAGTTATAGGTGTGGATTGGAAGCAGCCTGGAGGAGTTTATGGCCAACCCATGGAAATACGCAGCGCTGTCTTTGTAGGTATGC
Organism: Carcharodon carcharias; assembly: GCF_017639515.1. NCBI lineage: Eukaryota > Metazoa > Chordata > Chondrichthyes > Lamniformes > Lamnidae > Carcharodon > Carcharodon carcharias. The sequence goes on from NC_054482.1 coordinate 858,783, forward strand.
TCATTCTGAAACAAGATGTAGTAGGTGATCAAACTAAAGAGGAGCACCAGTGAGGGTAATCATGAAATGGCGAGTGCACTCTGATCAGTCAGTATGTACCTGAAGACTCTGAAGTTGGAGGTAAATACGGACTGAGCTAAATTAAGAAAAAAACAACTGCTGGAGACTTGGGAAATAAACAGAACATTTTGTAACAGCACGCAAGGTGAGTCAACATTTGAAAAGAGAGCCAATTGAGACAGCAAGCAACTGTAGTCATTTTCCTGTACTAACTGGGATGATTGAAAAATTTCTACGTCATCTATCAACATGGGTAAAGGTTTTCCTTTGATATCTTCTTGATTCCAAGGGACACCCTTACCAAGCATACCCTGTTGGTGTCTTCAGTTACACTGTGCAGTCAGTTCTGGCTCAACATTCTTGTCTCTGAGCAGAAGGTTGTGGGTTCAAGTCTCACTCACAGACATGAGCACTTAATCTAGGCTGGAACTCCTCTACAGTACTGAGGGAGTGCTGCACTGTTGGAGATGCCATCGTTCAGGTGATATGTTAAACTTCAGTTATGTCTGCCTTCTTAGGTGGATGTATAGAATTCCACAGCACTATTTGAGGAAAAGCAGGAGACTTTTCCTGGTTGTCCTGGCCATCATATATCCTTCAACCAACACACCAAAAAAGATAGCCTGGTCATTTATTTCACTGTTGTTTAAAGGAAGTAGCTACAGAGATAGTGGATGCACTAGTAGTAATCTTCCAAGAATCCTTTGATTCTGGACGAGTACCAGAGGATTAGAAAACTGTCAATGTAACATCCTTATTCAAAAAGGGAGGGAGTCAAAAAACAGGTAACAATAGATCAGTTAGCTTAACATCCATTATTGGGAAAATGTTAGAGTCTATTATAAAGGATGTGATAGCAGAGCATTTAGAAATGCACAATCTAATCAAGCAGAATCAGCATGGCTTCTTGAAGCGGAAATCATACCTGGAAAACTTATTAGAATTCTTTGAGGGGGTGACAAGCAGGATAAATAAAGAGGGAACAGTAGATGTAATATATTTGGATTCCCAAAAGGCATTTGATAAGGTACCGCACATGAGGCTATTTAATAAGATAAGAACCCATGGTGTTGGGGGTAGTATATTAGCATGGATAGAGGATTGGATAACTAATAGAAGACAGAGAGTTGTGATAAGGGGGGCATTTTCAGGATGTTTACCTGTAACAAGTGGAGTGCCATAAGGATGAGTACTGGTGCCTCAATTATTTACAATATATATTAGTGACTTGGATCAGGGAAGTGAATGTACTTTTGCCAAGTTTGCGGATGATACAAAGATAGGCAGGAAGGCAGGTGGTGAGGATGACACAGAGTCTACAGAGGGATATAGACAGGTTAAGTGAGTGGGCAAAACTTGGCAGATGGAATATGATATGGGAAAATGTCAGGTTATGCACTTTGGCATTGAGGATAGAAGAGCTGAATATTATTTAAATGGCGAAAGACTGAAGAAAGCTGCAGCACAGAGGGATTTAGGACTTTTCACAGGAATCACAAAAGGCTAGCATACAATTTCAGCAGGTAATAGAGAAGGTAAATGAAATGTTGGCTGTTATTTCAAAGGGAATGAAGCATAAAAATAGGGAAGCCTTGCTAAAACTATACAAGGCACTAGTCAGACCACACCCAGAATACTGTGAACAGTTTTGGTCCCCTTATCTAAGGAAAGATATACTGGCATTGGAGGCAGTCCAGAGAAGGTTCACTGGGTTGATCCTGGGTATGGATCCTGGATAGGCAGATTTTTAATCAGTAAGGGAATCAAGGGTTATGGGGAAAAGGCAGGAAAGTGGAGTTGAAGATTTTATCAGATCAGCCATGATCTCATTGAATGACAGAGCAGGCTCAAGGGGCCAAATGTCCTACTTCTGCACTTCTGCTCCTACGTCTTAAGGCCATATGGTTTTGTGGAACCTAGCTGCAAGCAAATTGGCTGCTGCTTTTCCTAGGCTACCTGATGAGTTGTAAAGCATTTTGGGATGTCGTATGGTCATGTATGGCACTATATAAATGCAAGTCTTCCTTTTCAAAAATGATCATCACATTTTCATACAAAATTTGATGTAGTGAATCAGGAAGTTCTACAAGTGCATGGCTGACCCATCAACTTCTCTTCAGATGTGTTTTTCCACCATTTTACACTTTATCTTCCTAATGTGTTGGCTGTTGGTGATGGTGCTCATTTCGGAAATGAGATTTATGATTTACATGGAACAGAGGTGTTTTGGGAAAGGAATGCAGGAAGGAATAAACTGACTCATATCTGTCTGTCTTGTTTTTCATTTTCTTTCATAACCGAGTATCTTCCAGTGTCGGGTTGAGTTAGGACAGCAGAAGCCTCCAACTTAATCAGTAAATTCTGTGCATAGAACAGGAAGTAGAGGTTGACATTTAACCATAACAGGATTCTCAATGGAGGGGTGCCAAATAGCCCTTCTAGCTGGAACCTGACACACGGGCCATATAATTACTTCTGTCTCTCAACTTTTAGTGATGCTTCTCAGATACATTCTGCATATTAAATTCAGGAGGTGGCCAGTTTCAAAGGAAAGTAGGAATTTCAAACAGCAAAATGACAACGTTAAGGTGCAGGAGGTCATGGCTCATTAAACTGTGATTTGTTATTTTAATGATAGAACTGGTATCTTTCAGGCTCAGCCCCAGAAAGTTCATGCAAAGGTTTCAGTCACGTCCTTCTTACATCAGTTGTTCTCCACTGATAGTTCATTTCTTCTCTTAGGCAGTCCCTCGGGATCGAGGGTGACTTGCCTCCACCCCAGTTCAATGGGTTCTGAGATGGCTGCTACCTCCAATATGCAATCTGCAGCCACATGCAGGGCAGATGGTGCTCGAAGAGTAGGGTAGATGAGTTATTTGTGCACTCTCTTCGATGCCTCAAATTTTCCTCTGTGTGTTCCTGACGAAGTCTCTCGAAGTGTTCAGTGCCTTCCCGAATTAATCTTCTCCATTTCGGTCAGTCACAAGCAGGTCTCCTTTGAGTCGGCAGGGATGTTTGACCTCTTTCGGGATGCTTTTAGGATATCCTTGGTCAAAGGCCTCATCCTGGAGGCCAAAGTTCCGAGTAGGGCAATTCATTTACTTTATTTACAGTAATTCATTCGCTGCACTACTAGTTACGTTATTGTTTTGGAAAGAACATAGTTGGATGCAGCCTGGACCAAGGTAAGGATCGGGACAGGGAAGAGGGTGATATAACTTGAACATCGAGGTTTGCTTCACTGCTGATGAAAACACACAACACAGTGGATATCCCCAAAGATTAATGTCTCCAACTTCTTGAGGCACAGTAGAACAAATTTTTCCAACTGGCTATAAAGTGGCCAACACCTAACTGATCAGGAATTTAAAAATGGCCATGGTTAATGACGCCAGATATCTGCCAACTTGCCATTTCACTTTGGTTTAGTGGATTTGATCCCTGCCGACTCAAAGGAGTCCTGGCTTGTGACTGCAGTGGAGAAGATTTGATTGGTCCACAGGTAGAATAGTTGGGAACATAGTTTTAATATGTTGATGAGGTGCCAATGACATGATTTAAATGCTCATACACTTTTTCAGCACTGCTATCTGCATATCACTCATTCATGTTTTAGGCCATCCACATTTAATATTCCAGACTGCTCAGAAGAAACCTGTGTATAGAGGTGGACTTAAAGTGCCAATTCTGAACCATTTTCTTTCTGTCTCTGGTCCAGAGCTCCTGCAGCAATTGTTATGCAGCCATTTCTCTTTCTTTGGTGCAGTATTAATTGTAAATACCAGCTGTGGCCACATTGATAATACTCTCACCTCTGAGACAGAAGGTTGTGCTCCTGCAACAGAGTAGCAAAATATCCAAGCTGAGACTTCTGTGCAAGACTGAGGGAATGCTGCACTGTTGGAAGTGCAGTCCTTCAGATGAAACTTAAAACTTAGGTCTCATCTGCCCTCTCAGGTGAATGTAAAAATCCCATAGCATAATTTTAAAGAAGAGCTGGGGAGTCCTGACCAAAATTTATCACCCCAAAAACACATCATCTGGACATTATCACATTGCTGTTTGTGGGAGCTTACTGTGCAAAAATTGGCTGCTGCATTTCCTACATCATTATGATAACTACACTTCAAAGTGTATCATTGGCTGGAAAGTGCTTTGAGATGTCCAGTTGTCATGAAAGACACTCTATAAATGACAATCTTTTTCTTCCTGTCTTTTGACGAATACCGGTTTCCATGGTACTGTGCATTTATTTTTGACATTGACGGATGGGTACATGAACAGTCTTTCTGTGTATATTGATGTAGCTATTTGATATAGCAATTTAACATGCTGAAACCTGGACTATACTGCTTATTTGTTGGGGTGTTATATTAGTCAGCCTGTTCATTAGTTGGAAAGCACTTTTGGACATTCTGAGATCATGAGAGGCACTCTCTTTCTTGGTTCATACTCTGGGCTGAACTTTGGAAAAATTTACCCTAACTGGCGATCAAAATGGGCATTTATTTTCAAAGGCCGACTTCAGTTCTTCTACGAAGGAATTGCAGGAGTTATTGTTCAGAATTAAGAAAGGAGATGGTGGGATGGGGGCATGCTGCATGGAGGGCCCAGCTGTCAGTTACAGTCAGTGACAGCCCTCTAGTGCTCATTAACTGCAGGTATTCTTGCAGGATCCTCTCATTTCTCATTTAAAAGATTTATTTTTGGTCCCAATTTTTATCTACTTTTTCATAGTGTCTGGAGAGCTTGCTTGAAAATGGGCCATCCATTTGGAAACTGGACTGATGGTCTTCCCAGATAGTTGGCGGACTAGTTAATAGAACTTTTAGTTATTTCCCAATATACTTTTGTTCCATTGTGTTGTCTGTGGCACAACCAGTGAGGAGTAATGCTTTTTAAGAATTGTTGCAGGCAGCCCTCGAACTGAAGACAAACACCTCATAAATATTACCTAGTTTCCTGTGATAACTTCAAGGCAAAATTCAATCCAGAATTTTGAAAGGACTCCTGTCAAATGAGAGCAATATTATCTAAACATGCAATGAGAATTTGGCCTTTGTAACTTTTCCCACATATCCATTACACTTTGAAATGGATTATAATACTAGCCCCTTTTTGGGACAGTTCTGGATCAGGTATATTCCTCAGATGATTAAGGTTGAGAAAGACAGGCCTCACAGACACTTAAATGGGTCTGAAGAACTGACCTAACTCCCCCTGAAGGAAAGGAACCACCATTGAATATTACCATCCTCCACATAGCCTTTTTAAACAAGTTTTGGCTTGTTTATAACAACATGGATATTATAAGGGCCCTGGCATCTCTCCTCAACAATGTACCTCTCCACTGAAGTGTGTATGGAGAAGGGTTCTCGAGTTTGGATATAGAAGACTATATGAGATAATATATTTTCTAAATTATATAAAAATGTATTAAAGAATCAAACATGCAATTCACATGTGATGGTAAGTTGATCACAACATTGATAGTTCTAGGAAAATGAAGTATAATCTTGGCTGGGATTTTCCAGTCCCGCCCATGGTAGGAATCATCACGAGTGAGACTGAAAATTTGACAGACCAGCCAAAGGTCCATAGACTTCAGGCGGGCGGAACCAGAAAATCTCAGTCTGTGTTTCTATTAGAGAATCCAGGTTTAAATAATGTTGCAGAGAGATATTTAAGATATCCACCAATATTTAAAGTAGTATTTACTTAAATGCCCAAGCAAAAGCAACAAGAGTTTACCCCATCCCAATTAAGGGGAGAGCTATCGTTATTACGCTACAGCAGCTATACCTTTAACTTGAGAGATGCTAGAGTGAATCCAACAAATCTAAAAATCCTACTATGCGGTTCCAATATTATACCTTAAAAGAGCTGAACTAGCTAGAAGCATGTGAGCACACATGCTGGACAACACCCTTCGTTTTTGTCAACATCTTTCAAGAAATAGTATACTGAGAGGACGCTGGTGTCCTTGAGCACACAGTTGTGCCCAGGCATGTTTATAAACTTCTGATCCTTCATCCAGCGGATGAACTCTGCTTTTACTTTTCAATCCCTGCTTCATAGGAGAGTCACTTTTTAATCCTATAACTCCGTATTAATAGCTGGATTCTCCCATGACTCAGTATTTATAGTTGCATTCTATCACAGCTTGACTTTTCTCATGCCTTTTTAGAATAGTTGGTTTATTTTTTGGAAGGTTAATCTACGTGCTGTAAAACAAATTAAACTGTTAATATAAACATTTAATAAGATTTCAACACAATTCATATAGCCCCTAGGAAACAATATTCAAGACCAGCTTCAAAAGCAAGCTCTGGAACCTGTATTAGCTTGGAGTCTCAATTGCAGTTTCTCTGGAATACTGAACTACAGGCGATTATTATTTCCTCATAGGTCAATGCTTCAAGGGGTCTTAATTTATATCTGCACGTTAAAAAAAAAACTCTTACAATGTCCCAGTGTCCAAAATATATTTTTGGTGACTCTCTGCCCTCGCCTCACCTTCCCTCCTATTGTGAGGTTTACAAGCAGGCACAATGTAAGACCTCACTCCTGTGGATCCCTACTTGAAAGGGGGTGAGGATATGGCTGAGGTTTCTTTCATGCATTCCAGCCAGCAAGGCAGCACTTTCATGTTGGGAAGAAAACCATCCATTGTATTTTGCTTCCTGATAGATCTGATCATGAAACCTCAGGGTGGAAGAGAGAAAACCATTAACACCTTGCCGTGTCTGACTGCAAACAGCCCCTTCCCTTCCCCCTGCCGCTGATTTGATCAGTCCAGCTTGTGTTGCTGCTGCCAACATTGAGAGGGATTGTGTGTGCCATGCACGGAATTTGTTGTTGGAAGTGGCAGTGTGAGTTATAGTATTTACAATGGACACTCAGCACACATGTTGCAGAACTGTCAGTGCAATACACAACTCACTTTTTTTACCCCCCAGCTGTTCTGTGCTTGTTGACTGGATTGAAAGATTTAAAGCCTGCTGTACCACAAGACAGCAAGTGCCTCTGGCATTCAATGTTTCTAGTTTTTGGCTGTTTCATTCATTCGCTTCTTCACCGAATCACCCCCGCACCCCCCTGCACCCAATCCCCACCCCCTCAAAAGCAACAAAGAGACAAAAAGAAACATAAATACCACTGACACTTTTCAGTGTTAAGAAGCCATGGGACTCCTGGATTGTCCTTTAAGTGTGGGGCCCCAGTCATAGCATCCTTAAGTCAGAATTTTTATGGCATAGAAGGAGACCCGCCACATTTCTGCTAGCTCCTGAAAGAGCTCTCCACTTATTCTCACACTTGTCTGCCCTTTTCCCTGCCCCCTTTTAAATGTTCCAATAATTATCCACAGCCTTTTTAAAAGTTATTATTGATTCTGCTTCAGCTCCCATTCCAACTAGCGCAATCCATAGCTGAACAACCCTCGCATCAACAGCTTCTCTGAACCTCTTCCTACATCAGTTAGAGAGCTTGTTTCTCCCCTACAGCATTGGAAAAACAGGTCTTGGGGTGAAATTGGGCATAAGAGGGGATACAAAACAGACTGTATTGCTATGTCCAGCTGTTATACGCTCTCTACCCAATATTCTGTTACTCTAAATTTCTGGAAAAAGAGGCATTACATGTTTTAGGTCCTCATCTACATCCAATTATACCCACACCTTGTATTAAAATGATTGTCATTTAAACTCCCAAGTTTGATTGTTGTGAAGTTGAACACACTTCCAGAGGGTTGTCATGTTTCCTACTATGCTTGATTGTGTCTTCCATTCACCTACTTCACCCCGTCACCTGCTTTTATGAGCTTTTTCAATAGAATTCTGCTGTCGGAGATTATATTTCCCATCAGCCAACATTCACCATTTCCTAAAGCATCATCATTCGGTTTTGGGTTCTGGCTTTGGATCATAAAAGGCATAGTATGAGGGTCCAGCACATATAGGGTTAACGTGGGACTGAGTACAGTACTGCCCACACAGTGATGTAAGAGAACACTAGACTGACCCCTAGGTCATGTGTTGGACTGAGCTGTGTGTAGAAGCAAGCTTGGAGACAGCTCCTAACTTTAACCCATTACTGTATATATGTACATAATTCATGTAGTTAATGAATGCATACAGTTACTACTTAAAACCACAAAGACTTCATTAGGACCTTCCAAATAGTATCCAACAGCCTGCAACAGGAGGAGAATGATTACAAGATTACAAAAGAAATGGGAGACTTGTGTTTACATTACACCTGCCACTGACTCAGGATGTCCCAAAGTACTTTCCAGCCAATGAAGTACATTTTGAAAAAAAAAAAATCACAGTTGTAATGTAGAAATTTGGCAGCCAATTTGTGCACAGTAAGGTCCCACAGAAAGAATGAGGTAATGAACAGATGTTTTGGTGATGTTGGTTGAGGGATAAATATTGGCCAGGACACCGGGAGACCCCCCTTGCTCATCAAAGTTGTGCCAGGGAATCTTCTACATCCACCTGAGAGTCCACATTAGAAATGTTGCCACCTTCTAATTGGGCAGGGAATTACATCCACCTTTGTCAAAGTTTGAGATGTATATGGAACCTCAGAACAATTCACAAAAAAGAGATGTAAATAATGGACAATCTTTTTATAAATTTATTCATAGGATGTGGGCGTGGCTGGCTAGGCCAACTTATATTGCCCACCCCTAATTGCCCTTGAGAAGGTGGTGATGAGCTGCCTTCTTGAACCCACAGTGCTGTTAGGGAGAGAGTTCCAGGATTTTGACCCAGTAACAGTGAAGGAACGGTGATATATTTCCAAGTCATGATGGGGAGTGGCATGGAGGGGAACTTCTGGGTGGTGGTGTTCCCATGTGTCTGCTGCCATTGTTCTTCTAGATGGTAGCGATCGTGAGTTTGGAAGGTGCTGCCTGTGAAGTCTTGGTGAGTTTCTGTACCGTGCATCAGTTGGGGAGGGAGTGAACTTTTGTGGATGAGGCGTAAATCAAGCAGACTGCTTTGTCCTAGATGGTTAATAACAGAGATAAAAACAAAAAACTGCGGATGCTGGAAATCCAAAACAAAAATAGAATTACCTGGAAAAACTCAGCAGGTCTGGCAGCATCGGCGGAGAAGAAAAGAGTTGACATTTCGAATCCTCATGACCCTTCAACAGAACTCCTAGATGGTGTTGAGTTCCTTGAGTGTTGTGGGAGCTGCACTCATCCAGGCAAGTGGAGAGTATTCCATCACACTCCTGACTTGTGCCTTGTAGATGGTGAACAGGCTATGGGGAGTCAGGAGGTGAGTTACTCGCTGCAGGATTCCTAGTCTCTGACCTGCTCTTGTAGCCACAGTATTTATATAGCTAGTCCAGTTCGGTTTCTGATCAATGGTAACCCCCTTTGACATTGATAGTGGGGGATTCAGAGATGGTAATGCCATTGAATGTCAAGGGACAATGGTTAGATTCTGTCTTGTAGGAGATGGTCATTGCCTGGCACTTGTGTGGAGTGAATGTTACTCACCGCTTGTCAGCTCAAGCCTGGATATTGTGCAGATCTTGCTGCATTTGCACATGGACTGCTTCAGTATCTGAGGAGTCATGAATGGTAGGCTCTTTCTCCATGGCCTATCCAAAATAACCTATTCCTTTTAACCTCCATTGGATCTGTTAATATTTCTGTAATCCTGAATCCTCTTTCTGGGCCAGTAATATGTGCCAAATCGATAAATAAAGGTATGAAATAATGTTTGCTTCCCCTTACTATATGCTACTTTCTTAAATAAGGTGTATGATGACAACATCTTGGTGAAGCTACGAGGCCTCTACAAGGATTCATGATGCTATGTATTTTAAGTTCTACGATGTTGGACAGCACCACACAGTATTTGCAGCAATGTTAATTAACTTGCAGCCTGCGATGTCCCTTCAGGAAATGGCAAAATCTTTATTATTTTATTCAATGCAAAACTGATTTATTGTCAATATTCTATGCATGAACAATAAAATGTCTAACAAAATTTAGTTCAGTGCAAGGGGGAGACTGAGTGGCAAGGATTAACTGATTTCGAAGGGTCTTCAGAAAGCTGGATAAGTGTTAAGAAAAATGGAGGAAGGTTGCTGAGTGATTCACGATGGATCAGACAATCTGCTGTCAATTATTTTTACATGTAGGCAATGCTAGCATTTAGGAAGAAAATGCATCAAACTTAAAACATAATAAATAAGTCTGTTTGAAAAGCCAGCCTTTTATAAAAGGCAGCTTTTCAAAACCCCTGTAACGTTGCCTGTTTCCTTTCCACTTTCTCCTGTCAAGCTTAACCTAAATTGACCTAATTGACTTCTCCTGAGAGAAGGAAAGAGAGACAAAAGCTGACCTCTGACCACCTCCTGCTGCTGCTGCCACAACCCCCCCTCTGTGTCAGGTTTTGCCTTGCCAAGCCACCAATCAAAATGATGCCCTTGGATGAGAGCCCTCCTCTTTGGTGTGGGAAGTTACAGCAACTACACTTTCTGTTTATCTGAGCTACCCCCGCCCACACCCGGATGTGTTGATTGGGAACATATTTTAAACCCGGGGGTGTGAGCTGGTGCAGAATGTGTTCAGTGGCTCCTCATTATCTTGAAACTTCAGACATGTTTAGGGGGAGGGTTGAGAGGCTCCCACCTTTCAAATCACACCATACCGAAATTTAAACAGGGAAATTCAGACAATGTCAAAATGAAGACAACTTTTAATTTCTCTCATAAAGATGGCCTTCATGAAATAAAAGGTAGCTGCATTCTGATTTTATGTCATGTCGTTAATTACCAGTTGTTTACATCCATCCAGAATCCAACTCTTGTCTTAAAGCATGTTTGGTTTAGTTGCAGCCCAGCTCGTGCTGCTGTCACACAGTGAGGTTTATTTCGGCTCAACGCACTGGGATATACCATTTTTAATTTTCAGAACTCCAGGGTTCCCATAAATACCTCTTAACAGGAAGTGACTTGATTTTATTGTGTCTGCCTATTTGCAATCCTATAATTTACGTTGAAGCCAAAGTATTCTGAGATTATTTTTCAGCAGGTTGTAAAGATCAGAAGACTCGCATCAGAACCGATTAGTCTATTCATTGAAGGCGATTTGGTTCATACATTATCCTTTGTGCCAATGTGCATATATTATTAAATTGTAATTATATATATATTTATATTGAATGAGCCTGTATTATTAATATAGCACCTTTCAAGACACATCAAAGTACTTCACAGTCGATGTACTCATTTTTGAAGTGCAGCTATTGTTATCTTGTCGGCAAATGCAGCACCCAATATATGCACAGTAAGATCCCACAAACAGCAAATCCAATAACTGATGAATTAATCTATTCTTCTTGGCGGTGTCAACTAAGGGATAAATGTTATCCAGGCAACAGGAGAAGTCCCTTCAAGTAATGCTGTGGGACCTTTTGCATCCATTTAAAAAAGCTCTGGGGCTCATACGGATGAGAGTTGGCCATTCAGCCCCTCAAGGCTGTTTCACCATTTAACCATGGCTGATCTGTAGCAATGTTTAACACCTCATCCAAAAAAATCCCATCTCCCACATACTATATTGGAGAATCAGCCTAGATTTCCTTTGTCCATTATGAATCATCAACTAGCTCAAGGATGTGGCTACAGTGACATTGTTTTAGCCACATACACCTAATTGAATAGAAAGCACAGTACATACACTCACAAACTACAGATGAGTGTATTTCACACGGATATATTTACTTAACAAACCTCTATCACCATGGAATAACCAAAAAAGAAAAGCACCCTCTGTGATCAAAAAAACACCTACACACACTCTGCTTATCCTCTTCCCATTTTACCAACAAATGCACAAAAATGTTAAAACAAGCATATGTCCACTGTGCAAATATAAGTATTGAGATCACATGCCCAGTGATTCTGTCTTAATTTACTGTTCAGAAACGTAATATGGCTGATTGTGGCTAATGCATTTGATAACACCAGCCTCGATGATCTATTCAATTCCTAGAGTGGGTTTTGAGCCTATGACCTTCTGACTTGGAAGTCAGAGTGCAACAAGTTGAGCCAAACCTACTCATGAGAGCCATATTGGTGATTGTTGGTGAGACTCCCCGCCAGTAGTGAACACTCTTAAAGTTAGCCCATTAGCAGGACAAAACCATGATACCCTCTTGGTTGGGGATGTCTGTCAAAGTCTTTGCAGTGCCACGATTGTCAGACAGTACACACTGGCTCCATCACCACCAAATCATGGGGAACCAGATTGAGAAAAGGACAGCAGCAAACTTAAGAAACAAAGATTAAAAAGATGCCTGCACTGATGCACAGCCTTTTGCTGCAGTTCTGGCCCATCATCGCTGTTGACCACAGTGAACTGCCTGCAAGGTAACCTTCTTGCCAATATCCAAGTCTCTGGTGCCAAAGTCTTTGCTTGTCCTTTGTGCCTTATGCAACATGCTCCATTGGACAGATAGTCCACTTGCACTCAGTCAGTGCTTCATGTTAGTCACCACTGCACTGACAGTACCATATAATAGAGAATAAAATACTTTATTTTATATATGTGTGGTTTTGTGGACCTCAGAAGCGGCTTCACTGATCAGCTGTCATATACATTAATAGAGTACCCGGTTAAAGCAGTGAATGAGTGACAAATTGAATCACTAAGACTAGTCACAATACTGTACTGATTGACACCAACTCAGGATGCCAGAATATCTTTGTACATGTCAATCTAGAAAATTAACAAACACTGTTTCAGAGCATCCCAGAAGTTGACGTCTCTGTGCCCCTTGCTGAAGACTTTTGACCTGAAAACAAAGTAGCTGAAAGCAAAATTCTGCAGATGTTGGTAATTGGAAATAAAAACTGCTAATGCTGGAAAAACTCCACAGGTCTGGCAGCATCTGTGGAGAGAGAAACTGAGTTAACGTTTCAAGTCCATATGTGACTCTTCTTCAGAGCTCTGAAAAAGAATCATACAAGCGTGAAAGCAAAGTAGTTTTTTTTTATTCATTCATGGGATGTGGGCATCACTGGTGAGGCCAGAATTTATTGCCCATCCCTAATTGCCCTTGAAAGGTGGTGGTGGTGAGCTGCCCTCTGAAATGCTGCAGTCTATGTGGTGTAGACACACCCACAATGCTGTTAGGGAGGGACTTCCAGGATTTTCACTCAGTTAACACAAGCTTCGTATTTTATGTACCCAGAATTTACCAGAACGATAGTGGATTAAGATTGTATAAAATTGGCTTGTATTCCCTTGAATACAGGAGATTGAGGGATGATATGTTTGAGGTGTTTAGAACGCTAACAGGATTTGATAAAATAAATACAGAGAAACTATCTCCTTTGCTGGGGGGGGATCAAGAACAAGGAAGCATAAGCTGCAAGTTAGAGCTAGCTCATTCAGAAACACTTTTACCACACATAAGATTTGGAAATTTTAACAATGATGTGGATGTTATGACAGTTGAAGGTTTCGAGACTGAAGTCAGTAGGCTTCTGTTGGCTAAGGGCATCAAGTAATATGGAGCAAAGGTGGGGAACTAGATCTGAATGGCTGAACAGGCTCATGTTTCCACGTTGCAATGATGTCAGCAGATAGCAGTTACGAGTTTATGTTGTGTACTTAAATGTAAATGAGTGCAAGCTGATTGATGACTCATTGCCTTACAAACCCATTTCTTAAACTGCCGATTACAGCAGCTCGTGACACTTGAGCAGCCACAAGTAAACTTACCAGGATTCACTAAGATTGGAGTAGCACAAATCTAACCGCAGCCTAATAACAGTTCTGTGGTGTTATACAGGATCACTTATGGTACTTATTAATCATTAGCAGTAATTGCCATAGACCAAACTGATTGAAAGTCTTGTACAGTGATGGAGCTTACAACAATTAGAAGCAATTGAGGTCTAACTAGAAAGGATATTGGCTCTGGGTGAGTGCTTATCTGTGTACACAGAGTGTGTAGCTTATTATTCCATCACTAGCCTATTGTATTTGCTTGAAAAGCTCTTATAAATGACTGTCACTCCAGACAGGTCTGGAGTGCCTTGAGTGCACTGAGAACATGCTCAGAATAATGCAGGATTGCCTGGAATGTCACTCAGTGGGCCAATGGCAGCACCCACCTACATTGGGGAAATCATGGATGGAGGATTAGAGTGGGGTGACCTTTGAAGAAGTAACTTCTTCTTTAAAGTAAATGCTTTTATCATTTATTTTATAAAGGAGTTTCTCCAGCAAAATCCCTTTTTAAAATATGAATTGTTTCAAATTGTTACAAAAATTTGATCCTTTTGTTTGGCCTGGAGTTTTGTTTGGTGACTGGTGAAGATTGATATTTTTATCCATTGGCTTAAAGGAATTTTGTAGTCTGTGATTGGGATGGAACCTCAGTAGCATTCTAGTTATAAGCCCAGGGATAATTTGACATCTAGATAAAAGCAAAATACTGCGGATGCTGGAAACCTGAGGCAAAAACAGAAAATGCTGGAAAAACTCAGCAGGTCTAGCAACATCTGTGGAGAGAGAAACAGAGTTAATGTTCTGAGTCCATGTGACCCTTCTTCAGAGCTGAAGAGAAGTGGAAACATGATGAAATTTCCAACCTCATAGTCTGCCAATATCAGACAGCCCATTTCTACCCAGCTCCTTCCCAAAATCCACAAACAGGACTGTCCCAGTAGGCCGATCATGTCAGCCTGTTCCTGCACCATGGAGTTCATTCCTTCATTTCTTGACTCCATTCTCTCTCTCCTTGTCCAATCTCTTCCCATCTACGTCTGTGATTCCTCTGATTCCCTACATCATATCAACAATTTCCAATTCCCTGACCCTAATTGCCTCCTCTTCACCATGGACGTCCAATCCCTCTACACCTCCATCCCCCACCAGGATGGCCTGAGTATTCTCTACTCCTTCCTTGAACAGAGGCCCGAACAATCCCCATCCACCACCATTCTCCTCCATCTGGCTGAACTTGTTCTGTCACTGAACAATTTCTCCTTAAAATTGTCCCACTTCCTCCAAATAAAAGGTGTGGCTATGGGTACCCCCATGGGCCCCAGTTATGCCTGTCTCTTTATGGGGTATGTGGAACATTCCTTGTTCCAGTCCTACTCAGGCCCCCTCCCACAACTCTTTCTCCGGTACATTGATGGCTGTTTCGGTGCTGCTTCATGCTCTCATCTGGACCTGGAAAAATTTATCAATTTTGCTTCCAATTTCCAAGCTTCTATCACCTTCACATGGTCCATCTCCGACACTTCCCTTCCCTTTCTTGACCTGTCTCAATTTCTGGTGATAAACTGTCCACCAATATTTATTACAAGCCTACCAACCCCCACAGCTACCTCAGCTACAGCTCCTCACACCCCACTTCCTGTAAGGACTCCATTCCATTCTCTCAGTTCCTTTACCTCCGTCGCATCTGTTCTGATGATGCTACTTTCCAAAACAGTGCTTCTGACATGTCCTCCTTCTTCCTTAACCGAGGTTCTGCCCCACTATGGTTGACAGGGGCCTTAGCCATATTCGACCCATCTCCTGTGCCTCTGCCCTCACCCCTTCCACCACCCCCCAGAACCAGAATAGGGTCCCCTTTGTCCTCACTTTTCGCCCCACCAGCCTCCACATTAAAAGGATCATCCTCCGCCATTTCCACCAACTCCAGCCTGATGCCACTACCAAACACATCTTCCCCTCACCACTCCACACCTGTCAACATTCCGTAGGGACACCTTGGTCCACTCCTCCATCACCCCAACACCTCATCCCCTTCCCTTGGCACCTTCCCATGCAATCGCAGAAGGTGCAACACCTGCCCCTTTATCTCCCCCCTCCTCACCATCGTAGGGCCCAAACACTCCTTTCCAGTGAAGCAGCACTTCACTTGCACCTCCTTCAAATTGGTCTGTTGCATCTGCTGCTCTCAATGTGGTCTCCTCTACATTGGAGAGACCAAACGCAGACTGGGTGACTGCTTTGCAGAACACCTTCGGTCTATCCACAAGCATCACCCAGATCTCCCTGTCGCTTGCCATTTTAACACTCCACCCTGCTCTCATGCCCACATGTCTGTCCTTGGCTTGCTGCATTGTTCCAGTGAAGCTCAACGCAAACTGGAGGAACAGCACCTCATCTTCCGACTGCGCACTTTACAGCCTTCCGGACTGAATATTGAGTTCAACAACTTCAGACCATGAACTCTCTCCTTCCTCACCCCCTTTTTTAATCCCCTTTTTTCTACATTCATTTTTATTTTTTTACCCACTTATTTTTTTTCATTTATCCATGGTTTTATCCCCTTTTTATTCCCCCTTCTATCCCATTTTCTATTTTTTTTCCCCACCACTGCCCCTACAGGGCCACTGTTACTTGTTCCATGTTGTTCTTTCACACAATGCTACCTTTGTTCTGCTATTATCACATTCTGCTTTCTTACCTTTGTGCCACTATCAGCACCTTTTTTTTTAGCACTAACCACTAACATTAACACTCCTTTTGTTCTTTAGTTCATGACATCTTTGTCTATCCCTCCTTTGTCCCTGCCTATTGCTCGCCTTCTGTCCAGCTCCACCTTCCCCATCCCCCCCATACAGTATAAATTTAATCGCATTCCCACTTCTCTTCAGTTCTAAAGAAGGGTCATACAGACTCAAAACGTTAACTCTGTTTCTTTCTCCACAGATGCTGCTAGACCTGCTGAGTTTTTCCAGCAGTTTCTGTTTTTGTTTCATAATTTGACATTATTCATTTTGCCTCTGATATTGAGACTCTCCATTTATATTTAATTTGTGACTTTTCTTTTAATATTTTGGCATCTTTCTGATGGTACTTTGGGGTGCTTAGCTGCAACACTGACACTGTGGTGCTAGCTCAAGGGAATACATTGAGAGCTAATCTGCACAACCCTATGCTAAGTTGGAATTTACTTGGAGTGAAATCGCCCCAGTGGTTTTGTTTGAAATGGGCCCTATTTATTAACCCTATTGAGGAATTTCAGCACAGGACTTGGGTTTAAATGAATCCTATCTTCGCTTACCATTTAGTTGTGGGTTTCAGTAGTTCCACATGTAAGGAGTTCCCACAATTGCTGGTAGCTAATATATAAAATAAATGGGATAGGTTAATTTATGAGGTGATTGTTGTCAATGGAAGCTTGAGAAGAATAAAGGGATGTCATGAGGAAGCGTCTCACAGAGTGGGAGTACTTCCCTTCCACTAGCCAGCAGAGAGAAACTGCAGCATGGAAGATGAAAGAAAAGTTTGCCTTTACATAGTGCCTTTTGCGACATCAGGACATCCAAAAGTTCTTCACAGCTAATAAACTACAACTTAAAGTGTTATCATTGTTATAATGCAGGAAATGCAGCAGACAATTTGAACATAGCAAGATCCCACAAACAACAATGTGATAATGAGCAAACAAACTGTTTTCTTTGGTGATTTTTAAAAAAAAATCATTCACAGGATGTGGGCTTTGCTGGCTGGGCCAGCATTTATTGCCCATCCCTAGTTGCCTTTGAGAAGGTGGTGGTGAGCTGCCTTCTTGAACCACTGCAGTCCATGTGGTGTACGTACACCCACAGTGCTGTTAGGGAGGGAGTCTCAGGATTTTGACCCAGTGACAGTGAAGGAACAGCAATAAATTTCGACATCAGGATGGTGAGTGACTTGGAGGGGAACTTCCCAGCAGTGATGTTCCCATCTATCTGCTGCCCTTGTCCTTCTACATGAGTTTTGAAGCTGTTGTCTAAGGAGCCTTGGTGAATTCATGCAGTGCATCTAGTAGATGGTACACACTGCTGCTACTGTGCATTGACGGTGGAAGGAGTGAATGTTTATGGAAAAGGTGCCAATCAAGTGGGCTGATTTGTCCTGGATGATTTCAAGCTTCTTGAGCGTTGTGGGAGCTGCATTCACCCAGGCAAGTGGAGAGTATTCCATCACACTCCTGACTTGTGCCTTGTAGATGGTGGACAGTCTTTGAGGAGTCAGGCGATGAGTTACTCATCACAGGATTCCCAGCCTCTGACCTGCCCTTGTAGCCACAGTATTTATATGGGGCTATTCCAGTTCAGATTCTTGTTAATGGTAGCCCCCAAGATGTTGATAATGGGGGATTCAGTGATGGTAATGCCACCATGTTGATTGATTGATAAATATTGACCTAGGACACCAGGGACATCTCCTCTGTTCTTCTATGAAATAGTGCCA
This sequence comes from Carcharodon carcharias, assembly GCF_017639515.1. Taxonomy (NCBI): domain Eukaryota; kingdom Metazoa; phylum Chordata; class Chondrichthyes; order Lamniformes; family Lamnidae; genus Carcharodon; species Carcharodon carcharias. The sequence continues at coordinate 877,087 of NC_054482.1, forward strand.
CCACAAATTTTGTGACCAAGTAAAAGCACAGACAGCGCTTCAGTTAAACATCTAATCCAGTAGACAGCACCTCCACACTGCAACACTTCCTCAATACCACACTAGAGCACCAGACTAGATTTTATGCTCAAGTCTCTGGAATGAGATTGGAACCCATGATCTTCTGACTCCAAGGTGAGAGCAGTATGATGGTTCAGCTGAAGCCTGGACACAGGACAGCATAACATAAACCTGAGCGTCCAACTATACTGCAGGTTCTAAGTGAAAGACCTCAGCCAGACCTGCACAGTATTTCCAGCATTCTCTGTTTCTCTTGAGGGAAAGAGGTAGTTGGGTGGCAACATTGGGGGATTGGGCAGTAGAAGTTTCATTGGACTCACCAGAGAATATCTAGGATTGTGAGAGCAAATGAGGTTCATGGTGGGTGGGGGCCAAGAGGGACATTTTACTAAAGAATTACTGGAAAGATATGGGAGACAGGGGCAAGATGAAATAGGAGATGAAGAGAGAGCAAAATATGACAGATGGGTACCAGATAGAGAAATGAGGTGCTGGACTCCAAAGCATAATGTGTATGAGTGACATGGAGGAGGAATATCTATAACATTAAAATACTAGGAGTCAGGATTATGAGGAGTTCCCTGAGCAGTTTACTGATTATTTATAGCCAGTAAAGTACAATGTGAAGTGTTGTCGTTGTTGTAATGCAGTAAATGCAGCAGTCAGTTTGCACTTCACCCTTATTTATGCTCAGCTGGGCATCTGATGTACACAGAACCCCAGCTTTAAGAGTCTTCAAATCGAGCTATGGAGGAATCCACAGAGGTAAAGTTTTGGTTAGCACAATATGCCGCGCTTAGGGACACTTCAGTCTGGAGAGCTTTGGTACAGGATGTCATACCCAAGACTTACCAGTCCCTAACTCTGTACAGGGTTAATGATACCATTTAACTGTGCCATTAAATAGGAGGTGAGCTTCTGACTGTTTGTCCAGTCAGTACCACCCTACCAGATGGACCATGGACTTGCAGGGTTAGCTGGGAGTGAGTGGGAAAAATATTAAAGGTGGGATTCGCTGAGACCGGAAATTCCCACCCAAAGTCAACAGACTTTTGGCTATTCTCCAAATTTCCAGTCTCGCCTGCGCTGATTCCCGCTGCTGGCGGGACTGGAAACTCCTGGCCTAAGTCCCACAAAACTAGCCTACGTTTTAAGGTTACTGAATCAAATTGGCTGATCAATCATCAACAAAAACACAGGGCTCATTAAAAGGCCAATACACTGGAATCTTGTTCCCCCTCCAAATTAAGCACCCCACCACGGGAATTTAAAATGTTTCCTTTCACACTGTATATTGCAAACACCTGGCGAGATAAACTTCTTAATGGGCTTTTGAGGTCAGTAGACACTACTTTTGCCCTCCACTGTCACTGAGAGATATTGGCTGCCTGTAGCACAAGCTGCACCAAAGCTGGGCACAGGGGAGGGGGTGAGAGTGGAGCGGGACTGCGAGGGAAGTCATGGACCAGAGTGGAAGAGAGAATGGCCGTCCGGGATGCAATTTAAATATGGTGCCCGGACATTAGACCCTATGAGGTTATGGTGGGACCAGCCGCTTCCTGCCCGCTCCACCACAAGATTTGACCTGCTCCTCATGAATGCATAATTAATGAGCGCAGCAGCGCAAGATCTCGTGTGTTCAGCTGCCCCGCTGTCCAGCGGAAGTCACTCTGACTTCCCCTCCCGCCACCAGACTTGGTCTGCAGGATGGAAAATTACACCCACAGTCAAATGTGCACAGCTCTGCTCACGAGGTGGTGAGTGCTCTGCCCCCCCCAGCTTTCACAACATCACCTAGGTCACGTTTTGTCTTGAAAACAAACATCTGCCTTCTCAACTCTTTTTCTCCTCTTGTCCAGTGTCTTCCCACCCTGAACTGTGACCCTGTCAGCACTCTTGCTATCTTAATAGTATCCTGGCCCTAACCTTTTCCTTTCCACCTTGGACATTCCATTCCTCTTCACCTTCAGGCCTAACAGGTTGGCCTGGGGGCGCTCTGCCTCTTTCTTACACAGAGGCCCAAGCTGCCGCTCCCTCACATTCTCCACCCCAACTTGCACATTGAAAATCTCTCCTTTAACTCCATTCACTTCCTCCAAGTAAAAGGTGTTGCCATGGGAACTTGTACACTTCCTAACTATGCCTGCCTGTAGGATAAGTGTACATTCTTTGTTCCAGTTCTACTCAGGTCCCTCCATTACATCTTTCTTTGAGACATTGATGGCTGCATTGAAGTCATTTCCTGCTCTTGCCCTGAACTGAAAAATTTCACTAACTTTACTTCCAATTTCCACTTTTCCCTCACCCTCTCATGGTCTACTTCCGACTCTTCTCTTCTCTTCCTTTTATCTCTATCTCCATTTCTTCAGCTAGATTCCTGGCCAGTTTCTAATATAAGTCCACTGACTCCCAAAGTTACCTTGATAACACTTCCTCCCCATCCTGTTTCCTGTAAGGTCTCTATTTCATTCTCCCAATTTCTCCATCTCTGGTCTGACGATGTAATCTTCCTACCAGCACTTCTGAAATGTCTTCCTTTTTCTGCAACCAGAATACCTCCCACTGTTGACAGGGCCCTTGACCGGGTTCGTACCATTTCCTGCACTTCTGCTCTCATCCCTTACCCTCCACCAAGGGTTCCCCTTCTCCTCACCTTCCACCCCCATTTCAGCAGCTTCTGGTGTGATGCCACCACCAAACACATCTTCACATACCCACCCCTTTCAGCATTCTGAAGGGACCATTTCCTCTAGCACCCTGGTCCACTCCTTATTACTCCCAATAAGCCCTCCCTTGCCTATTGCACCTCTCCATGCAAGTTCAGGAGATGAAATACCTACCCTTTACTTACTCACTTCCGACTGTCCATGGCCCCAAACCCTTCTTCCAGGTGAAAGAGTGAGTTACTTCTCTCTCTTTCAATTTAATATGCTGTATTCACTGCTCAGAATATGACCTCAACTACACTGAGAAGAGCTAACACAGACTGGGTGACTATTTTGTGGAACACCTCTGTTTACGCCACAAGTGTTACTGATGCCTGAAGTTCCAGTCACCTGTCATTTTAATTCTCTACTCCATTCTCTGTCCTCAGTTCCCTTCATTGTTCCAATAAAACTCAATGTAAGCTCGTGGAACGCCACATCTTATGATTAGGTACTTTATAGTCTTCCAGACTCAACATTGAGTTCAAAATCTCAGATCATAACTATTTCTGCCATTTTTTTGGACAGGACCTGTTTGTGATGACACTTTATGCCCATTTACACCTTCTCTAGACATAACTTTGGTTTCTCTACTTGTTCCAATATCATCCTCTTTGGTTTTGTCATCCATTGTGTCATTGAATCTCTCTTGCCTCCACCCTATCATAGACCTTCCCTTTTGTTCTTCCCCGCCCCTCCTCTGTCTCTGTATTTGCTGAAACCTGTTGCATCCCATAACTTTCTTCCCTCTGATAAAAGGTCATCATCCTGAAACATTAACCCCATTTCTCTCCACAGTTTCTCCCTGACTTGCTGAGTATTTCCAGCATTGCCTGTTTTGATTCACCACTGTGTTGAAGTATATTCAAAATCACTTCATATGAAGCCAAAATCAACAGTATAGCTGGCCTATCCACCAATTTGTTTATTCACTGAGCATATGTTGTCCACAGTTTCTATCTAAATAATGGTCAGTGATTTCCCAAGGGAATTCTCCTGGAAATTAAACTCACCCAATGCAAATTTTCTGAAGACTGCTTCAGGGTATTTTGATTCAGCTCCATTATAGGATAATATGTTTTTTTTTTAATTAACAGGTGTTTGAGTCCCAGAATGCAACCCTGGTGCAGATTTTGTTGCCTGATTTCATTACAAAGCAGCACTATGCACCTAACAATAAGGATGATGTCACCTTGTTACAGCTGCAACCTTGTAGCTTTGCATTTTATGGTAACAGGAAGCAGCCTCATTTACTGTGGTGATGGGATTGTTGGAAATGACTCTTTCATGTAAGTTTATAAGAGGTAAAACATGGGATTTTTCAGAATAAATTAAATGCCACAAAGGGAGAGTCTTGATCCATTTATAGGGCTTAATATTTTGAAGGAGAAAATTGGTTTGAGTTGGAGCTGCAATCGATAAACAGGAACTCATTTTCTGGCATTGCCCTTAGCCAATCTACCTTGGAAGCCCTGATTTTGTGAGAATTGCAATAATGGATTTCAGTTCAATTCAATTCACTTTACTATTATCCATACAGAAATTTGTTTTAGTACATTGCTCATTCATTAAATACATATATTGTATATATAACTGAATAATAATGATAAAAGAAAGAAAATGGAACAATAATTTCAGAGAGAAGGCTGCATCATGTTTTGAGATGAGAGTCCTTTTGTCCAGTTTGACAAGGCTACTGGTGCAGGAGAAGCTTGTCCACAGACCTCGGCCTGAACTCATCGCCCAGAGAATTAAACCCAGCCAGGCTACAGCTTGCCATTAAAAGGCAGTTGATTAGTGGCACCAGAAAAGTGTTCATTGTAGTAAGTACATGAGGAATGGAAGAATATGTTGATAGGATGGGATGATGCAAGGTGAGAGAGAGGAGCACAAACACCAGCACAGACCAATGGGGCAAACAGTGTGTTTCTGTGCTGTATTTTCTATGCAATAAGCTGATCAGATTGCTTCAGTTACTGCAGTGGTCTCACTCCAAACTCCATCGTTAGAGGATTATATATTTTTTCTCTCTTTGACACCTGTATGGATCCTAATACTAAATGGATTAAAACTGATCTGATGTTTATTTTTTCACCCCTTTGAGTTGGGATTATGGCAAGCATGTGCATCATTATCGATGGAATAAGATGATTGACTTTCTCTCAACTCTAAACTCCAATGGAGAAGAGATTTATGTTGCCATCCTTTATCAGTCTCACTTGCCAACAATGCTTTGAGACGAAATCTTTCTTGGTTGCCCTCTTTTAGCTGTTTTCAGCTTTATAGTTTACAAGCACTTGTGTTTATAATGAACATGTAGGAAGTACAGAAGAAGCCTGTGGGCCTGTTTCAGTCACTGCATCAGTGCAGCAGCTTATCTGATACTCCATTGCCTCTAAATGCCAATTCCACTGTATATGTTTCTGCCATTTTGTTTGTTATATTTTAAGAATAAGGCACAAAGAACCCAATGGCAAAAAATCAGGTGAATAACTTTGATAAATAATGAAAAGTTCCTTGAAAGAGAAGTGTGAGGTAACACATTTGGGGAAAGCTAACAAAGCAAGGGAATACACAATAAATGATAGGATACTGAGAAGTGTAGAGGAACAGAGGGACCTTGGAATCCATGCCCACAGATCCATGAATGTGCCTGGACAGGTAGATAAGGCAGTCAAGAAGGCATACAGAGTACTTATATTTTATGTCTTGGCTAATAAAAGTTAAGAGCAGGAAGGTTATGCTGGAACTGCATAAAACACCAGCTGGGCCACATCTGAAGTACTGTATACAGTCCTGGTCACTGAACAATAGGAAAGATTTAATTGCGCTAGAGACCATACAAAGGAGATTTATCAGGGTGTTGCCTGGACTGCACAATTTTAGTTACTAGGAAAGATTGGATAGACTAGGACCATTTTCTTAAGAACAGAGGAGACAGAGGGGAGACCTAATTGAAGTCGATAGGAAGGCCCAATTCTCCTTGTTTCAGGGGTCAATAACTACGGGGCATACATTTAGAGTCAGAGGTTTAGAGAAGATTTGAGGGGAAGATTTTCACCCAGAGCTTCCTGAAGGTCTGGAACTCATTGCCAGAAAGGGTGGTAGAGTCAGAAATCTTAACAGCATTTAATAAGCACTTCCAGAATCTACACAGCTACAAGCCAAGAGCTGGAAAGTAGGGTTAGGCTGGATTACTACTTGTCAGCCAGTGAGAACACGATGGGCTGAATGGCCTCCGTCTGTGCTGTAATTTTTTATGATTCTGTGGTGAGGAGTGGGGAGCTGGATACTGCCAATCTGATAAAGTACCCAAGGAGATCTGAGCTGCTGCTGAAACCCAATTACATGACTACAAACAATGATGCATCATTCATCAGATCACTTCACGTACCGAATTAATTTTCAAAAGTGGTTATATAATCTGTGGCTTCCATCCAAATCTATTTTCTCTAAAATGTTTTGATGTGCATCGGGGGAGCTCTGGGCTAATTAAAAATGTGCGCAGCAGTTTCTTAGCACAAAGGCAGCCCAAGTAAAATTAGCTTTCAATTAATAAAGTCAGATTGACACCGGATATGAACGGATAATGGGAAAACTAAGAACTGACATCTAAGAATTAAAGGTCTGAAGCCAGGTTCAATGGGTAGATCTCAGTAAATTAATTTTAAACACACTTCGGACTCACTTTATGCATATCCATTTTTACATTGGCCAGTTTTTGCAGGGACCTTTTTCCAGTCCTGTTAATTCTATCAGGAAAAAAGTCCAATATAAAAGCTCACAAAGGCGTTGGATTTCTGAGTGGACTGTGAAGCTTGTGTCTCAGTACAGCCTCAGAAATGTTATTGCAAGTTTAACCGGATATTTGAATGTCCTATGTCAAGCGGGGACACAAGTTGCTTCAGCCGACTTGTGACAGTGGGGAAGTGGAGGGTTAGAGTACTGTGTCCAGTTCTGGGTGACATACTTGAGGAAGGGCGTGAAGACATTGGGAAGAGTACAGAGGAGATTCACAAGAATGATTCCAAGGATGAAGAACTGTAGCTCTGAGGATAGATTGGAGAGGCTGGGAGTGTTTTCCTTGGAGAAAAGAAGGCTGAGAGGAGACTTGATAGAGGTATTCGACATCATGAGAGGTATGGACAAGGTAAATAGTGAGAAACTGTTCCCATTCCAGGGAGCATCAAGGACTAGAAGGCACAGATTCAAAATCATTGGCAAAAGGATTCCTGAGAGGGTGATGGATTTAGGTTTGATTGAGGTATTCAAAAGGGAATTGGATAGCTATCTGAAAAGAAAGAATATGCAAGGTTACGGGGATAAGACAGGGGAGTGGGACTAGATAGAATGCTCTTTCAGAAAGCTAGTGCAGACTCAATGGACTGAATGGCCTCCTTCTGCACTGTAAAGATTCTGTAATTCATCAAGCTCAAGTTTTGATTGAATTGATGGGAGCTTGCCCAAACTGGGACCTGGGGACTGCCAACATACCTTGTCCAGCAGCCAAGTCAGGAACTGTACAGACAGGTCAAGCATGAAGCCCGAAGTTAGGTGACAGGGATGAAATAGATTCCATTGTTTTATCTCTACCTTTTAGCCTTTTTTGATTCCTTCACCCCACCCCACCCCCACTAGGGCTATCTGTACCTTGCTCGTCCTGCTTTCTACCCTTAATTAGCACATTCCTTAGATAATATCACCACCTTCAACACCTCTTTGTCCTTTTGTCTGTGACATCTTTTGGTTATCTCCACCTATCACTGGCCCTCTATCCAGCTCTACCTGTCCCCCTGCCCCTCCCTCCACCCACACTTAAACCAGCTTATATTTTACCTCTCTTCTATTTTTACTTAGTTCTGTTGAAGGGTCATTCGGACTCGAAACGTTAACTGTGTTCCTCTCCGCAGATGCTGCCAGACCTGCTGAGCTTTTCCAGGTATTTTTGGTTTTTGTTTTGGGTTTCCAGCATCCGCAGTTTTTTACTTTTATGAAATAGAAGAGGTTCTCCAATAGCACATGGCCAACCCCAAAATAATTGGATGGCTGTCCGGGGAGAAGGTGACCCCTGGATCTCCTTCTGTCTCCTCAACTAGGAGAGGGGAATATTTCTCCCCCTTTCCAGAAGTTTCTGATAGAAAACAAAATTGCAGAAACCGGGCTCCTCCCTGCCTGAAATTGCTTTGGTGAGTGCATCCAATAAGCAACAGATGATGAAAGTTCTCATTTTGTTCTCTAGTCTCTGATGACTTCCATGTTCTAAGCTGGAGTGGCTGTCAAGGTTGCTAAAATTGGCCTTCGTTGCCCAGGTTAGGGATAGGTCCTCACCCATGATTGCTATCCATCAGCCTGCACTGGAAGAACTCAAGTGTGGGCTCAGCTGTGTTGCTTCCTTTACCGAGGTTGAATAGTCCACCACCACTCTCTGTTGAATTTACTCTCTTCAAAGGATGGTCATTTGGGTGAGTTGCATGAGGGTAATCACTGCCTATAGAAACACATCCCAACCAAGAGTCAGAATTTTCAGGAGGGGAGGAAAACAATTTAGCGAGAAAGAAACAGCAACATTTAAAGCAAGGTCCACACCATGAGAGATGTATCACATTTTTAATTAGATTTTCCTTTTCATTTTTTTTTAAGCTCAAAGACAAATGTGAACGCAAGTTAACCATTAACACTCATTTAATGCTCCTACAGTGAGACTTTTATGTGCTGCACAGCACAGATTTGCAAGGTCACCAGATCTCTGTTCATCTGTCAAAACATTTCTGTAATTTTTGGCTCACTGCAAAGGTTTTTTTAATTTATCCTTTCATGTGATATAGGCATTGCTGACGAGGCCAGCACCATTTGTTGCCCGTATGAAAGCAAAATACTGCAGATGCTGAAAACCTGAAATTAAAAACAAAAAATTGGTGGAAAACAGAGCAGGTCAGGCAGCATCTGTGGAGAGAGAAACATTTCGAGTCCGTATGACACTTCTTCAGAGCTGAAGAGAAGTAGAAATTTGTTGCCCTTGAACTGAGTGGTTAGCTAGGCCATTTCAGAGGCAGTTAAGAGTGAACCACATTGCTGTCGGGCTGTAGTCATACAGGCCAGACCAGGTAAGGAAGACAGATTTCCTACCCTAAAGGGATATTAGTGAGCCAGATGGGTTTTTAATGACAATCGATGACAGCTTCATGGTCATTACAACTGAGGCTAGCTTCATATTCCAGATTTTATTAAGTGAATTTAAATTCCACCAGCTGCTGTGGTAGGATTTGAACTCATAACCCCAGAGCATTAGCCTGGGCCTTGGATTACTAGGTCAGTGACATTGCCATTACTTGAGGTGACCATCTCCCTTTCTATTGCTGTATTCTAACAAGGAACAGTCCAGCAAAAAGCAGCACTGCTGTGTTGATAGCAACAGAGTAAATTCATTGATCAGGCAGCCCCAGCAAGGAACCACACTCAAACAGAGTGTAGGTTGGAGAATCAGCCCAATGGTGTTGTTGCCCTGTCTCCAACCTCCTATTGCTTATGTTGTCATGTGGGTCCTTTTGCCCTACTGCTCCATGTTGGCATATTGCTAAACTGCACTGGAACACTAAGCCTGTTGATACAGCGTTTATTCCAAGAAAGGATGTCACACTCTGGTAGGTGAATTAGGGAAGAGTTTATAGTTGCCTCAGGCTGGATCTGCCTCCAGCGTCCCCTAACCCAGATCCTGGCGAGACATCTTTCAAGAGCTTCTGGAGAGTATGACATGTGGATGTGGGTTGGAAGTTGGCAGAGAGATGAGAAAAAAAACATTGGTTTAATTCCACAGTTTTAAATAAATAAATTATACAGCCTTGATGTAAACATGTTGCTTAGAGTCTGCCAACAGGCATAATGTGAGAGTTCTTCATTCAAAAATGGGTCCAACAATTCTTGCCGCTAATCCGAATCAATTATACTGGGAGGAAATTCATGACATGAATTTTAACGAGGAGCCAAGAGCTGAAGCTGAAGTTGGGCTGAAGCTGCACAGTGCCAACATCTGAATCCCATTTCATACCTGGAAAGAAATTTTAAATTAAGTTTTCGCAGAAACTGCAATGCTGCTTTATCATGTTTCTGTTTCCTTGAAATTCCACTGCCAGGTGTAAAGTTTGAAAAAGTGATTTTAACAAAATTGATGCGAGGACTAGGCAGAATCTTTTGCCAATGTCTGCAGCTCACACTTCAGTTCATCAGAGAAGCTGCTTAGCTTGTGTTGAGGCTCTCAGTGTATTCAGTTCCGCATACAGAAAATCATCAAGGCAAAGCGGGGAGACCCGTTCAAGGGAGCCTCAAACAGGAACCATTTTACATAAAATGCACGGCATAAAATTGACTCTTCTTCTTCTGACCCACAATGTCAGGACTTCCACTAAGGCAGCTCCTGAGTCCACCCCAGCGAGAGCAAGGAACGAACCCGGTGCCATTTTTACCGATCTGACCTACACCAGCTGTCCAGCTGACCAATGCTCCAAGGAGACTGAAAGTTGCTGTGGCAACATGCACTTTTATATGCATGTTGTAGTCTGGAGCTATGGACAGTGATGGTGGAGACTCCAATTTTCTTTCCATCACTTGGCTGACCAGGAATCTTAATGCCTGCCATTGTTGTATGTTGGAAGGAATTACTCAAATGTTTGGCTATATTATGAACGCAACTCCTTGACCATCATGTCCTGGAGTGGGACTTAAACCCAGAGCTTCTAGCTCAGAGGCAGGAACATTACCCACTGCACCAGAAGACCTCCAACCATAAAACCGATATAGGGTCCCACAGTATGCTAATAGAAGATTGAAATAAGAATCACTGTGTATAACTTGGCTCATTTTACAGAAGATTCACATATGTGTATTATACTCCAGAATGCCAGGTGGTGAATGTAATAAACTTGGAATGCAGGACTAGGTTCTTGTAAGAAAGAGTAAACTTTATTTACAGACTCCAAATGAGGCTACATGCTTGTTACAAGACCAAGGCTAAAAAGCTCCGCCCCTAAGATTCTCCGACCTTAGGGATGATTCACCTGTACAGTCACATGATCCCCATAACAGTAAGAAATGGTTTAACTTGCAACTGGAGCCAATCTTTACACATTTTTGAAGCATTTCTTCACAGAGGAACACATTCCAAGCATGCACCTCCTAACCCAACAACCACAGTTTCAGTCTGTTTCAATTTATAGGTGCAGAAATGAATGCCCAGTTAATGTCCACTGCTTGCATTCAGTTAAATACAATTAATGTGTATTTAACAATTTGCAAGCTAATTTGAATTCAGTTTGCCCCTTCTCATTCTAATTCCACAAGCTGCCATTTTGCCAGGGCCTAAATAAATAAGGGTGCCCTAGGTGCCTGCCTGCCGAGACAAGATCCTCGTTGAATTATACAAATCAGAGTCTTATGATTCACATAAGTGCTGCAATTAAATTTCAAGGTGAGGATGGGTAAAGCATGTGCCCTGCAGGCTCCACCCATTTGTACCAGACACAGATTGGCCAATCCGACAGACCTTAGCAGTCGCTCACAAAATAGCCCAAGAAATATCTAAATTTATTTTGGATGGGGTCAGTGGGCGATTGAATGTTCCTGCTGTGCTCACAAAATTAATTAGAACTGTTGTGGCACAAATGATCATTTGCCACATGTGGGCAGTACATTTAGTATCAAATATATAACACTAGTAAAGAAAGACTTGAATTTACATGGCTTTTCGTAAGACTTTTTTTAAAGTGTAGTCACACTGCTGCAAGAATCTACATTAGTCTGAATATTTCACACCTTGGACACAGTGAAATGCGAGCCATGGCTTGACATCAGCACTATTCCCAGATAATATTGTTATATCCTCAGGCATGTGATGTTTTACTCTGCTCCTGATGTCTCCTGTTCCTTGGTGATATTCACCCTTAGCTGTTCACAGGTGGTAACAGTAAGAACTTCGGCATTACTGTACCTGGTTGTGAGTCTTTTGAAGAGTAGAAACAATGGGCTAGAAATTGTTTCTCAAATACAGTAAGAGCCCTTAGGGTTCCAACACGATGTCTGCCCATAACTGTGTCAGTTGCCGCTTTGGTAAAGGGGTTAGAGTGCATTTGGTTGACATCCATCGGAGCAGGCAGACAGTCGTGCTGAGGTTTTGGAACTCCACGCTCCAGCCTGTGCCCTTTCTTTACCTCATACATGCATTAAGCAGCATGAAGTCCCACAGCCTCCACCCCACCCTCTACCAGCACTTTCTACATAAAGGGTAGTTGCTGGTTGATTTCTTCTGGTTGTTGCTACAAACCGATAATTTTTGGTTCTTTCCATAGTTTCAAGTTTCAAAAATCTACAGGGAGAGGTATGCCAAAGGCTGAGTAATTTTTTCTAGCTTCAAGGTTTCTGCACAAACCTGTTGCTCCAAGGCACAGTTAGCTTTGTCCTTGGAATTTAGCATGATTTGGAGAACAAATAGAGGTCACACAGAGCAGGACAAGCTGCTAGAACAGGGAGGAGAGAGAAGTGGAGGAAGAAGAATTCAGGCTGCAACCTTTCTCCTTGAGTGCAAGTGAAGAACCAATTCAAGTGTGATACTAGTAACCTCAACCCCATTTCACGTTCACCAAAAGCCTCACACTCCTTATCTTCCCTCCCGACCTCACATCTTCCTCTTGGCTACAATGCAAAATTAAAAGGCAACACAAAACACACATTTTAAGTCAAATTTATGAATTAAATCATACCATATTGAATACAAACTTAAACACATCATCCTGGTACATTCCTTTAGTTGCCTGTCTTCTGTGCACCTTTCCCTACTACTCCTACACAGTGTTACCCCACTGTTTGCAGCATGGCTGCTGACTTTCAGTAAAGGAGGCTGCACTTGGCTTTGGAGGATGACCTCAAGCAGCTCCTGGGCCTAGAAGGCCTAGCTTTAGACTCTACCATCTCAGCATGAGCGTCAGCAATCTGCCAGCCAATAGCCAGTAAGGGTACTGGTGGCTTGGCCATGGTGGGAGGAAGAATGCTATCATCTTGAGAAAGAGCAGCAGGTCAGAGCCATTGCCGCTCCCCCCAGGGCAGCACCTCAGCAACCCTCGTAATGTTGGAGGACAGCTTACTGGGCTGCTATGAGAACCTGCAAGTCCCTTTGAATATTAGTATTTGCAACCATGATGGTAGGATTCTAAGCTCTCCTCAAAGCCGTGTGCCAAGTTGGTGCTGGATTCCTCCATGTCCCTTGCCATTGAACTCAGGTATTCTTATCTTAGTGTTTAATTAACTGCCACAGGTATTCTGACAGGCTTCTCAGTGTAAGCACAAACATTTTATTGTGTATGTCCATCAGACAACTTCTGTAGCCTGGCTTATCAAAGTGTATCTTTGTCGTCACTGTTTTATTCATCTTCCTCCACTGCTCGGCCAAGTTGCCGTTTTTGGGTGTCTGAAAGGAAAAAGGCACAAGGTTAGAGATATGGAGAGAAGAGCAGGGAACGTAAGAGGTACGTGTTCACACCATCTGTGGCTTCACAGTCAGAGACAGTGTGGGGTGAGGGGGAAATGGGATGTAAGAAGGAAGATTAGGTGTGAAGAGACTGTCAACTTCAATGGATGTAGCCCAGCTAGTGACCAAGGTCTCAGCAACGGCTCAACTCATAATGACCAGCACCATCTTCCTCATGAGGGTTAGAACCTGTCTCCTGGCTACCTGCTGCGGCCTCTATTGTGCGCCATCTTGTCCTGCAAGAGAGAGGGAAGTGCGTCAGTGAGCATGGAGCAAGATGTTTAGGTGATGTGGCTGTCACGGTTGAATAGCATGTGCAAGATGTGAGATATGGATGTGAGGCTTGCAGCAGTGCCAAGTGTGTGAGGGTGACACAGACCTTTGAATGTTAGGTATGAATCCTGATTGAGAGAGATTGGTGGTAGGTGAGTGGTGAGACTGTGCTGAATTGGGCAGTGGCGTGAGGATAGTGGTGCAGTTGGTGGGATAAGGCATTAGAAAGCGAATTGACTCACATTGACTACACATGTGAGGTCTTGTGGTGCTGCATCCAGTTCGTTGGGATTAGATTCCTGGTACTGACCTCCACGACTATCTGTTCCCACTGCCTTCTCACCAAGTGTCAGGAGGTCCTCCTGCCCCCTGCGGATATAAGGATATATCTCCTTCCACCCGCTTCTCAAAGGACCTCCAGTACAGCAATGGAAAGACCTGGTGCCGTAATCTCCCATGGTCAGTTGTTATTTATTATTGCACAGTGCTATTCCGAATCATCTCGGTGCCTCCAGCAGCCACGACATACCTCCCTTCTAAGCAGTGCTTTTTAGTTTTAAGCTATGCTAGCAAGTAGCAATATTGAGCCCCCTGCTGCTGCTTGCAGCCAATGAACAGCATGCAGCTATCATAATGAGCAGGCAGCACAAAGCAAGCATACTGTCTACATTGAGAAGGTGCAGGTTAATCGCAATCCCCTCCTTTTTTGGTGGCGATCCAATTTAGCTCCCAGGAGTTGCTGCATCATTCCCAGAGGTTTAGTTAATGGAAATTGACTTGAAAATTAGCTCCTGACCCACAACAAAGCACTGTAACATTAAGCCCTTTATCACATGCAGTTTATTGAGTTCCTACATATATGAGATGTCACTGTTCAAAGCAGGGGGAAGACCTGAAATGTATTGTGCTGTGGATGTGTCAGAAAGCCTTGTTTAATAAAGTGATGCAACCTTGCAGGATTGCCTTTGGTAATGAGTGCTAGCAGCATTACTGACCTGACACCAGCACCACTGGGGGAATCCCTCCTCAAGTACTAGTTACACTAGGCATCTCAGATGGCAGTAGAAGAACTAAAGTGCTGCTGCTAGCAGTAGGGGCAAAATTCCCATGTGCTGAGCTTGATCAAACCAACAATGTATGTTTGCCTTACCAGAATTACCCCCCACCATCATCCAGCATTGGGGCAATTGTTACATGACATTCTGTTTTTACTAAATCCACCCAACAGTTAACCAGGGCAGATTTGGCTTTAAGGGTGCTGCTACAGTTATGATGATTGGAGCCCATCCAGTAATCCAAATGCTGGTTAATTAAACTGCAGCTTGGAATGAATTTATAGAGCCACTACTTGCTGACCAATATTTTCAACTGCTACATTTAACCAGAACAATCATCAGATTTATGTGACAATCAGATGGCCGCTGCCATGTTCCTTATTAGTTTTCTGTGCTTTCTGTGTGTGTGTGATTGAGTGAGTGAGTGTGTGTGTGTGTGTATACATGTGTCTGTGTGCGGAGCTGGGTGTTTGTGCACGCATGCGTGTTTGTCTGCATGTGTGTCTGTGTGTGTGTTTGTGTCTGTGTGTAAAACCTCCTGCATGTTCATAAGAACATAAGAAATACGAAGCAGGAGTAGACCATTCAGCCCCTTGAGCCTGCTCCGCCATTCAATAAGATCATGGCTGATCTGCTTGTGGAATTCCACAATTCCATCTAACCCCGATAACCTTTGATTCCCTTGCCTAAAAAGAACCTATCTACCTCTGCCTTAAAAATATTCAATGACCCCGTCTCCACCGCCTTCTGAGGCAGAGAATTCCAAAGTCACACAATCCTCAGAGAGAAAAACATTTCTCCCCATCTCTCTCCTAAAAGGGCCACCCCTAATTTTGCAACAGTGCCCCCTAGTTCCGGATTCACCCACAAGAGGAAACATCCTTTCCATGTCCACCTTGTCAAGGCCGTTTAGGGTCTTGTATACTTCAATCAAATCAGCCCTCACTCTTCTGAACTCCAGTGGGAACAAGCCCAGTCTGTCCAACCTTTCCACCTAAGACAACCCACTCATTCTCGCATGAATGTCAACACTGCAGGATGAAGCAAAGAAACAACGAAAGGGTTTCTAAGCTTTCCCTGTGTCTGCTGTCACCCATGCACTTAGCAACTATTGTGGCATGGTCCGCTTGCACAATTCCGTGTTCTGTTTCGCTCTTCAGTATTTCCATTGTTTTGTGTTCCCGGGGCACTGCTTGTCATGCTTCCGTTCTCTCACTTTAAATCTCGTGCCTTAATGCAGGCGACATGGGCCTTGCCCACTGGCTGGAAAAGCCCATCACTTTGAGGGTGGAAATCCTAACCACCACCCCCCCCCCACCACCACCTCCCCCAGCCCCACCCTGAAAGAGCTGCGTCAGCCATCAGAGGGTGGCGCAGCCTGCAAGTGGCAGCAGCTGTCAGAAATGCACCCAGGGAAAGGCCAAGGGACCCAGGCCACAGGTAATTGAAGGCAGGATGGGCCATGGGGAAGCAGACCCCCCCCCCCCACCCCATTCCTGATGCTGGGCCCCTGGATCAGGCATTAATCAATGGATCCTCCTGGGAGCCCATTGTGTTAGCTTGTTGGGCTTCCCACATAGTGACTGCCCCTTGGTTGAATACCAGAGGTGGTGGGAGGAGGCCCTTAAGTGTCAGGTTCGTTTGCAGCTTTCAGTGCTTGATTGAAGAACTCAGCATCGGGAAGCAGCGGGGGGGGGGTGGGGGGTGGGGTGGGGTGGGGGGCGCGGGGTGATGGGGGAGCCTCTGAGAGTCACCCCTGACCTTTCTTCTGACTGCCCTCTTTCCCCCCCCCCCCACCAAGTTAAATTCTGCCCGTTGCCTTTGCACAAGTTTGGACCATTACATTGTCCCTGAGCTTGTGATTCTATCTCAAATCCTCAGCAACTGAAACTAGGGGAAACAATGTAAACAAGTGATATTAAATGTGAGAATGAATCTTGAATTAACTTATTCATTGATGTGCCTAGATAGACTGATGCTGCCTCCAACTCTTTTACTGTTGCTAATTTATATTGGGATGTAAATTCCTCCTAATTTTATGGCAGAGTGATTATGAAATATGCCTTTATGCTTGCTTGCGCTAATAAGTTCGCTAATATTTGTGAAGGGACAAATCAGTACTCCATTGCGTTCTGTCAATATTTAGGTTTCTGTTCATAAAGCTAGTTTCTGGCAGGCATGTACCTTCCAATTTTCAGTTGTGACCCCCAGTGCTGCAGCCCTGCAGTTAATTGCTGGGGCAGTGCAGGAGGTCTTCCAGCTTTACATCACAGTAGCCGAGATTTTGTAAACAGTGTGCCATTCCTGCTGTTATAACTGGAACTCTGCGCCACTTCCACTTGCTCTCTTTTTGCCTTTTCCAACAGAATTATAAATAAAATTCTAACTGCTAGCGGCGTGCATGCAAAACACATTTGCTTTTGCAGCGGGGGAAGCTTTTCATTAGTGAAAGCTGCCGTCAGCTGACAATTTGGCATCCACAGGCGGCCTCAAATAGGAAGGCTCTGCATCATGGCCACAACTTTCCTGCCCAACTACATTGTCATTATCTAAAGACTTGAGAGCACAGAGGTGGGATGGGTGTTTTTCAAAATTAAATTTCACTTGTAAATAATTCACGTTACATTGGTTTCACTTTATTCATGCGTGCATTATCGTTTTTTCTTGAGACTAGCTTAGTCAGAGAGCTAAATGTACTGGCACGCTTCATGGTTTGCACACATTGATGCTTACAGGAGAGTTAGGGATATTTCCTTTATTGCGGAAGAAACAATGTTGTGTTTTTTTGTTCACTCTTTATTGAATGTTCATATTAGTGTCCAGTGTTGTACTCACCACACTGTGGGACATGGTTGAACTTGCAGTCCCTCCCTTCTATGCATTGTAAAGGACATTGGCTGAGATTACTGCCAGTAGGGGTAATTGAAATGTTGTGGGTGAACTCAAAGCCTTGTAAGGACTCTGCCAGCTAACACCAGCTAATACACATTTGAACAGTACTGATACCACTCTTTAGGCCCTTCATTTTCTTACCTGGATTGAATGTCCCCATCACCCCCACTGCACCCAGGACACCAAGCCTTTATCACTTCACTAGTCCATGCCCCTGTCCTGACCCTCTGACCTCTCATTGATCCCTCCTCCAATCCTTCATGTCCCTGACCTCACTCCACAAGCCCCCCACCACTGACTCACCCTTGCCAGTCCTGAGCCTCTATGTGAGAGTCCATTCTCCTGCTTCCCCCTCCCTTGTGGGCGTCCCTATACCACATGGACTGCAGCAGTTCAAGTAGGCAGCTCAGCTCCACCTTCTCACGGGGAATTCACGATGGCAATAATTGCTGGCCCATCCGGTGACACCCACATCCCATGAATGAATTTAAAAAACTGCTACTGACTTTACCTCTGCATCTCAACCCGCCATCACGAAATTCAAATTTCGTGTCCCGCCTCATTAAATCACCTCACACGCTACATTTCCCGTTCTTGTAGGCTCCATAAAATACTCCTCTCCCAATGTATTTGAGCTGTCAGTACAGACATAGCTTGTAGTTTGCTATAAATGTGATGTTTAGTAAGTGATTCATCACACTGTGATGATCTGGGTAGTTCATGCAAATTACTGCGCATATTGTAGCAGTTTCATGACTGCATTTTAATTTGCTGCATTGACAATTGAGATTTACAGTTACTTTGTGCAGTTATAGGAGGAGGGGCTATAGAGGAAAAGCTTCCTGTACTAATTCAGTGGGTTGAGTAGGAACTCCCCGATGTCCATTTTGGAAGAACATGCTTGGTTCATGAGGTAAGGAGGCTATTTGGCCTCTGTGAACATTCGTGTCAAAGAAAGCCTACAATCCTCACAACATATAGTTCTCTTAAATAATACCAAGATATTTTCCTCAACTTTGTGGTTCAGTCTTTTTAAGACAAAAGCCTTCCTGACATCCGTACTAAGTTTGTCTTGTACCAGTTTAGACAGCACCTCTGTGTTCTCCTGTTGTGGCCAAACCTAAACTAGGCCCTGGGTTTACCTTTTTTATATGGTCTGCTATCATGTACAAGATCCCCTTTCAACCACCCCCTTTCAGGACTGAAGGAAGTTATACCGTTCTCTGTGCATCGTTGAAAGGTGTTGATTGCTGCCCTGATTGACTGGCCTGAGAAAAATGGATGAAATCTTGGAAGGTGATCCCAGTAACATTGTCAAAAAAAAAAAATTCCCAAATAATAGAAACAGTATTCAGCTTTTTCAGTCAGCATAAACCAATGGCTCTTCTGATTAGTGATGCTTAAATACTACATTATAGTCGCACTTTTCCAGTAGAAAAGCTATCTTAAAATGCTGGCAATGCTACAGCCAGCTTTTCACCTCAGAAGAATTCACTGAACTTAATTGATGGTTAATAACCAAGCTATACTTGCCCAGCTTTTATGTTCGGAAACAATAATTCTGCAAGGAGCTGCTGGTGTCTGGGGGTTTATCCCATCTCGTGTTGTGCTTTCACACATTCTGAATGTTTAACTGGGCAGCAAGTCAGAACAGCTTGCCCACATTCAATAAGAAAAGCTAAGTTGTGGAATTCTGTGC
Organism: Carcharodon carcharias; assembly: GCF_017639515.1. Classification (NCBI taxonomy): domain Eukaryota; kingdom Metazoa; phylum Chordata; class Chondrichthyes; order Lamniformes; family Lamnidae; genus Carcharodon; species Carcharodon carcharias. Next base: position 896,284 of record NC_054482.1, read on the forward strand.
ACTGAATACCATGGAGGAATTTTTTTTTTGTCCTTTTGTTTGAATGGACGAAGCAATCAGTGTCCTTTTACATAAGAGGTGCAGAAAGGTGCCTAGCATTTTATTATAAGACTGTATGCTTGACACAAAAGCCTCCATGTCACTGTTTCAATCCCAGTTTCTGAAACTCTAGTGTTTATTCAGTCAGGCCCTTTTTGTTATTGTTTTATACAATGCTTCATAGCTGTGAAGTATTGTTTATTAAGCTAAATAGAACAGTGCTGTATTCAGTGACTTATTAATTTAACACCTTCCCTCACTGGGTGACAACCCCTCCCACAGGTGATGCCAGCATCTCAGGAAAGGGTTAAGACTTGATGAAAGGTTCGTTCTTGCAACAAAATGAGTAGTTTAATCTGCGAGATGGCTTAAGTGGAGCATCTGTGGAGTTAAATCAGAAGCCTACAGTCAACACCGTTGCAGGTAAAAGTGATATGGTTTGGCTTAAAAAGTGAGGAAAATTAAAACCATAACTCAGCCAAGCCCAGGCCAAGAGTAAAGCCTAATTAATACAGGCCTCTGGCATCAGTCTCCCTCAATGTAGTGGCATTTCTGTAGGGGTACAGGGAGATTCGCTTCTTTTAAAGTAAAAAATTGCTGAAATAATTGATATCTTGTTTGAGTTTACAATAACTTGAGTGAAATGTAAAAGCGATGAAGAATAAAACAACATGTTACAGCCAAGGAATTATAGTTGATAATAGAGACAAATGCTTAACATGTTTTGTGTGAAATTCCTCGGGCTGTATACAGAATTTCAGTGTAGCAACCTGAGGCTAAACTCAGAAAATTTTTATCCATTATATCACCATTAGCAATTTCTAAATTTAAGTCATAAGCACACTGTCAGTTCAACTGAGTACCAACAGCTTTACCATATTTGATTGGCAATAAAGCTCCTGTAACTCAAATTCTGGTTAACGGTGAGGTAAAGAGACATCACACCTTCAAGCGGTTCAAGAAGGCAGCTTACCGTCACCTTCCTAAGGGCAATTAGGGATGGGCAATGAATGCTGGACTGGCCAGTGATGCCCACATCCCATGAATGAATTAAAAAAAAGTTCATTGTTCAATCAATCATAAATTGAAAGTGGAATCATGTTGAATGTATATACTGTCTCAACACAAACCCATTTGGATATAAGTTTACCTGCTAATTTTTCACCCTAATGCAGAAAAGATTCACATTTCTCATAAAAGTAATATTTCTGTTTTTTTACAGCTTGGATGGTGGCACAAAATGTGTTTTCTCAGTGTTAAATAACCACATTGAGACTGAAATCCGCTGTGTATGTGCCTTTGCAATACCACACAGCTGTCCAACTGGTTATAACTAGTATCCTGTGCACTGCAGCTAATGAACAGTGCGCTGAAACCAAACTTACTGTTCAGATATCTTAGGGATGCACTTCATCAGTTTTGTTCTTTAGAAAAAAACCATATAAAGTTTGGGCTGTAAGGTGGACGGAGTTATGGGAAGGAAGCATGTTCTTATTTTTCAGAGTGCATGATAACAATGAACGGGGGACACTCTTATTGAAAATATATTGTCAAGCTGAGACAAAAGAAAATCTCTTTTAACAAGGATGTTAAGGGCACAATCCTGCGCTTTAACCCAAATGCCTTCTTTGCCTCCTGTTTTACAAACAAACGAGAGGTTTTTTTTTGGCATTGGTGTCCCTTTAATATTTTCCCAGTTTATTCTAGTTAGAGTCTGCATTAAACTTCTCACTACTCCATCAATGCAGCTCAGCACACTTCTGTTCCCAGGAATGACATTAATGAATCCAGAAATGAAGGGCAGTGATTAAAATGCTAATGCACTTAGCTATTTCAGCACTGATCCCTCAAATGTAAGAGCACTTCTAGAATGATCAACTCCCTGAAATGGCCTCTGGTGAGATAAGAATTAATAAAATATGGTCTGGCCTGTACTAATAAAAAAAAGGGAAAGACCCCGAACACTGCCATTTGGCAAATGTAAAAGGGCAGGAGTGAGAAAAATAAAAGAATCCCTCTCCCCTCTCTTGACACGAATTCTCACATGCTTCTCACCCCCCTCTCTTTCAGTCCCATGACGACAGCCCCAGCATTTTGATGGCCACTCCCAAGATGCTGCTTCCTTCAGCGAGCCAGCTGCCGTCAGGTACCCTGCTCTCGGTTCACCACCAGATCCAACTCCTTCAGCAGCAGCTACAGCAGCAACAGCAGCAGACACAGGTGGCCGTCGCTCAGGTAAGAAAGAGGCAGCATGTGAGGCCTTGGTGTAAGCTCTGTACAGAATTACCAGTTCAACCAGCCTCAAACTGTAATAATTGCAAAAAGAGAAGGCCTTCAATGGACATAGGGAGCAAGGAGGATGAGAGGAGGCGGCTCATTAGAGTAAAGCAGCAGCTTAATTGGCCAAGAACCCTCTTTCTGTGCTGTAATTTGCATGCTTCGTTTATACAGTTGCTCTTCAGAAACTTTCTACTGATTGAATTGGTGATGTCACACTCTGGTATTATACTAAGGTACTGCCTGGCATGAAAGCATCACAATTAGGATTATTTTGACTTTCCCCGTGTACTTGCTACATTTAAATGGATCTGCTCAGGAGCTGAAACAGCAATACTGTATATAATAAATATACAGCAATACTGTATATGATAAATATACAGCAATACTGTATATAATAAATATACAGCAATACTGTATACAATAAACAATATACAGCAATACTGTATATAATAAATATACAGCAATTCTGTATATAATAAATATACAGCAATACTGTATACAATAAACAATATACAGCAATATAGTATATAATAAATATACAGCAATGCTGTTACAATAAACGATATACAGCAATACTGTATATAATAAATATACAGCAATTCTGTATATAATAAATATACAGCAATACTGTATACAATAAACAATATACAGCAATAAATATACAGCAATACTGTATACAATAAACGATATACAGCAATACTGTATATAATAAATTTCACAATATTTTTTAATGTGGTGTTTTTTGCCAAGAATGAAATGTGAAAGATTGGAGAACTAGATGACCTGACCGGGTGAACATAATTCATTAATAATTCCTTTTTTCTCTCTCTTAAATTTAAAGCACCTTCTTTTCTCTGTGCAATGATTTTTCTCCCTTCCCTTGCTTTCCTTGCTGAGTTTTGGTTCTAAGGGCTGCACTTACCAACCTCCAATTCATACTCCAAGTAGCCATCTTCATTTTTGACCATGGCTTCCCATCTCCCTATCTGTGTCATCTCCTGCAGCCTTACAACCCACACAGATCTCTGTGTTCCTCGGGTTCTGGCCCCTTTTCACATGCCTTCACTCCTCCGTTGCCAGCCTTGTCTTTAGCCGCCAGGGCCCTGAGCTCTGGAGTGAGCCAGATTTTCAGAACTCTCTGTTTGCTTTCTCACTCGTCTACCTTCTTGGACCTAGGCCTAGATTTTCAGAACGTTGAAATGACTCCAAAGCCATTTAACAATGGTGGGTGGGACCCTGTTCCAGGATTCCTGGCACCCGCAACTTTTGCTGGCATGGGATAAGGGTGCAGGTAACGAGCCCACATCTTGCACTCCCAACCTCATCAGCTCCATTGTGGGAGTAGGCATCTCCTAGTTACATACGCACACCACCACCACCATCCCCCACCCCCCCACC